>NC_068419.1:20101440-20466440 GCF_023724105.1 Carassius gibelio
TCGCAAAATGGAATGAAAATGACATAGAAAATTTTCTGTTTTTCTTCTGAAATACAGTAATATAAAAACACCCACGGCGGTTTTTAATTTTAAAACTTGTAGAGCTCATGTTTATTCAATGAAGTCAAAGCCTTTTGGAAAATCTATTTGTGGCAGTCAGTTTTGATATTGTGGTGGCCCGCCACAAATAAATCAATGTATTGGAAACCCTGAAAGGCTTAATAACCGCCAGCTTGAATGGTTTTGGTACATGACCTAAAGATAACGACGAGTTAATAATATTTAGAATTGGTTGTTCGGCTACAGGTAACAACTCTTTCAATTTATTGGGTACAGCATCTAATAAACATGTTGTTGGTTTAAATGCAGTGATACGTTTATTGAGGTCTTCCTGTCATATAGTTGTAAAGCACTGCAGTTTATCTTCAGGTGAGATGGATGAAGCTGAAGTACTAGATGCTGTATAATCTACATATGCTATTGTATATCTCTTTCCCAGAGAAATGCAAGGTCTGACCATGGGGTGAAGGTTTGGACCCAGTGAGTACCGCGTAGCCGTGCCCACCTCAGGTCTCGGCCATGGAGCTAGTGTTGAAGCGGTCTCATATGAAGCAGTCCCATTGGCGTGACTGCCGCTGCAGCTGCCATATGCCCCAAGAGCTTCTGAAACTGTTTCAGTTGGACTTCCATCCTACTCTTAGACATTTTCAGGCAGTTCAACACAGTTCAACTGAGCACGTCCCTGTGTGAGGCATGCTGTCTTTTCGACTGAATTCAACTCCATACCGAGAAGAGATCCTCTGTGTCAAGGTGAGTTTGCTTTTTTCCGTTGACCCGGAGGCCCCACCGGCAGGGGTGCGAGAGCACCTAGTTCCTGTATTTACACAACTGAACTTCCGGATCACCCTCGTGCAGGTCCCTCAGTGCTTTAGCCTGAAGAACTTAGAGTAACACTGTAGCGTGTAAGGCAGAGGCAGCTACACCATAGGCCACATAAGCATTGCCAGACAGACCAGATGAGTACCTACATACCCGAGAGGCAAAGCATAGCCATCATTTCGTCATAGCTGACTTTGCTACCACTCCAGAGGGAGCAGCGCAGTCAAATCTTCCTATTCAGAAAGCTCTGGCTCAACCTCCGATAAGGCGATTGACATTCAATCTCCATGTAACGACTGCATCCAAAAAACACATGGGTGATACTTTTGTCCGTAGCAAGAGGCAATGTCATCTTACAAAGATGTAACGTCAAGTTTGCTAGTTGCAAAGTTGTCTTTAAAAAGCTATTTTAGCATGCTGAAGCACACATGGGAGATAGCCACCTTCAATACAAACAGGGGGTAATGCAGCCTGATGTGTGCAACCCACTCGACACAGGAAACCACAACCAATGAGGTACCATACCACCAACACCAGAGCTCCAAAGAATGTGCTGAGCTCATTCAGTCTTCTTCTCTCATTAGAGTAGTCAGGAGAGAAATGATTTGATCACTTGGCTCCAAAGCGAAAAGCTGAGTATGCATTGCCCCTGCTGCCTAATTATACTCGCGCTGTAATCAGTGACAGTTGGATGGAATCATTGCATGCCAATATGCATTGGCTCATTTTGTTTACACGCAATGTGGTTTCGTCTCTCTAGACGCGAGATCCCACAAGGATGTGCTGTTTTCTTTCAAATCAATGCGTAAATACTCATAGAAAATGTATCCTTGTGGCGCGACTGACACCGAAGCTTGTACGCAGCCTGTGCTACGGTGATGTGGGGAGAGACAGAGAAGATGAATTGTTGAATAAAGTCTTTATTTTTGTTTTCTTCTTGTACAAAAAGTATTCTCGTCGCTTCATCAACCTTTACCTACCTATAGCCTAAGTAATCCTGAAGAGGTTGATGGGATGGACAAGACTCCCGGTTTTCATCCAGAATATCTTAAATTGTGTTCTGAAGACAAACAAAGCTTTTACGGGTTTGGAACCACATGGGGGTAAATAATTAATGACAACATTTTCACCTATTTTGGGTGAAGTGTCCTTTAATATTTTCTGTTGGAGTTTAAATGCTTGCGTTTTTTTATTTATTATTTTTTGTAGGGGTCTTGAATGGGTGATCTTATTTTTCCTCACTGAAGTTGGTCCTGGTTTTGTCAAATAAATACTTTCGACCAAAATAGTCCTTCTGGTAGAACTGTAAGTTCCTGTACATGTAAAATTACAATTATTATTATTTTTTTTCAATTTAAGTCTGTAGCTCAGCCATTTAAAAAAATAAAATAAAAAAAAAATAATTATCAACACCACTAATTAGCAAGTGAACTTCCTCAAACACACATCAACTCCATTTGAGAATGTGTAAGGATGTGTGTGTGTGTACTCTCACCAAGGTGTTGGCCTTGGGCAAAGCAAGTGTTCCATCCCAGACAGTTTGCATTTCTAATGCTTGACTGAAACGGTAGCCCAGCGGTAACACGCAGCTATTTAATTCTTTATTTATTTAGTTTTGTGCTGCATCTGATATCCTGATCTAGAATTAATTACTTAATTAGCATAGTGAATTAGCAAATGATTATGAAGCATGGAAAAGTTCCAGCAACACCCGGCAAAGTTTGGGCATGAGCACCCACACACACTAGCTGGGTGGCTTGCAGGCTTGTCGCCAGTAAATAAAGAGGGTTGTAATAAAATAGAACATTTTAAAACAGCTGCTCCAAAGTGCATGTGATATTGTGCTCTCTGTGCGAGACGTAGTCAAATCTCAGCGCTAATTTATTAGCCAAGTTATACCGTGTTAATTAATTACTTCTTCACCACCAGCCCATCAATCTATTATTTGCTTCATCACTGCAGGCATTACATTTCATACCAAATATGGGCATTATAATGATCTATTAAGAGTAATTAAAATGCTAGAATGTTTTGAAAGGTTGCTAAATAGGCAACTAGTGCATTCTGGGTAGGTTGTCAAGTCAAAAGAGCCAGTATATAATTATAAATATTAAATATGTATTTATTTATTTACTTACTTAAGTCTTTGATCCAAATAAATTACATGTAAAAATATATTGACATTAAAACACTTATTTTTAATTGTAATAATAATTCACAATATTACTTTTTTACAGTATTTATAATTATAAAATGCAGCCTTCTTGAGCATTGTTGAAAAACACACACACACGCGCGCGCACACATATGTGTATATATATATATATATATATATATATATATATATATATATATATATATATATATATATATATATACATATATTTTACATACATATATTTGTATATATAATTATATATCATTTTAATATCATCAATATTGTATTGCAGTATAAAATATTTTTACAATTTATAATACATTTTAAAATACACATGTAAAATTTGTTTGTATGTTAATATATTTTAAAATACAACAAATAATATTATCAAATATATACAACAACAAACAACAACAACAACAACAACAACAACAACAACAACAACATAATAATAATAATAATAATAATAATAATAATAATAATAATAATAATAATAATAAACATTCGTGTTAGAGGTATGTTTAAATCTATAATCATAATTTAAGTTATAGTTATATTGATGATTACCTAGATAATGGTCCTCATTTAAGAACTCTATTATTGCATAGTTGTTCAAGACATGCAGTTAGCAACTGCATAGGTATGAATTCAAACTCAGCCCTGTATGTACACCATAAGTGACATCAGCACACCTCTTAGCGTTATTTGCCTGTGTAATTGCAGTAATTAGTGATGTCTACAGAGACCAGCAATGGGAATGAGCCGGGATGCTTAGGAGTTCCTCTGAGAGTTGCCACATGCACATCAGAGTGTGCTGATGTGACTGACAGCTTCTCTGTCTGCGGTGAAGACTAGAGAGACCGCGATGAAAGCACAGCTGCTGGTACACTCAGGTGACTTGCAATGTGACTGAATCTGATTACAACAGAATTACATTCCTTCCTTTGATATTAATTATAAAATTGACAAATTCAGTACTGGAAGATGATGTACTAAATTAAAGTTAGAAATTTACATTTTGCATTAGTTATCATGCAAAAACTAACAAGTATTTAGTAAAAGCATTGTTTATACATTTTGAAAATTGCATGTCTGGAATTATGAATGCAATATTGCATAGCTTGTCCGTGTGCTCTGTGTGTCCATCTGAAAGCATGTGATGGAGATTTACTATTAATCACAAAACAGCTTTACTGATGGGATGCGCATGACAATCACATGTGATTTACAGTGCGTTCCTAAGTTTGTTTTTGGTGATCATAAAGTATAAAGCAGATGAGGAAAACTAGGATCCTGGGTGTATTCAAATTGCCGCCATTACTGTCTAGAGTGTGTGGAATGGTGTGCTGTGACTGGTTGAGCAGATGTATTGCATTCTGCAGAGAAGGGAGACATGGGAGTTTGCTGCGGTTTGGAAAGGAAGGGAGAAAACATGACAGGACAGAATAACTCGCTGAATATTGCATTTTGCGTACAACTTTAATTTGACTTTTCAATACCGATCAGATAAAATACAGATTTTGTGTGAATACAGTTTTAGTGAATATAAGCATTTGAGAACACAATTTTTTCATGTCAGTTGGGCTAGACAGAAACATTTTATGAAAAGTATCCTTATTTCAAGTTGCGTGCAGGTAGCGAAGTTTTGTCATGCAGCTCACAGCTGTAATACAGAAAATAAAATCAGTTTCCCACTGACTTCCTGGCAGGCCAATCAAACATGACTGCGCCCCACCTCTCCGAACAAAGCACCACAGAATGGGTCTCATCTAATGGCCACTAGGAACCACATCACTAACAGTATTGAAAAAAAAATAAACAAATAAAAATAAATCAGATTTATTATGGAAAGTAGATATATTGTAACCATAGGAAACAGATCACATATTTTGTCAGTCTAAAGTTGCTTCACACACAGCCGAGGTTAACAGCTCTGAAATATTAACCAGCCATGGCGATAGGCAAATCTCACTATGAGCAATCAGCTCACTGTCATGCCGTGCTGTAAATAGGTTGTCTATTTGCCTCTAATTTGAAACTCATCTATTTCTGTAAACTGTGTTTTCTATAGCAAATTGGAAATATATTGCCCTCTCTCTCTATCATTCCCTCCTCCTGTTTGCGGAGAAAGTGTTGAGGCTATACAATTATTTGCCTGTCAGGAATGATGCAGCTGGACATCATGGTATTCTGGATTAAATAAGAAGAAGACTGGCCTAATTAAATGACAGCTTTCTCTCCTTTTATTTTTCTAGTTCATTTAGAAATGTTACACTAGACTGGCTATTGTTTGCAGGGATTGCTTTGTGTGCTTAGTAATTATATTTTTTAATTCAGATATCTTTAAGAGGATTTCTGACCGTTAACTAAAGGTTACAGTGAATTAGAAATGAGTTAATTTTGTTGAAACACATGACTACATATGGTACTCGTTGTTTTGAAAGCAAGTTTCATGTTTACAGCCTGATACATGTCATTTAACTTCTCTTAAGTTAAGCTTTTTTTGTTATTCAGATATGTAGCAGATGAATTCTGTTTAACTAAAGGCTACATTTGTTACTGAAATGTTAAATAAAGCTAAAAAGCTGCAAAAGGATAAAATGTTTGACTCATTTCCATTATCTATCCGGTCGAGGTTTATAGGGATTTTAAGATGTAAATTGTTCAATTACTTGTTGAGTAATTCAATTACTTTTCAGACAGAGTAATTAGAAAAGTATTTTAAATACAATATTATTGATGTAATTAGTAATCAATTACTTTTTTGAAGTAACTTACCTATTATTACCTATTGCTATTATTAGAGTGGCTTGATGGAGTGCAGGAGATGCAGATAACATGATTTTGACCCTTAAGAGTAATAAGCACATAATTGTTATTATAATTAATCAAGCTGTAAATAGTTCATATTTCAAAGCAATGAGTAACATATTTCATGCATACTGTATGTGGTCATATGTTTTTCGACAAAAACTAATTTCTTCTGCTCAGTGCTCAGCTGACTGTGCTGCCTCCTTTTTGAAAAAGTGGTTGTATCTCATTAATGTAAGTCTCTCAAAACGTTTGCTTGACAGTAGGTTTCTACTGGGGGTGAGCATAAGATTGCCCAGGCTGAAAAGCATTTCCACTGGTGTGCTTGATGGTGTGGTTGTGTTGTAGCTCAGTGAAATGGCCTTAATCCTGGGATACTGTCTAAGAACGCCCAGGTCAGACCCTGCAGATTTCAAATGTTCCATGACATCTGTTTCAGCAGAGTAGGTACAATCCTCCTCCTCAAATGAAAAAAACTCATCAGTGAAGTCAGCATGCTGTATGCTTGTTGTGATGTTGATCATTATGCTGTTGGTCTTCAAGAGGCAACCCACAGCACTCTGTAGTAAGCATTGCCCTAACAGTGTCTTTTTTCGCTTCTTCTCTAATCCAGCGTAACTTAAATTTGGGCAAAGTGACTGCAGCCAGGAGAGCTTTTTTATTGTTCATCATAGAGGAAAAGTTTATCTTGATAGCCTATGAGGAAAAAAAAAATACATCAGACACTTCACATTATACAAGAGTATGACAGATAATATTAAAATTGATTTAAGCCATGGGTAACAAAAAATCTAGCAATTTGTATGAATATCAGATTACCTGAACAATGACATCAGGGAAGAAGGGTTCCAAAATAGCAGTTATCTTCTCCTTGCAATATGTCTAGCACTACAGTGAGTGGCTTCAACACAACACAATACTCTCGATCATTGAAGCATTTTTTTTTCCAAACTGAGTGCACTTTAGAGTTAAGTCCATAAGCTGAATGGACTTGTTCGATTTCATTGGCGATTACATCATATGTGTGTCTCCCTTTAACTCTTTTACAAGCTAACGCTACGTGTCCGCGTAGAAAAGTAGAAGGATCAATCCAATGTGCCGTCATTCCGAGAAAACTTTTGTTATGGTTCGTTCAAAAGTCGGCAGTCGTGGAATTATATTCCAAACTCTCAAATGTCCCTTTTACCTCAATTTCCATGTCAGTGTAACACTTATCTAAGTAAGTTGAAAACGTTTTTCAATCGGGCTGCTTTTTTGCCACACACAGCTATTTTATTTAGTATGCGCCTAAAAGACAGAGACTCTACAGTACGCATAGGTAGAATCTCTTCCACTTCGTAACCTGCAATCATTTTTTTTAAGCTCACCTGTGTAAAATCAAGTTTTGGCTGCTTAACATGGATTGCTGTAGCTATCTGTCGACGAACATGGATCACTCAAAAGTGTTCGTCAATGCTGCATTGTCAGGTGCTTCAGTTGATTACTTGTGCTATTGACAGCGGCCGATAGTTTTTTCTCCCCAGGACATAGCTTACATTGTACCATAATGTTCTTGTCTACCTGTGTCAAAAAATTTAAATAATTGGAATAAATCCATTTACTAAAACAGCCACTAGCTTCAGCCGACATCTTCCACTTCAGACAACGTAACCAACTAGTGCGCCGCGAACTTGTCACGCGCAACTGCACTACAACTAACGATTTTAAAGAGGCAGCGTTCACTTTTACCTTTGGCGATACATTTAGATTTTAAATTCAATATTGATTTATGCAAACCTGAACTAATTTACAGTATGTAACGCATTACACCCAACACTGGACACCAGTAATACCTATAGCGAGTAGTCTATCTAAGAGAACTTGATGAGAAAGTGTATCAAAGGCAGCAGTTAAATCGAGTAGAATAAGTATATTTAAAAGTCCAGAATTGGCTGACGTCAGCAGATCCTTAAAAACTTTTACCCCAGCAGTCCCTGTACTATGCAAAGGGCTTAAACCACATTGTAATTTTTCAAACAGTCTATTTTTTAAAAGATGGGAATGAACCTGAGATGAAACAACTTTTTCCAAAATTTTTGAGTGAAAGGGCAAATTGGAAATTGGGTGAAAATTAGCCAAAGTATTAGTGTCAGCTCCTGGGTTCTTAAAGTTTTGGAGTGATTACAGTGACCTTAAAACATGAAGGAACCACACCAGAGGTGAAAGACGAGTGTATATTATCAATTACTATATCATACAGGTATATACATGGCTAGGCAAATGCAGGAGGCTTGGAAATGGAATTCCAAAATCATTTGAAAATGCAGTAGGCATTTATTATTCTGCTTATACCGCAGAGCTTACAGCATATTCCGTGCGGTAGCAGTAGATAATTCTTCACAAATTCTGATTAAATATTACAACTATAACAGCTTGCACAGTACTGCAACATTGTGAATATCATTAACAGCAACAGCATGTACTTCAACTCAGTATTGAAATGTTAGAAAATATTACCCATAGTAGCAGTAGTTTTGTTGGGTTGGCTGTATCGTACTGACTTGTCATGTTGTGCCGCTCGTGTTTGGCGTAGACACCTTGTTAGAGTAAAACAGGCATTCGACTAGCTACTTATATGCCTAATTAATGGAGCTCATAACAGTTCAGTGTCTTTATGCAGTAGAAACAGATGGCATAGACATTCAGTCATCGAGATTTTTCTCAGCAGCAGCACAGCATTTCTATTTCGCAAATTTTAATTTTGACACAATTAACATAAAAAACAGAAATATGCATTTAAATAAAGTCATTGTAGTGTTAAATAAAGTCATTGTAGTGTCACAAGACCATCTTGTAATGAACCATGCATTTAGCAATGATGCCCAGGTGAAAAAGAAATAGATTTAAATTGTGCCTTTTCAGACACACTTACTATATTAAAATTATATATAGTCACGTCTAGTCACCTTTATTTATATAGCACTTTAAACAAAAATATTGTGTCAAAGAAGCTGAACATTTATTATAAAAACAGTGCAAAATGACAATTAAAGGCAGTTCATCATTGAATTCAGTGATGTCATCATTCAGCTCAGTTCTGTTTAAATAGTATCTGTGCAATCATTTGCAATCAAGTCAACAATACTGCTGTAAATTAAGTGTCCCCAACTAAGCAAGCCAGAGGCAACAGCAGCAAGGAAATAAAACTCCATCGGTAACAGAATGGAAAAAAAACCTTGTGAGAAACCATGCTCAGTTGGGGGGGTGGGGTGGGGGTGCAGTTCTCGTCTGACCAGACAAAACCAGCAGATCAATTTCAGGCTGCAGCAAAGTCAGATTGAACCATCTGTTTCCTGTGGATTTGTTCCAGTGGTCGTCTGAGAAGAGGTCTTTACAAGGGATTTGTATCTGGGGCTCATCTAGTTGTGCACAGCTCGTCCTGGTCTCCGCTGTCTTTCAGGGCTGTTGAGGTCCTCTCTGGGTGCCGATCCACCATCTGGTCTGGATGCGTACTGGATCCGGGTGACTGCAGTGACCCTCTGATCTGGATACAGACTGGATCTGCTGGCTACGGTGACCTCGGAATAAGAGAGACAGATGCCATTCTTCTAACGGTGTAGGAAGTACATCGGGTGTTATGTGAAGTGTTCCAGGTTCCGGTTTACCTAATTAATGCAGCCTAAAAATCCTTTAGGATTTGAAAAAATCCGAAATTTCCTAATGGATTTGGATATTAGAAGCGTATTAGTGTGTTGTGTAAAGAAGGTTAAAGAGATAGGAGTTAAGGCATTAAATAGATAAAGGATATGCTGCCCACAGTTGATTTTGATATTCTAGGTATTATCAAATTGCCAGAGTTTTGAGAACGCAGCAGACATGAAGGACTATAATGTAACAAGAGCTTATTTTAAATACTGAGGTGCCAAACCATTCAGGGCTTTATAAGTGATAAGCAAGATTTTAAAATCTATACAATGTTTGATAGAGAGCCAGTGCAGTCTTGACAGAACCATTATAATATGGTCATACTTCCTGGTACTAGTAAGAAAGCTGCTGCATTTTGGACCACCTGGAGTTTAAGTGTACATAATTAGCACCCAATAAAGCACTACAATAATCTAACCTTGAGATCATAACGCATGGATTAACATTTCTGCATTTGACATTGAGTGTCAGGGATATGGAACGAGGACCCAATTGCACTGTGAGTAACAAGGGTTTATTTACAGAACAGACCAGTACAAGAGGGCTGTGAAGTGCACATGTGACACTACAATAGGAACACAGTAAACAGAGACAATAGGGGAAGGCCACTGGAACAGTTTCAGAAATCAACTGGCAGAATATTATAGCAGCAGAGGGAGCGGCAAGACAAGGCTGATGGAGAAGAATAAGCAAGGCACCATAGAGCACAGCTCAGATAGTTGTTGACTACCAACACTGAAGCAGACCAAGTGTCAGGCAGGTAGAACAAGTGGCAGGACTCACAAGAACAGGTCAGAACTATTACAGAAGAATGGACAAAGCTCCACACAATTTCCAACTTAACACTAACTTAAATAATAATAATAATAAAAAAGATAAGGATAACACGAGACAAACAGAGTGTCAGGGCAGAGTGATATTGAGAGCATAGTTTGTAATTTAGATATATTTTTGAGATGGAAAAAAGCAGTTTTACAAATGCTAGAAACATGGCTTTTTTAATGAAAGATTGCTATCAAATAGCACACCTAGGTTCCTAACTGATGAAAGCCATCAAGTCTTACAAACCGTTCTAGGTTATTACATGCAGAGTTTTTAGGTCCTATAATTAACACCTGTGTTTTTTTCAGAATTTAGCTGTAAGAAATTACTCTTCATCCATATTTATGCATTCTGCTAGTTTTTCAAATTGGTATGTTTCGCCGGGCCGCAGAGAAATATAGAGCTGAGTATTATCAGCATAACAGTGAAAGCTATACTAAGCTATACTATACTATACTAAGGGCAGGTATGATAAGTGTATTTATGTTTAAGTTTGAAATTTTTATCCATTTGCAATACATTAAATATATTGAAATTATGTTAAAATGGAACCACTTCAAGTATATTTAGTGCAATCTAAGTGTATTTCTTAAAATACATTTAAAATGTACTTTTAATACTTCATGAACTACAGTTGGAGTATATTTGAAGCATTTCAATTGTATTTCAACTAATTAGAAATGCATTAGCATTACACTACTAGTATATTATAAAGCTGTTAGTATATAGACTAAAGTACACACTTTGATATCTAGAAAAGATATCATAAATACATTTTAATACATTAAAAAATCTTATCCGTTTGTAGAACATTTCAGTTATACATGTATTACTAAAAAGTAGATTTTCTACATCAATGAATAATTAAAAATCACAATGAAATTGTAGAAAAAAAAATACTAAAAAACAAAGTGCAGAAGTGAATAGCTGTGTGTAAGTTCAAGCAACATAATAGGGAGGAATGGAAGGGGTTTTTCGAGGTGGACGAGTAGATGGCGTAGAAATGATGAGAGGCAAAAGTGCTGGGAGGATGGCAGGATGTGGCGAATGGATGGTGATGGGAGGATGACTGATGCCCTGGCAGCTTAGATGGTGTTTAGAATTTGTTTTCGTGACAGAAGCTCGACAGTACAACAGAATGACAGTGACAGAACAAAAAACACATAATAAAATAATAAAATACAAAAAATACAAATAAGTAGGTAAGGAATGTATACAAATTGACAATTGTATGCCAGGTATGTTACAAAAAGCAATTATGTATGTACAGGTATATTATGTGCAGAATTTAAGTGTACACTATAAGTATGTTTGTTAGATAAATAAGTGTACGTGTATAAAATTGTGTAGTGTGTTCCACAGTCATTATCAATTGTTCATTAGATGGATTGCTTGAGGAAAGAAACCTGTGTCTGTGTCTGTTCCTGTGTCTGGTCATTTTGGTGCTCAGTGCTCTGTAGCGTCGACAAGATGGCAACAGTTCAAAGAGAGAGTGTGCTGGATGTGAGGGGTCCAGAGTGATTTTACTGGCCCTTTTGCTCACTCTGGATAAGTACAGTTCTTGAACAGAAGGGGGGGTTGAACCGATGATTTGCTCAGCAGTTCGGACTTCCATCTGAGTTCTTCTGACGTCAGATTTAGAAGCTGAGCTGAACCAGACAGTTACTGAAGTGGAGAGGATGGATTCAATGATGTTGGAGTAGAACTGTTTCAGCAGCTCCTGTGGCAGGTTACACTTCCGCAGCTGGTGAAGGAAGTACAACCTCTGCTGGGCCTCAATGTCCCACTTCAGGTCCTGAGAGATAGTGGTGCCCAGGAACCTGAATGACTCCACTGCAGTCACAGTGCTGCTCATGATGGTGGGGGGGATCAGGGGGGTTTCTTTTAAGTCCACTGTCATCTCAGCTGTTTTAAGTGTGTTAAGCTCCAGGTTGTTGAGATTGCTCCAGACAGCCAGCTCTTTAACCTCCTGTCTGTAAGCTGACTCATCACCGTCCTGAACGATGCCGATGAGGCCATCTGCAAACTTCAGGAGCTTGACAGAGGGGTCCTTAGACGTGAAATCGTTAGTGTACATGGAGAAGAGCAGTGGGGATAGAACGCTGCCCTGAAGAGCTCCGGTGCTGATTGTATGGGTGCTGGATGTGTATTTTCGCAGCCTCACTAGCTGCTGCCTGTCTGTCAGGAAGCTGTTGATCCACTGACAGACGGAGGTGGGCACGGAGAGATGAGTTATTCTGGGCAGGAGGAGGTTTGGGATGATCATGGTAAAGGCAGAGCTGAAGTCCACAAACAGGATCCTCACATAAGTCTCCGGTCTGTCTAGGTGTTGCAGAACATAATGTAGTCCAGTGTTTACTGCATCGTCCACATCCTGTTTGCTCTGTAGGCAAACTTAAGAGGATCCAGCAAGGGTCCAGTGATGTCATTCAGGTGGGCCAGCACCAGTTTTTCAAATGACTTCATGACTACATATGTTAAAGCCACAGGCCTGTAGCCATTTAGTCCTGTAATTTTGGATTTCTTTGGGAATGGGATGATGGAGGAGCGTTTGAAGCATGAAGGGACTTCACACCTCCAGTGACCTGTGTGATCAGCCTGATCCTTTTCTGTTTCCGGAAGACCTGGCGCACAGCATCCTCACTTATCTGTATTGCAGGTGTGGGGTAGAGGGGGGATGCAGGAGGTGTGAATGGTGAGAGTGGTTGTTTGGAGAGGTGTTCAGGATGGGTTGCAGGAGTTGTGAATGGTGTGAACGGTTGGTTGGAGAGGCGATCAGGGTGGGTTGCAGGAGTTGTTAGTGGTGTGAATGGTTGTGTGGAGAGGCATTCAGGGCAGGTGATGGGTGTTCTTCTTTCAAACCTGCAGTAAAACTCGTTCAGATCATCTGCCAGTCATTGATTCTCCACTGTAATGGAGGATGGTGTCTTGTAGTTGGTGATCTCTTTCATACTTTTCAGTCATTGGAAGTGAACTCAGTCCTTATTTTTCCCAGAATAATTCCTCTTTGCCACTCTGATCTCCTTTTCCAGTGTGTATTTAGCCTGTATATACAAGACATTGTCCCTCTTCCTGTAAAGGTCTTCTTTGGCCTGACGGAGCTGTCTGAGTTTTGCAGTGAACCACGGTTTGTCATTGTTGTAAGTTAGATGAGTCCTGGTAGGAATATACATATCCTCACAGAAACTGATATAAAATGTGACAGTCTCTGTGAGCTCGTCCAGATCGGTGGCAGCAGCTTCAAAAACACTCCAATCAGTGAGGTCAAAACAAGATTGTAATGCGTTACTCACCCACCTGAGATTCCTTCATCAGCGGGTGCGGGATTCTTTTTCGAGAAAAAGAAAGATGGCTCTCTTTGTCCCAGTATTGACTATCGAGGGTTGAATGACATCATGGTGAAGAATACTTATCCTCTACCGTTGATGTCGTCAGCTTTCTAGTGTCAGCAGGGGGCGTAATTTTTCACGAAATTGGATCTCCGTAGCGCTTATCATTTGGTTCGCATAAGAGAGGGGGATGAATGGAAGACTGCTTTAAATACCCCCAGGGAGCACTTTGAATATCTTGTTCTTCCTTTTGTCCTTTGTAACGCTCCCGTGGTATTCCAAACACTCGTCAATGATGTGTTGAGAGATATGGTAGATCAGTTCATTTATGTCTACATGGATGACATACTGATATTTTCTCATTCTCTACAGGAACATGTTCAACACAGACAATGGGCTTTTTTTGTCAAGGCAGAGAAATGCGTTTTCCATGCAGTCTGTTCCTTTTTTGGAATACATCATCTCGGCCGAGGAGGTGCTCATGGATTCCGACAAGATCCAGGCTGTGATGAATTGGCCAACCCCATAGTCTTGTAAGGCCATGCAGAGGTTTCTGGGCTTTGCCAATTTCTACCGGCGGTTTATTCACAATTTCAGCCAGCTATCCGCTCCTTTGACTTCCTTAACCTCCATCAAGACTGCTTTCAGGTGGTCTAGTGCAGCAGAAGCTGCATTTTCAAAACTAAAAATCTGTTTCGTTTCAGCTCACATCCTTATTGCTCCTGATCCTTCTCGGCAGTTCGTGGTGGATGTTGATGCGTCAGAGATGGGGGTTGGCACGGTTTTATCCCAGCGTTCCCTTACGGACAGTAGATTGCATTCTTGCGCATATTTTTCTCACCATTTGTCCCCCGCCGAGCGTAATTATGACATTGGTAACAGAGAGCTGTTGGAAGTCAAGCTCGCTTTGGAAGAGTGGCGTCATTGGTTGGAAGGTTTGGGGGTTCCTTTTGTTTTTTGGTCCGATCACAAAAATCTTGAATACATCAAGTCTGCTAAAAGATTAAACATTAGGTAGGCTTGGTTGGCTCTTTTTTTCAGTCATTTTGATTTTTCTATTTCTTATCACTGAGGTTCTAAGAATATCAAATCAGACGCGTTATCCCGTATTTTAGATTTTTCGGATCGCCCATTTTTTTCTGAACCCATTGTACCGCAGAAAGTGTTTATTTCTGCAGTCACATGGTAGATCAAATCAAAGGTTCACACAACCTCTTTAGGGGTAACGCCCCCGCCCGGATGCCCACTGGGTCAGTTCTTTGTGCCAGAGGCTTTAAGGTCCTTTTAGATCACGTTTATCGCTTACATGGCCTCCCGATGGACGTGGTCTCTGACAGTGGGCCTCAGTTTGAGAGGGCCAATCAAATCTAGAACGAGTGTTGCGATGTTTGGTATCTCCAGTATCACCAGTTTCAGCCATGGGCCTATAACCTTTTCAGTGTAGTTTAGGGTACCAACCACCACTTTTTCAGAGTTAGGAATCCGAAGTCTCGGTTCCCTCTGCCCATGCATTTATCCAGAGGCGCCGATGCACCTGAACCAGGGCGAGATTGACCCTGCTCTGGGTGGGGGTGCGCACCAAGGTTCAGGCCGATCGCCACCGGTCGAAACCTCCCGTCTACGTAGGAGGTCAAAAAGTGTGGCTTTCATACAAAAATATTCCTCTCCGATCCATCAGTAATAAGCTTCCGCCCAAATTTATTGGCCCATTAAACTCCCTCCGGCGTACAGGAGAATTCATCCGGTGTTTCATGTATCTAAATTAAAGCCCGTTTTTCATTCACCCACTAATCCGCCGGTCCCATCACACACCCCCCCCCACCCCACCCTACCGCGTCTTTTAGATGAGGAACGAGTTTATTCGGTAGAACGTACTCTGGAATCAAGGCGGAGCTTCCTTTGTGCTTCCTCAATTGCGCTTCCTTTATGTTTGGCTGCCAATCCTGTTCATGTTGTTGTTTTGTTGATTCTTGTCTGTCTCTCCTGTCTAGTTGTTGTTCCTGTTCCTCCAGTAGGTATTTTCTGGACCTTATTCCTCGCCCACCTGAGATTCCTGTGCTGGGTTAGAGTAACTGCAGCTTGAGCGATCTGGACGTTATTCATCTGGAGTTATACCATCGTCTTCCTACGTTTCTCATTGCTTGCTATATGCTGAGATATGCAAATAAAAAATGTTTTGCCCTTGCACTTGGATCTCGAGACTCGATCATTGTGACATCACTCACGGTTAAGATGCTCCAATACATGTAAGACTTTCGTTCATCTTCGCAAGAGAATCTGAGATATTTTAATGAAATCTGAGAGATTTTTATATGCTTCCGATGAAAGATTCACCAAAGATGTTAACATTTAAAAAAGTTGAAATAAAAAAATAAAAAAAAAAAAACACTATCGGCGATTGCTTTATCATTTAGACTTATATTCACATTCAAGGGATATTTGCATGCTCTCTGATGGGAGCTCATTATCATACGAACCAATCAGAGCTGTTCAGTGAGATCAGGTTTAGCCAGTGTGTTGTTTGAATGTAAACACAGGTAAATGCAAGTTTTGCTCTTTTATATTATTATTATTATTATTATTATTATTATTATTATTATTATTATTATTTCATGTGATGTTAAAATCCATTATGGGAATTATTTCAGATACATATATGTCATGCTTGAACAAATTTATAAACACCTAGCTTATAACAATTAATGTATCATAAACAACAGCCTTTTCATTCAAAGTAGCAGTAAAACGTCTCAGGTTACAAATGTAACCTTGGTTCCCTGAGAACAGGGAACGAGACAATACGTCAACGACGCTATGGGGAACGCATCAGGTGTGACAGGTGTCTGAAATCAAATATCAACTCACAGCAATCATGCTGACCGGCGACAGCCGTGAATCATCAGCTTGAATGATGAGCGTGCGACCTGGATATAAAAAGGGCGCCTTGAAACCATGACAATATCCTTTCGTCTGAAGGGACTGTTTGGCAGGCAGACCCTGAGGCATGGCTGGGAGACGTATTGTCTCGTTCCCTGTTCTCAGGGAACCAAGGTTACATTTGTAACCTGAGACGTTCCCTTTCGAAGGGAACTTCGACAATACGTCAACGACGCTATGGGGAACGAAATACCCACGCCGCCATGCTAAAGGGAGTGCATGCCCAATGGCAGTGACAACTGTCAGAACCAGCAATTCAATGAATGCTAGAACCACTCACCCTCAGGTCACACAGGGCTGTCAGTGACAGCACTCCCTACGGTCATAGCCCAAGCTATATGATACCACAGAAAACCTCCATAAACATAGTTTAGTGAAAGGTCTACCTGGGCCTGCTCAAGGGCCTAGGACCACAACTTCAACTTCTTAGAAGGGGTCCCTTCTAGGGAATGTGGCTAGGGAACCCGAGGGAACCCCAGCCAGTCACTATTCAGGGGAATGTGCCACCTGAAATGCCACCAGGCAGGCCTGACCTGGTGTCACTACATAAGACACTACAGACTGGCCACTTCCTGTCTGTCCGAAGACAGAGCCTCTGGACACTTGCCTTTAGGAAGGCATCCAGCCCGAGGAACTGCGGAGCAGGCAGTGAACCACTCGGCCCGGATCTCAGAGACGGGATATCCTGGAGAGTATGACTCAGCATAGTACTTTACAACCCTTGCCAGCGAGGGGAGTTTCTCTACTCGATCCACGGATCTACCCAGTGTTTGTGTTTCAAAAAACACTGAGGAGGCCTGTGAGGGCCTAAGGACTGATCTAACTGGGAGGCCTCATGAGAGGCCTACGACCGACTGACCAGACTCAGGAGACCACATACTCACATTGACCCTCAGTGAGGGGAGCATAAGGTCTACCTGGTAGGCAACCAGGCTGTAGCAGGATAAAAAAGGTTCCAGGAGGGAACCCGTAGCAGAGAATAAAAACTTGAGCCGAGCCAGGGCGCAAACTCACCTCCGGTAGCTGCCTGATAAGGACTGCTAAACTGAAAGTAAGTGGCCACTAGCTTACGAAACCCAGCATCACCGTGAAACTACTCCCAGGGAGACCTGGAGAAGCCTACTACCTGACAACCACAGTATGTGGGAGCTCACAGTATGTGGGAGCTCACCTTCAGAGAGGCCTGGTGAAGCCTGCTATCTGATAACCACAATATGTGGGAGTTCACCTACAGAGAGGCCTAGAGAGGCCTACTACCTGTTACCAGATAACCACCTTAAGTGGAAACTGAAAGTCATTTGGAACTCAACTCCAGGGAGGCCTTGGTGAGGCCTACTACCTGACAACCACAGTATGTGGGAGCTCAACTTCAGGGAGGCCTAGTGAGGCCTACTACCTGATAAACACAGTGCAGGAAAGCTTACTTTCAGGGAGGCCTGGAGAGGCCTACTACCTGAAAACCATAGCTGATAGTGAGCCAGACTGGCAGTCCAGTTGACTGTCTTTGGGGCTTTGCCTTCAGGGAGGCCTTATGAGGCCTACTACCTGACAGTTCAAAGAAGCGGGAATTCAACTCCAGGGAGGCCTGTGGGGCCTGACACCTAGTAACCACAGTATGTGGGATTAAACCCTCAGGGAGGCCTAGTAAAGCCTACTACCTGACCACCACAAAATGTGGGAGCCCACCTTCAGGGAGGCCTGAAGAGGCCTACTACCTGAAACAGTCTAATCAGCTGGATGTAACTGCTGCTGGGGACTCGCCTAACAGGGAGGCCTGGTCGAGCCTGCTAGCTGATAGCGAGTCTATTCTGCTACTTTACCGAACACTGCTGGAACCATACTATTAAAAACTTTTCCTATAGTTTTGTCCAAGTGTATGTTCCACAATGTTGCGACCCACCTCAGAGGAGGCCTGTTAAGGCCTACTAATCAGCAGTGAGCCTTCTGCCCGAACTACCAGGGCCAACCACCGAAGGTGAGCTGGCCTAGGAGCCCTATTGGGGGCTATTCCGTCAAGGAGGCCTGCTGGGGCTTACTACCCAACTGTGCAGCCTTCGCGGCAGAAATCTGTTGCTACAGCATCCTGGTACCTAATCACATTGCCAGAGGCAGTGTACTCAGCAAATAGAAATACCCTTATAGCAGGGGAGTACAACATACGCCATTCTGCCTAGTGGAGGCCCCATTAGGGGCCTACCTACTAAATGCATAGGCGTCAGCCCATGGCAATGCTCTGGCTTCAAAGGGAGCGGAGTTCGAAAACCGGAATGAAATGTAGTTTAGAACTCCCTGCTCAACCGGAGCCATCGTGGTGTGAGGTAGATACATACAGAGCTGAGAATGGACTACTCAAAACTACCCTGAGTTAGCGGGGGAGTAACAACCACATGCCCCTGCAATGTTAGACAGGGAGCAGGCCTGCAAGTGGCTCCAAAGGGTGACAGGGATTTGTCCTGCGCCCAGCCTAGGGGAGCGGGGGGGCTAAATTGCAAGCCAACCCACTTCAACCCATCGGTCGAGCGATTAGCTCAACGGGCTGAGTGGAGCCAGCTCTAGAGGCCCAAAAACATCTCTGTTCGGCAGGGTCTGACAAACTCTCACTTTGCAGAGCGAAAGATGGCCTAACCCTGCCAGACTGATCCTACCTCAGCTACCACCCTGCATTACTCTATCACCCCTGAATGCAGAGAAAGGGGCGGGCCTTGGCCAACAACTCCCATTTAAGGGAGGAGGCTGAAATCAAGGGGAGGAAGCCTAACACATAATGAATGTGGCAGCTATACTTAGCAACACGCCTCCAACATCCCTAGCATAGCCTAGGCCAGCTACAGAGGCGGCCCGGATGAGGGCCGACCTACAAGCATAGATCTACCTGAGGGCTCGGAGGAGCCACAGCCTACTTGATTGAGAGGCCGTGAAAACACTCAACCTACTGAAACCCAACAGAGCTCAGGGGAGCGAGTACTCAGGATACCAATGTCACAAACCGATAGGCAGGACATCTATCTGAAGATCTATCTGAAGCGCCAGCGTCAGTCTAAACCTAAAGCAAAAAAGTTTTTTTTTTTTTTTTTTTTTTTTTAGGAAGACCAACTACTCTACCCTCTGGGTGGCTAATAGCCCTGAGGCTAAACAGAAATGAGCGGTGGCCCACCACGCATATTAAATGTTATGACAGGAAGGCCATCACATACTCAGCACAGAAGCCAAATCTTCTTTGAGCTTCTTCCTAATTCGTTCTAGCCACCAACTGGGGGAGGCTTCAGGGCCCTAAAGTCCATACTTTAATTGCTCCTCTAAGAATGACCCCCTAGGTCTATACAGGGAACAGGGTCTGTAGAGAAATACAATCAGTGTTAGTTATACACACAGAAATTTACAAACCAAAAGTTCACCTGCGGCGTGCGGAGTGAAGACTCGCCAGAGAGTTCTCAATGAATCTGGGGTCCACCACTTTTACATGCCTAAAAGAGGCGCTCACATCAACCAGTTGCTACGGTGGGCCATCAGAACATAGTTCTCATCATAAGGCCCATCCCCAGGGCTGGTGTAACGTAAACACCTGGGGAGTCAAGAAGAGGGAGAGGGCTGGTAGAAAAGGCCCTCCAGGGAGATCAAACCATATTTCCGCTGAGCGTTGCAGCGCTTGTGCTGAATGACCTCCCTTAAGTCCCTCTTTTTGCGGGAGGCCCGCCTCCTCTGTGTCCTACTCCTCCATGGAGGGGGGGCACAAGAGGCAACACTAGACCTCTGGTCCTGCCTACGGTCCTCAGACCAAGACGGACCAGGTCCTCCCGCCTGCCTGGGCTGGGGCCCGGATCTCAGAGGTATGCAGGTCTTAAATGCAGCTGAGCGCGCCTTCGCCTCCCTAAACTTTCCAACCACCGCCTCAACGGAGGTGCCAAAAAGTTTAGCAGGCGAAACTGGTGAATCAAGGAGAAGGGATTTTTCTTTCTCCCCGATGTCAGCCAAGTTGAGCCACAGATGCCTCTCTGTGGCCACCATCGCCGCCATCGATCGGCCGATCGCGGCAGCAGTCTGTTTAGTGGCCCGGAGGGACAAATCTGTGGTCCGGCGCAACTCAGCGACTGCCTCAGGGGACAGCCCTGCCCCCTGGTCAAGATCCTGCAGCAGGTCAGCTTGGTAGGCTTGGAGCACTGCCATGGTATGAAGGGCAGCACCAGCCTGACCTGCCGCCGTGTACGCTCTGCCATTCAAGCGAGCCGTGGCTTTAAGGGGCTTGGATGGCAGAGTCGGAGCTTTTAGTGTCGACACCCGCCCAGAAACGAGATAGTTCGCAAACGTCTCTTCAACGGGCGGCATCGATACATAACCGTACTCACCGATCCCCTCAACATCAGCGAAGTTGCCCCGCTGATGTCGATGAATACGGGCAGAGTACGGTTTCTTCCATGCCCTCTCGATCTCTGAATGGAGATCAGGAAGGAATGGAAGGCTCTGCTGAGCTGGTGGTCTATGTTCAGGGAGAAACCGATCATCCAAACGACCGCGAACGATCTCTCCCTGAGCGCGCCGCCATGGCAACTGAAGTTTGTCAGTGGCGCGCTCTATAACTTCCACCAGCTCTGCGTACACGGGGCAGGATGGCTGACGAGGTTGAGGATCTAAATCATCCTCCTCAGCCATCTCTTGCCCGGCCTGAAGAGCACTCGCTGCAGTATAAGTAGGAGAAAAGTCTCCGTCATCCACCTGCAGCTCACTCTCGTCAGCCGATGACGCGTCCGAGAGGTTAACGCCCCCCTCGAGACTGTCAGCGAGCTCCATCTGGGAGCCCCATGAAGCGCGTCGCCGCTCTGCCTCGGCACGAGCGGAACCCGATCCGCGAGGACCAGACGCTGAACTCTCTTCCCTCGAGAAGAGAGCCCGACGAGACCGGAGCGTTTTCATAGGAAAACGCTCACAATTTGCACAGGATGCTCCCTCAAGAGCATCCTGTGCGTGCTCTTCACCCAAACAGTACACACACATCTCGTGAGTGTCACCCGGCGACAAATATCTTGGGCACGGGTCAGCACATTTCACAAAACTTTTAGGACTTGCCTTAGACGTTTAAATCAGACAAAACAGTCCCTGAAGACGAAAAGGATATTGTCATGGTTTCAAGGCGCCCTTTTTATATCCAGGTCGCACGCTCATCATTCAAGCTGATGATTCACCGCTGTCGCCGGTCAGCATGATTGCTGTGAGTTGATATTTGATTTCAGACACCTGTCACACCTGAGGCGTTCCCCATAGCGTCGTTGACGTATTGTCGAAGTTCCCTTCGAAAGGGAACTGAACAACACATTAAACAACATATTTTAAATACTGCAGTGCTTAACAATAGTTGACAAACGTTTGCACACTGTAAATGTAAAAAAAATATTTTGTACTTTTCCAAATATTAAAATTATAAATACATAAATATTTAAAATATAACCATGTGTAGGCCTACTGCAATATAAAATACATTAAAAACCCACTAAAAGTCTAATCATTTTTTTAATGTTTTTACACAGTAGACATAAAACATTCTTTAAGGAAGGGTAACATAAGTGTGTTTTCTGTAAGTACACTAAAAAGTCACTAAAGGTATGCTTGTGTTTAGTATATTCCTTAAAAGTGTAACTAAAAATATATTTATTAACATAAATATTGATTTCTGATTGTTAATGACAGACATGCACGTTTCTATCTAGGTAAGTTTGAGCTGTTGGCTCAGACACACATAGTTATTTGGGTCATTAGTTAAATAAACATAAGGCTACAACACACAGGTTCACATTAAGCCACTATTTAATTTATCCGGGCTCAATTATCCCGGAAACACATTTAACTCAGGTCACTAGTTTAAGCTATCTGGTCATCCGATCAGGTACACACAGCAATAATTCAATAATTCAAGCCAGCCTGGGCTCACATGAGCCCCTTTCACACTGCCATTCCAGCAAATACAGGGGTAAAGTGTTCCTGTAATTGTTCCCTGGTCGCTAGATTTGGCACTTTCACACTGCCAGTGATGACCCGGTATATGTGCGTGCTTTCACACACAACCTGTGAAGATCCCGTAACGACACGTGACATCAGCGCGTGACGTGTAATGTACGAGTCGACAACGCTTGGCACGTTATACTTTAACTGAAGCAAGCAAACGATCTCTGCGTCAGCGCGGAAAGTGAGGAACTAACTGATCTCTGCTTTATTACAGTTTGCACATATGTTTTCGTCGCTAATGTTGATCTTCCTTCAAAACAGCCGGTAAAAGAGTCGCGCGATAACGTGCGTCATCACTTCGATACGGAATTAGATCTGGCTTTTGTTCACACAGCGCTCATTCCGGATCGATTACCGCAATGTTACTATGTCCCCGACCCGGGTTCGATTCGGTAATAAATTCCGGGACGTGGTTGCTTTCACACAGAAGGCGACCAGGCAATGTTACGGGAATATTGCGGGTCCGACGTGCAGTGTGAAAGGGGCTATAGATAGCAAACACATGGTCTAATGGCTTTCCGGAGCAGCAGCAGTACCCATGTCATAGCAATAGATCTAATGGTGGTGGGAGGTGGGGGTATGCATCAGCATACATATTTAATCATTTTGTTCTCTTCCAGGTTTGTTGGGGGGTTATTGTATATGTTATTTGTGCAGCAGCAGTATGTCTTAAATACTCACAGCACTGTATTGCCATATGCATTGATAGTAGCAAGTTCCTGTACTTGCATGTAGCAGCAGCGATGATCTACAACTACAGCAATAACCAACAGCAGCAGCAATTCAGCAGCAGTGTAGAAGATCTATTCCACCAAGACCACATAATTTAACAATGTCATGTCCATTACCAGGCTAAAATATTCCAAAAGTTGTCATGATTGAAATATATAGTTCAGTCATGAAACTTTAAATGGCACAGTTCGACGGTTTGTTAATGTAATCGATGATATTAAACAACTTGGCACAAGATGACTTGTTCATGCTGCAAATGCAGCCAATGAGCTTACTGCCTTGCATGTACAGTATATGACTGCCCAGCATTCACTTGAGATTCCTGCAGTGCTCTTTCGGAGTTTCTCTGAAACCCACCTCCTTCCCCAGCTCCACCTGTGTAGATCTGCTTATACTCATATTTAAGATCTTAAATACTCATGGCACTATCACCATATTGGCTATAGCAAGTTTGTGTTCTTGCTTGCAGCAGCAGCAGCAATAGTCTACAACTACAGCAATAACTAACAGTGTAGCAAATAAAGACCAAACACATTAACATTGTAATATCCATAACCATGCTAAAATCTTTAGAGAGCTGTCATGATTGAACTTTAGTTAGTCAGTGTACTCATTTAGATTAGTAGTTAGCTATGCAAGATACTCCCAAAAAATACATAAGAACAATATGTATGGGGTAATGTATTTGTAAAGAGAACATAAAAACTTAAAATATTTTTAAATTGATTCTGGCACAAAACCATTGAGGGCTATTGAATGAATTAATGAATCACAATTAGGGTAAAGAGATAAAAGACTAAAACAAATTAGCTAAATTTGTAATAAATGAATAAAAACAGAAATTTTTAAAATAACATTATTTAATAATTATAATAATCAATAAAATATTTTATTTATTTGCTTTTATTTATTTACTTTTTAATAATATTTTGACCTAAAATGTCACATAGGGGTTAGAACAAATTTTGTATTCTTTAATTTATTGGGCCAACTTACACAAACCAGTTGACATAAATCAGACTATCTATCACTGCTTATTAAAGGAGATGGTGGTGTATTAAAAATAGCAAGCAATACTATAGAGTTTTATCACACTGTACTGCTACATGTAGAAATAAGTTAGTTGTTACAGTACAATCACATTGTAGATTAAAAAAAATGAAAAAGGGGGGGGTAGTCACATTTAATTACTCCACTGTGAGTGTTTTTGAGTGATCTTCTAATGAAAAAAAAAATACTGTATGTTTTAATGTACTGTATCATGTATCAGCAGTATGTAAAATTTTATTTTGTGATTTTATTTCATTTTTTTATTTGATAATATTCTCAGTTTTATGCCCTTTTCCTGCCCAGTGGGAGATAGCAAATGTTTTCAGTCCTCCTCTGCATTTCTACTGCTTTTGCCGAGGTGAGCAGGTAAAACGTTCAGCAAGATTTCTGTTGGTTTTACAAGGAGCGCTCAGACCGCCCACTATAGCTGAGAGCTCTCTTTAGAGGTGAGTGTGTGTGCCTGTGTGTGAATGTGCAAGACATGGCTAACATTTCCAAAGATCACAGTTGTTTTTGGATATGATAGAGACCTAGAAGACAGACATGTCCAAAGTAGTCAGGTTGTAAAACACAAACTGGTTGGCTCAGGCATGTCACATGATTGGAAAAGTGGCAGTGGGTGACAGAGTAAACTGTGCCCTGCCTTCTTTCAGCTTAACAACAAACACCCGCTGTTTTCTTTCTTATTATTCCAACTGTTCCAAAAAGTCCATATTTTTTATTAGTATTAGTATTATTGTTTCAATCTGTTATTTTAGAGATAAGCAATCAATATTTTTTAGTCCATTCTCATCAGGAGAGAAAGACTATAAATGTAAAAAAGTGTATCTGCTGAAAAGTAAAGATTTGGGAGTACAATAGTAAATTGATGGTCTCGAAATTTAGACCTAAATTTTTGCTTTTGTAAATTTCTTAATTCACTTCTAAAGTCCATTATCAAACACTTTTGATTGTAGAATAAATTAATCATGAATGACAAGTATGAAAGTGAATTCTACAGTAATAGGTTTGAGTACTTTTATTAGCTTTAATCCAAAATTCAGTTTAAGCTTTAAACAGTAACTTTGACAGAACTCAGAAATCTTATTAGACAAAGGTTATAATGACAAAATTAAATTTCATTAAATGCTTTAATGAGACACAGCTTCACAGCCAGCAAACCCCATACTAATTTACAAAGAATAGTGATCATATTAAGTATTTAATATAATTGTATAAATGGCTAAGGGTGCACTCAAACAGTATTACTTCTTGTATTGTGCTGTGCATTAAAAAAAAAAAAAACCCTGCACACTATTTGGAGAGGCTTGTTTACATTATAGGCGAAATATTGCCACTTTGAGAACACAGAAAAAATAAAAATGAGGCATGCCACTATCAGACATGCCCTTCGTCCTTTAAACTCTCCATCTTCTTCTGTAACTGCAGGTGGCTTATATGCTGGGGTCAAAGGTCATTGATGGTACAGCACTCATTTTCTCCTTGTTGTGAACAAATGATTCCCACACTTAAAGAGCTTGGTCTCACTTTTCATTTCATAATGATCATTAATGTCAACATGGTAAATTTTCAAGCAGGTGCGGATTGGAATATACTTCATGTACATGCCATTATCAAACACGAGCAATGGTTCCCATAGTGACATCAGCAATTGGTGTGTTGTAATAAAATATATATATTTCTCTTTTTTTCAAGGAAATATTACATCATTGTTGGATAAATTAATAATTAGATTTAATGGAAAATAAATAGCAATTCCTTTATGTATTTTTTGTTACACTGTGGGACATTGTTGTGTTATGGACACATGCAACAGACAACACAGCCGCGCTCCCAATTCTTCCTTTTGCTCTCAGAAACGAGCAGAAAAACAGCCCCTGATATTGACACAGCATCACTCAGCTGCAATCAAAACAAAAGGGCATATTTTGCCACTATAAATCCAGTCTATTGATTGTGGTTACAAAGTGTCACTTGGAAAAAAACAATTTAAAAAATTGTGTGAAAGCAGAAGAGAATGGCTAAAAGCGTTGAGGATTTTCGTCTCTATCCACACAGCATGAATAAATGGGGTCATAGTGAATAGAGGCCCCTCCAAGTTAATGAGAGCTTTGTGTGGCTGTGAGGTTTTACGGGCTTAATTCTTTTGCATATATTGCCAACATAAATATGGACTTGGACCCTAGGAGGCCCTACAGAGAATCGTTAAGGCCAGCCATAGATACAGCGAGCTCGGATGCTTGGGTTTTACTGCGGCTCGTTCAGCTTTCTCTCAACCATTTCACCCTGTTTGTGGAGGAAAGAGGGAGTGAAGCATCAATGACCGGGTTAGAATCACACAACAGCGCTGATGCTACATCTAGCTCAAGAATGAGTGAGGGATCTGGGGCTTCTGGAACAGTGATGTTTCAGCTGGGCTTTTCCAACACTTACGCTACAGGATACTGTGAGATCTTTTTACGCTGTACGACCTGCGGTCTCTATTTAATATTTTCATTGAGTGTGACACTAGTGAACAGATGTCTTCACTAAGACACCAGTCTGGACAAAAAGTGCACGCCTTTCAAATCTGTGCTTTAGTCTATGCACCAGCACACTGACGGTTTTGTTCGTGCAATATTTAATTATCAAAATACGTGATTACGCATCACTACTGAAACAGAGTTGCTTCTTGTGTCAAATTGGATATCAAGTTCCCTATTCATATTGTGTCCAAACAATGCATAGGGCTACTGCTTTCCAGCTCATAGACTGATGTTTTATCATCACAGAACTGAAAAGTGTGGACAGGGAATTTAGTATCAAGAGCCTCTTTATGAAATATACCAAGTTTGTTTTTTAGGAAGCGTAGTTATCTTAATATAAGGAACCCAACCACTGATTACCCCAATCAATTAATCAATCAATCAAATCAATCCATATTAAAAAAAAAAAAAAAAAAAAATCATAATGCAAATTTTAAAGGTCAACAAAAGCTTAAGGGGGGGGGGGGGTGAAATGCTATTTCATGCATACTGTTTTTTTTTACACTGTTAAAGAGTTGGATTCCCATGCTAAACATGGACAAAGTTTAAAAAATTTGATCTAATGGTCAAAAAAGTTGTACGTTTCGGTTCCGGTTTGTCACAAGTTTTGGAAAGTTTTTTTTTTTTTTTGAGTATGGCTCTGTGTGACGTTAGATGGAGCGGAATTTCCTCATATGGGTCCTAAGGGCACTTCTGCTGGAAGAGCGCGCGCTCCCGTATAGCAGAGCAGAGAAATTCACTGATCAGAGCTAGAGAGCGAAAAGTCACAAAAGTGTGTTTTTGGTTGCCAGGGCAAGACAACCCTTCACAGATTACCAAAAAATAAATAAAAAAACAGCATTAAGGGACCAGTGGATGGAAGTGGATGGGACCATTTCGAAGATGCTTGTTTTACAAACATGGCCCAGTTTGACGCCGGATTTGCACATCGCTTATTTCTTAAGGATGATGCAGTCCCAACGAAAAAGGGTCACGATCGTGTGTTGGAACCGCAGGCGGTGAGTAAAACTGCTTCAAATATCTCTGTGTTGTTAACTTAGCTATCGGCGCGTAAGCACATCAAGTAAACAACATGCGATGTTGTCATCAAACTGCACTTTCCACATGTACACCTTAAAAAAAAAAAAAAAAAAAAAAAAGAGGACATAAAGTGGAACTTAGTCATTTTCCAAAACCGCTAAGCAATTATATACAGTTTCAATACATACTACATAGACACGCTCTCAACGCAAAAGCTTACTGGCGCTCGTGATTCTTTAGCTTCGCCCACATGTCACGCCTCCAGCCGGTCGTGTTTTTCCGGGAAAAAAACGGTACAGACTATCTTTCTCTTATAAATATAATAAAACTAAAGCCTTTTTTGAGTTATGAAGGATGCAGTACTACTCTATAAGTACTCAAGATTAACAGGATATTGAGTGAAAACCAGCATTTCACCCCCCCCCCCTTTAATAACTGTATTAACTTTAATGAATAGTATATTACGTTTTTGTTTGCTAGTTTGTTTTTCACTTTTATCACAATGTAGCCATGAAGCAAACATAAATACACACATACATAAATAAATAAATAAATAAATAAATAAATAAATATTTTATGGAGTGTATAGGTGTGTTTTTGCAAAAATAACCAATCACAACTATTATAATTATTATTAATAATAATAATATTATTTTAATAAATAATAAATGAAAACAGTGAAATATTTTGAAATAATATATATTTTTAATTTGTTTATATATATATATATATATATATATATATATATATATATATATATATATATATATATATATATTCATTTAAAGGAAAACAAGGTTTCTTTAAAATCTTCTCCTCTGCCCTCAGAACAAATAACTAAATGAAAAAACTGGGTCATCAAAATCCCTCCTTTTTTTTGGGAGAAAACAACACCACAAACACCTGGTATTAGCAGGAGGTTTACAAAAATTGTTACATTTGAAAATGTATTTTTAATTATTAGGAATTCCGACATTGTAAATAACCAAATTAAAATAAATAACATTTACTACTAGGCGCAGCCTTGTGCAAAAGCATCAGTAATAAGTCAAAGCATCATTCATTTCCAGCATTACAAATGATGATGTTATGTCTGTTTACCATGAACCAACCATTAATGCACGAACACATCAAATTATCAAGATCCACGTCTCAGCTTAGATCGCTAAGGATAGCTAGAGCGATCTGGCTGGAAGAATGTCATTTGTGGAAACTTGGGCATCTACAACAATATTTATCTTCTTCCTCACGCACAGTAATGTATTTGGCAGGATGAGTTGTCTTCTTGCCTTCAGGTGAAGAACGACAGAGAGATTGTAGATTCCTGGCCTTCAGCCAGCGCATGACAACGTGGAAGTGAAAAGCCTCCGTTCCCCGAGTCGACATATCACCACGCAAGAACAGTTGAGCATTAGCATAATTAGCTAACATATTGTTAATTTTTTTTTTTTTTCTGTGCCGTTGTTGATGTTCCACAGCAACTAAACAAATTTAATTTCAGGGTGAGCTAACAGACTGCCTGAGCTATGGGAAACCTTCGGGGTGAGAAAAACTTTGAGAAGAATTCGTCCTCTGTGGCATTAACTCTTTTGCCTGATGGTGCTTGCTAATTATGGCACTTCCTGAGAATGAAAGTAATAGGCTGGTGTCAGTGCCTGAAGCTTATCAAGAAACATGCAGGCAGCCAAAACTGAATGTTGCCTTTTTGTCACCATGTTCCTTTGAGGGAGAGGAAGAAAAAGTCTGAAACAAAACACGAAAAACACCAAGACAGGAGAATGAGTGAGATAAACGCTTGATGAACCAAAGACATGGGGTCCAATCGTAAATTAAGACGTCTGTTTCAGATATAATTAACCTTCTGATTCAGGACAAACTGTCTTGTAAACAAGCATAGCAATTAGTTGTTTTTGCTATCAGCTGATAGCGATGATTCTTATTAGCATGGAATGACCTCCTCTAATCTATGCAAACACAGTTATGTGACTAGGCCTGATCTGAAGCTTGCCTTTGCTTCATTGAGCACGCCAGTCGCTAGAGGTAGAGTGGGGGGTGGGGGGTCTCTAATATATACAGCACCAAGGGGTCCTTGAATCTATTTTTTTTTGTCTGTGTTTAGGGGAACTGCTCTTATCTGTGGAAAGAGCCTGGTCTGTTGGTCTTGCTCAGTTATTCTTGTTTGTTTTTTTATGCATTGGCTTCACTAGGCAATTTTATCAGCTCATTTACGAAGCTTGGCAAAAGCCATTGGACGGCAGCTTATGGCACCAAGTCTGAGCAGCTTGGAGACTCCAGTCACTCTGTTAAACACTAGCTTGTGAAGATGGAAGTATTTTTGCACTGTTATTCCTGAATACGAATGACCATTTAATCTGGTAATGAGAGTTGTTGACAGACATTGTTTTTATATATATATATATATATATATATATATATATATATATATATTTAGGTGAAATGTACCAATAAAGAGGATTGACTCGGTACAGACTTGAGTTGATGAGGCAGTATACACACACACACACACACACACACACACACAAAGAGGGAACAATCAACAAGAACCTTTGGGAACAACAGTTGGAAAAGTGAGCATAGTTTTAAAATCAACATTTTTGTCCCGTGCCATTTTTTATTAAATTATTTAATTAAATTTCCCCGTGCCATTTTTATTATACCTGAATTATAAAGTTTGACAGAAATGTCTTTGTTTCATCAAAAAATAGATTATTTTTACAGGGTCTTCTGTGAATATAATCTGCAATCTTCTTGTAGAACAATCAAACATAGAACTGCAAATATTTACTATTAATGCATATGCTTTTAGAATACCTAAATAGTGAATACTGAAATTTGCCACAGCTTTAGTTATATCTGCAAGTGAACACTGAATACATTGTAGATATAAGGAGTGAAACTCTAAAGTTGGAAAAACCTACCAGCATAAGCAATACATCAACAAATGCTTTGGGTGACAAGTTGCAATTAACCGTGAAGACAGTAGACATTTGTATGCGTTTCATATCTCATTAAATATAGTTATTTATTTTACAGGGAAGGGTGTTCGCGGAGGAAACCGAAGCTATTTAAACTGGAGTAAAAACCTAAAGCTTAATGATATGTCAAATGTACCAGGACTTACTACCAGGTAATGAATCATTTATCTGGGAAACCAGAAACATCACGCAAGGCTCTCGTGTCATGCATCACGTCACTTTTGGATATTGAACAAATCACTTTGCTTCAACATCAGATTAATCCATGCAATAAAAGAGATTTGTGACTGCAAGTGACAAAGCCTGAAAGAGAATGGGCACATAATTAAAATACATGCATATAAATGTTCAGTTTTCAGTCGGACTGAAGCCACAATTAGTTTTTTATTTTATTTATTTTTTATTTTTTAAATGGCATGTAAATACTTCAGTCCAACTGAAATTATATAATATTCATCCAGCATGTACATTAATCAGACTCCAGTTGTGCTTTATGTTAAGCCCCAAAAAAATACTGCAAAGACAAGCAGGATATTACAGTAGGCCATATCAAATATTTGATTACACATTGTGTCACATATTCAAAAAGTGCAGTTCATCTATACAAAATCTGCTGTACCTCGATTATTATTGTAATAACAGTGCATTATTGCATAACTTTGAGCAAATAACCCTAAAACAAATCTTGTTTTGTAATCCTAAAATACATGCGTTAATTAATATTACTCTGTACTTTTTTCAAAAATTTACACTAACAGGGATACCTTAAAATAAAAATTTATGTTTTATATGCTACCTATTATAGATAATAAAAAGTAAACACCGTGAATAAACCGCAAGCAGCAATGTACACACTGACAAAGTAAATAAAAAATAGCTTCCCCCGGAAATGAAAATTTGGATGCAAGCAACAGTTGGGGAAAAGCAATGGGTTAAAGTTAAAATGCCTTAATGATGGGTTGGTTTCTTACTTACACATAGATTTTCGCTTCACAAGATGTTCATTTCTGGACTGGAGTGGTATGGATTACTTCTGGATTATTGTGATATTTTATCAGCAGTTTGAACTCTCATTTTGACGGCACCCATTCACTGCGGAAGTTCCATTGGTGAGAAACAAACTCAGATCAGGCCAAGTCACATACATCCTGGGTGGCCCGAGTGAGTAAATATTCAGTAAATTTTCATTTTGGGTTGAACTATTCCTTTGATTGAAAATGTGGGATTTTATAATGTCAATTTAAAGAGTAACACTGAATTTACGGTTATTTTTTTAATTCCATCAAAACAGTAAAGTCTATTTTGCAGGCAATTCTGCGTAAAAACAGTCCAATTAGAGAAAGCGATCAAACCCACATGAAAAGTGACGGACCACAATTCTTCTTGTTTTTAAATTTAGTTTTAACAGTGTCTGAAATAGTTCACAATTATAGACCCACATGGTCAAAACGTACAATTAAAATGTAAAGGCTGCAGTTAAGGTCTTGGCCCACTCTGCGTGAAGCCCATATAAAATAAAAAAATAAAAAAATAAATACTTAGTTGCCCTGGCTAAAGAGGGTTCCACATCCTTTGGATCGCCATCATGGTGATTTTTCTAATCATGGTGTTCCCACATCCACCTCTTCTTTTCCATCCAAACCTCAGCCCAAACCAACACCACAAAATGAGATATGATTGATCACCTGCACCGCTACAGTCATTTAATCTGTCTCCACGATTCCATTTTCAGATCGTGTCATTAAGCATGGCTCCAAAAGGTCTCTCAAGACATGCCAAAGCAGATTCGGTTCAATAGGCCACGCGTTCACCTACTCTCAAATGCACCCCATTGTGTACTTTGGTGTGTTTACAAGTTACCACGAATCCAAAAACTTGTGTCGGTGGTTTTTTGAGTTTCCAAGTTATTCAGAACAAACAAACCGATCCCAGTTTGATGGTATAGAAAGGTCTGAATAATAGAAGGCCTCTAGGTGGTTATGGAACCATCTTGTAGAAGTTAACATCAAGAGGGTTCAGTTCATCTCCATGAGCTAACTAAATAAACAGCCGATGTATTTGATCACAGATGTAATTCTATGTGTAACCTCAAAATATCCTACAATGGAGTGTTTGCCTTGGCCATGCGCGCTGTGTCTATTAAGCAAGACCATCACAGTGCTTCAAAGAGTGTTTCAAAGTCTCGTAGGCCTTGTATTCCTGGACCTTAAACCACCCTTAGATGTTTATCTGCCCTTCTGAGATCTTAAAAACCAACGATGGGCCAACGATGCGGTCTTAGACCGTCCCGAATGCACTCTCAGCCCAAACACTCCATATGCAGCAGTTTATAACGAGTGCAGCAATTTTTACTTCGAGACAGACTACTCTGTTGAGGAAAAGAAGAAAACATTGCTGTCTTCCATAAAAGCTTTGAAGAAAAGTAAAGAAAACATCCTCATCTTCTGGACTCCAACTAAGTTACCAGATGTGCCCGGGGTCGAAGGTCATAGATAAAAGTACCAGGATGTGGCAGAACCCTAACTAGAAGTTAGCTTCTATAGTGAGCATTCCTCGCCAGAGGGGAGCCGCACTGTTTCTTCCCTCCGGCATGCCCAGCAAGCGGTCTCATTTTGCACTAGTGAGTTATTACACTGCAACTTCGTCCTCTCAACCTTTGCAGTGTTTACCGACGCCGGCTGGGCGAAATGTCAAGCCTGTTAAGCATCACTAAGGGTTGGAAAAAAAAGTTTGAAATGCTTCGAAGGTTTCACTCGAGAGGCCCTAGGATCCAGGGGTCTGACGGTGATGCTTTTTATCTTGATGTAATGAAATTTGAGATTTCTTTACAAGCCTAGCGTACTCACGTCATCGTCAGTTTTACGATGGTTTGTTTGTGGACCCAAGCTGCGGTGCGACGCCGGCATCTTTTTAAGATGAGGGGAAGGTGATGAGTAATTTTATGATTGACTAAGTCCAGAGGCCTGTGCTTATTTTTGTTCCCCGCCACGTCATTTGCTTCCTCAGAATACGGATGATAGAGACATCACATGTTGGTTACGATGGCCTTCCATTACCCTGAAGTGCACACGTGCTAATACAACAATATTAGGCTAGTTTATAGAAAGCACTAATACGATTACTTCAAGTGTGTCAGAACCTTAATAAGTGTGGAAATTGGCCTGTCAAAGAGAGGGGGTCAATTACACGATTATGATGGAAAATCTTCCAGATTGTTTCTTTACATAAAGTAATCTGCTCGATTAACGGAGATGGAGGCAACTTCATTCCAATTTTGAAAAGTAAAGAAAATCGGAATGACAGCGACAACTTTATTTTTGTGAATTAGGATAATACCAAGATTTGGAGGATGGGCTAAGCTCACATGTTCATGTAGATAGCCCATCGTTTTCATCACAAGGCTAACCACCTAAAATAGTTTTGATCCCTTCTTTTTTACAAAGCCGAAGGTCTTCTGTAAATCTCTAAGTATATAATTTACTCCTAATTGGTTTTTAATTGGAACTTACTGTAGATGTTGAACACAGGATTACAGCATATAAAGGGCATTATGTTCTTGTGAGCGTGTGTCAATGATGGCGTGTGTGCTCTGTGAAGGCCTGCTGCTGGTCATGGAGTTACTCAGGACTGAAGGAAGCTCAGTGAACCACTAGATGGAGTCAAACCCTAGTTAAGAGCTGCTGGGAGATGGACATTACCCTTGTTGTGAAGGAGTGAACCAGTGCTTTCATATAACTAACAACCTGACTGTGCAACCCTGACTGTTTAGACCACACTTGCCCTCTGCTAACCTGCTCCCTGTGTCATGTTTGAGAGAGTTAATAAGCAGAAGAGAGGAATCTAATTACTTGCATATTACAAAACATGAATTCCTGACAGTATATTTAATCAAGTTAAAAACACAGATGCAATAAAAAAAATAAACAAATTAAATAGAATTTTAATTTAAAATGTGAAATTTAATTAAATTGTTTGTAAATAAAATAATGATAAGATATATAAAATATATAAAATATACACAATGAAACATCATATATTAAAAAATGAAAATAAAAATAAAATAAAACAGCTTAAAAGCAACAAAAGCCATTTTTTTTTTACATTTTATTTATTTATTTTTAATTACAACAAGACATGAAAGTGTCTTTTTATTAATATATAAAACTTTAAACAAATCCTGGAGGAATAATAATAATAATAATAATAATAATAATAATAATAATAATAATAATAATAATAAAAAGTAGAAGAAGAATAGATGTCTTGGGCCTAACATGACATGTCATGTACGTTCTGCAGTCAGGAGACAAGAACAATTGTCAGAGAATCTGCTGCATGTGGAAAGATGAGGACTGCATGCTTGGCTGCTTGATATGATAACCCTGATAGCATGTGCCTAATGGAATGAAAATTATAGCTGATTTGATGATGGTAGAAAAGTTACATGCTATTCTGTTCCTATGGCCTGGACTCAAAGCCTGTGTTTTTCATATGGCTGGTGTATCTACGCACAGTTCCAGGAAAAGCAGTACGGTTGCAATTAGATCGTGTAAATATAGTCTTTCCCCTCATATGTGATAAATTACAGATCATTTGTGGCATAAAAAAAATACAAATACAACAGCACATGCATGTCCCTCAATTTTTCTTAATAATATTGCTCAGAGGAGTACAGATTTGAGGATGCAGAGTATTTACTCTTGCAACATTATTTCTTTCTTAAAGACAAAACTTCCTTCTTAGAGAATGCACATCGCTCTGTCAACAGATGTTTGACACACGGGGAAAACAGCTAAAAATGACACTCAGCTTTTGATATAGCGCTCTCACGTGAATTGCACCATTTAGCATTTACCGTTTTGACAGGTAATTGACTTTAACCTCTGACAAAGTGAAACGTGTGTGTTGTCATAAATAATGCAGAGTTTAAGAAGCCCACATTTACACCAGCATGCATATTCATCAGTAAACAGTTGGAAGAAACAACACCCACCACTTCAGCATGCGTGCAGGCCGTTTTTCTCCTACAGTTTTAACTGGTAGCATTAGTAACTCTAAAATATAGATAAAGTCAGTTAAAGTGTAAGATTTGTACTAGCTTCTAATACAACCCATTTCCTTTAGGGTCAAAACATGCATATTGATCCCAGACTCTGTTTTGTCATTTGCTAGCGTTATTGTCTAATATGACCTAAAAGCCCTGAGTATGTAAAGCTTTAGACAGCTGAGCTGATTAAAAACTTGCCTTTTGAACATTAAATTATTCCAAGCCATCATTTCGTCAAGGATACAATTGTTTCATTTGAGTTTTTTTCCCCCTTCTTTCCCCCATCACCCTCAGATAGATGTAGGCCTAATTCTGCCGCCTTTTAGAGAAGCTCTTTAGTCTTGTGAAATATGATTAATCTGATTAGTCATTCAGGCCGGTCTGCCTTTATGCTTACATTAACTAGCACAAAGAGCCCCCCTACAGGTTAAAGTTTAAATGTGGATTACCAGATAAAGCCAGCCCTGATTAGGTTACTAAGGGCCATGCAAGACAAAAAAAAAAAAAAAAAAAAAAAAATAGATATGCTTCGCTACTAATTTCGCAAGCAATCTTTATTTTATTTTTATTTTTTTATTTTTTTCCTTTCCTTCTGTTGTTTTACGCTTTAATTCAATCCAGTGACATTCACTTGGATATCAGTTTTAGACAGACATCTTTCAGCAATTATGTAAATGGCTAAAGGGTTGCACACACTACTGTATGGAAATGGAAAACAGGAAGTAATGCTCTCATAAAGGACAGATGGTAACAGTGCTGAAAGGTTAATATGAGAGGGCAGCACTTCAGAAAAAATGCCCAGATCTTATGTTTACAACATAATGCCTTTATTTGTTTCGATGTTGTCTGTGATTAAATGCCCTTTTACAAAATGTAGACTACAAAAACAACCAACTTGAATTGGTTGAAATCGAATTGAAAGAATAATTTTGAAATTTTAATGAATATATTTTTCCCGACACTTCATTCGTTTAGTGTTCTCTAATTATGCACTATTGTAATTCATCCATGCCATAAGAATAATTCATAAAAAGAGCTTTGTGATTTTTTGTGCATAAGTGTAAATCTTATGCTTGTGCTCAGATAGCATAAGGCAAACAAAAAAGAAATCAAAATTATGATTTTGATATGTGTGAAACATTTTTAAAGCTCTATTTCACTTACGAAATGTGACAGTATTTTGCACGCAAGCCTTCAAAGGGCTGCTATGGCAAACCTAAACTATCTTAAAGACTCCAGCGTGTAAAAACAAACAAAGGCACACGTGGGCGCTGATAATTAATAATAATAAAGCTGTGTATCAACACAGGCGTCTGTCGTGTCCAACTCAGATAAGAGGGGACGTTGGTTTATCACCCTGGCCTGTGTTAACCAAGGGTGGCAGAAAATGATTTGCCCAGTGGATTACATGTGATGATCTCGTAGGTGGTGGCAGACCAGCTTGAACGTTGGGAAGTAAAACCCACATACATAAATCTGAGCTTCCGCCTTTGGACTCACCTGGTAACTGCATACCGTCCAAACAGAGGAAGAACGTTGTGGAAAATCTGGTGGAGGGAGTGTTATGTGGTTTGATATAGAGCTCCAACATTTATTTTCCCCCATCGCCCACCGTGGCCTGCTGCAACACCACCGTCTGGGTCTTTGATGTGACGTGTTTATTGTTGTATATTCTTGCTCGTTCACCCGACATTCTTCTCCCGGGTACAGCGAGGGGATGAGAAAAAAAGCCCCATTTATTTCTGCTAATTTTCCTCTCTTTGTGATGGATGGCTTTCTTATTGTGCCATTTGGGCCTTTTGAAAAATGTTCTATGAAGCAGAAGAAATTGCCAGTTTCCATATCATACAAATCTGCCATTCAGATATGCAACAATCAACTGTCTGGATACTCGATTCTCTATCACTGAATCTTTATTCAATTCTCAAATCAAGATGCTACTAAAAAGCAAGAACATAAATCTAGAAATGAAATATCATATAACAAGTCTGGCAAGTGGCCAATTTGGTCTCTCAGATGCCAGGTTTCAATGGCGCTGGCCATTTTGTAAAACACCAAGCTTCTGTTTGAAGCACTTGAAGCCAAAAACTGAAACATAACTTGGCAAGTTTCACGTACATAAGTCTGTAATTTCTAACACAATAAACACACAATCAAATGAAATAAATTCTAATGGACATATGTACCTTTAGAAAATATCAAGGAGTGGTCAGATATTGTGTTGTAAGAAGCACTGAAATGACTTTTTTTCTATGGCTTCAAGTTTGATATAGTAGTGATGGTGGGAGAAACCGTAACTATAAAGATTTATCATAGTTTATAATATGCCATCCTAGCCATACTGGGTATACTGGTGAAAAAAAAATATTAATTTACTTGTAATTTTCAGGGGAAACAATTCATTTAAATTAAAAAAGTAGTAAAAGAATAACAGTATTAATAGTAATAATTTATTAAACAAAAAAAAAATAATCATAATGCCAACATTATTAACATTACACACATACCATAGATACTGTAGATAGATAGATAGATAGATAGATAGATAGATAGATAGATAGATAGATAGATAGATAGATAGATAGATAGATAGATAGATAGACAGATCTCAATGATTATCATATGAAAAGAGTTAAATGTTTCTTGTTGATCGCATCTCTTCTCTGATCAAAATGTTTATACGCAAAGTGTGTCGAAAACAAAAACCTACAAAAAGTTGCCCGACAAACAAAGAAGGGGTGTCATGAAAAGCAAGAAGTGAAAAACTTTCATCTTAAAGGCTTTATTCTCTGAGTTCCCTTTTATCCTTTCTTTTCGGATTACTCCGTGTCTCGGAGGCTCACAGAGGGCCCCGGTTCTTATTAAATTATTTCTGGGTGAAATGGACACAACTTGAATGGAATCATTAAACTTCACTAGTTATAAGAATGCGTCAGAGCCTCCACAAGATGAAAAGTGACGCGGTTTCATGCTCCTCCAAAACGGTTAATATGCCATGAAAAGATATGACATCAATCCTCACAAAAACACAGGGGCGAAATGAATGACGCCATTGTGACTCCAAACATCAATCATGCCCAATACCCTGGAAAACAATGGAGTTTTGTTTGCATTTCAGAGGTGACAAACAACATTAGTGACTGGCTTAACATTGTCAATTCCATTACTCAAGACCTGAAGCAAATCAGAATTAAACTGTGGCCCAGTTGCTAGGCAGCTGAGTTCTCTTGACATGGTGGTTAGTTTTTCTTTCATTGCTTGACAAGAGCCAAGTGAAAAGAGTTTTGAAAAAGTTGCTAAAAGCGCCGAGAGAAGGGGGATAATTGGTGCCACTGGATTGTAAGGCGTCTCTTGTGTGGAAACAGACTGTGGAGAAAAGAGAGAGAGGGAACCCATCGCACGATAATAAAAAATCAACTCTTGTACACAAACTTGACCTGGACACTTTCATGGCCTTCAATAATTCAGAGGCCTGTCTCGCTTCTACAAATACCATGAAAGTGCTTCAAATGACAGGTGAGATAGTGGACGACCCAAAACAAGACAGGTTTTGCCTTATAGTCTGACTTGTCCTTGGAATTGGGTACACATTAGGAAGCCTTCTGTCATGTTTATTTTGGGACAATTTGCAAAAATTTGGATTTTTTTTTTTTTTTTTTTTTTTTTATGAAAACATGAGCTGTAATTATTTGTGGTTGCTAGGGTGTTCTGGGAGCTGCTAGGGTGTTCCAGGACAAGAGGTCCACCGCACCCCACCCCAACCCTCTGTGACAGGGATTTTCTATTTAATTTTCGACTGTAAAATGTATTTAATCAATCAGTTAAAAGAGCAATAGCACACCCCTCCTCAACAAGTAGCACAGTTTGAGGTGTCATTACTTTTCTTAGAAAAAACAGCACAAGCATATTCCTCAGACTCAAGAATAAACCACACAATTATCAACTTTCAAGCAAGAAAACATCAGCTTTTTAAGTAAACGATAGAGGCAGAGGGTATTCTTCCAGAAACCTGCAGCAGTCCCATAAAGACTTCTCAAAAAGTGCACAGCCAGTCTAAGAGAGGACCAATTAATGCTGGATTAAGACTCATGCTTATTTACAGTCGCCTTTGTGCTCTTTCCTGCACTCTGACTTCCTCTGTGGAAGAAAGATTGGAGGAATAGAGGGAGACGAAAAGGGAGAGAATGAGAGAAAAAAAGAAAGGAACCTGAGGGAGGGGGGCCAGAGTCTTGAGAGAGAGAGAGCGGGAATGGGGGATTGTTTAGACGCAAGAGGTGTAGTGAGGTGGCTGGCTCCATTGTGAGGACACCACCTCTCTCATTATACCCTCTCAATCAACACTCCTGCTCACAGGAAGCCCCTGGAAAGCCCATCTGCCATGGCTAATCTCCAGGCAAAGTCGTGGCCGCATCGTCTAAGGCCCCGCTACCCTCAGCTGTATTATTCTCTCCCTCCGTCACTGCGCCAAGGATCAGCCAAAGCCCATTAAAGTAAATAATAGCCAGAAATGACAGGCTTAATGCGGATTGGGGAGGAAGTTGAAGACCAGTTTGAACTGTGAGCTCTGATTAATAGAGAATAGCATTTGAAAGTAGATGGAGGGAGAGAAAGGCACAGAAAGCCGGAGAAAGCAAGAAAGTGGGTAGGAAAGGGCAAATTACCTCAGCTACAAAGGCTTTTGAATCCTTAGGTTGATGGTGCTTCCGTAATCTTAAAGTCAACAATAAACTAGTCTTATTTTATTATTTATGTAAGGGAACTTTGTTTTTTGATGCATTGTACCTGTTTGTGAGCATATACTTTATGTTTGTGGGAGATGCTATGGGGATCTGATTTCTGGCCCCAAAAGCAAGCCGAAAAGTCACTGGTAACATCTTAGGAAAAAGGAAAAGCTACCCAGCAAGGATCCCATCTTTCTTACAGATAGCATCAAGGTCACCTACATGTAGTAGTACTTTATGCTTAGCCTAATCTTCATAGAACCATTCCAGAGGTCTTAAGGTTTTTCCATACATTTTAGACCGTTTAAATCCAGCCGCAAAAGATTCTTTGAGCCCTAATCCAAGAAGGGAACATACCGGCTGTGCTTTATAAATTCGATTTAAGGGTTATGTGCCAGGCATCTTTTAGACACAAAGGTAAGGCTCGTAGAAAGGACATGTATAGTGAATTTGATATGCAGAGTTAGTCGGAGAAATATTAAAGTAGCATCTAAACCAAATTCCATTTTGGGAAATAACCTAAAACCACACCACAAAGCAACCAAATTCCTACAGCGAATTTACTTAGTGCATTACCAAAACTAGAAATTAAATAGACACTGGTATGAAAAGGAAAATCACACTTCTGCTGCAAATAGTGATTACTACTACATTCTTTTATCTGCTACACTGGACCTAAAAATACAACGGTGTGATTTCTATATCAGGAGTAATCTTACTAGGGAATGTCTGCAAAGGTTGGTACTACAGTATGTAGTAATTATTTCAGTAAATGTACCGTAGTCAGTATGCTAGACAATGTGGAACTAAATGCAGTTTTATTCCAAGTTAAACACATTCTCCTCTGCCTACTTTCATTGCCTTCAGGCAGGGAACGGTGACTAAATAAGACCGCCTGACAAAACTGTGGAGTCTTGGTTGTTTGTGGTTGTACTTGAAGTTAGCTCATTTGTGCCCGATTTCATCTGGAGGATTTAATATGACCTGTCATCTGGCCTACGGTGGAGTCTGTTTCCACAAGATTATGTCAAGCACTTCCACCTCTGCCTAACAAAGGTTAAAAATTGCTTATACCCCAGACAGCAACATAGTGTTGGCCCAGATCCGGCCCACATCTGGCCCGCATGAAATCCATGCGGGCCAGATGTGGGCCGAATCTGGACCGAAACTGCTTGCTGTCAGGGACATCTGTGAATGAATTGGAATGCTCGCAGGAAACAAAAGGCTAAGGCAAATGGTTAGCGACTGAGAAAGTGTCTGATTGGCTGCTCCCCCTTTGCCCTGTTCCTTGAAGAGCAGATTATGTTAATGCTATAGAGATGATATTCAATATGATGTATGATACACCTCACAATGGTGCGATCCCTGCAAATGAAAGTGTACAATATGGGATGCTGGGGTTAAGGAACAAAAGGTTTTATTGAAGGTTTTGAGCAGGGAAAACATGAGAGAATTTTGAGCTTTGAGACGTAATGAAGTATTTAAGATCTCCAGAATGTGTTATTGACAGAACTGTAAAATATATTTATTTATATAAAAAAACATAGGGGTCTCATGAGAGGAGCTTACGTTTGTTTCTGAGAAGTGTTTAATGGTATCGATTTTTATTGTTCAATGAAGTGTGTGAAGTCTTTGACAGGCTTATTGAACTGTTCCGAAAAAGTGTTGTTGAAGTTGACTGTTTGGGGAACATGCTTTTAGTGTCATAAAATAATAAAAGTAAATAAAAAAAGAGAAAGGAATGGCATAAAAAAAACCCAGTTCTCGAGGTCTAATTCCAATAAATACTCAGGCTTGTGCAAGGAATTTTTAATAGGACCAAATACCATTGGTGTTGACAAGACTTAGACTTGATTAGCACATGACTTTTCTAAGATATCTACTTGACCATTATCCTACTCATAGATATTCACATAAAAACTGCCAGCTGTTGGTGATCTTGTAAAGATTCCTATTCCCCTGGCTATGTCATATGTGTGAAGACTCTGTTGGCCAGTAGAGGCCTCCCATGCTTTGTACAACTTTTCCACACTCTCAACATGTTTGAGACTTACAAAGGGATACATGTAGCCATAGCATTTGTATGTCTATCACAACACATTGCTTTGGAATACTAAGAAGGTCTTGATAAGGTTGGCCCCTGGTATAACAAGTGTTTTGGTTGGAACCATTAGTAGAAGCTTTTATCCAAAGCACTTACGTTTGTACTCAATGTATGCATTTTATCACTAGGTGTGTTCCCCGGGAATCTGGGCAGTACAAGTCGCACGCAAGTTGAGCTACAAGCTTGATAGACTAAGACTCTTCAAAACACACTGACGCAGAACACATTGTTTACTCACCAACACCACTAAACCAGTTTGAGCACTGCTTTATGTTCTTATTTACCCATCCACTTCATCTTTCCCAAAGCCCACACAAGAATCACATGCATCTGTGCCAGCGTGTGTCACTAGGTCTGTTTTCCTTCCTGCCCAAGTCTCTTCTGTGATTTCTATATCCGTTGTCATGGCGACACAGCAACAGGGAGGAAAATGGCAGCCTAACCTCTGGCATTCATGCAGACCAGGCCAGGCCTGAGGGCAAGGGGGGGATTGCAGCCAAGGGCTGCAAGACCCTGCTGGTTCTCCCAGCCCTCAATCAAATTCTTTTGACCTCAGAGAAAAACGAGAACATTCTAATACCCTCCGCCACAGTTTTAGGGAGATTAATGTCCCAGATCCCAGATCCCCCACTTTTCAAGAATGGTTGGTAAAAATACAGAACGTGGGGCCTTGGATATGCTTCCAGAAACAACTCTGATAATTTACAATTGGCACAATACACCCTCAAAGAGGCAATCGCACGTCAAAGAGGTTGTTCCTTGCCTAATTTGGGGTTAAAGAAAGGCCTTTGGATCCAGATCCAGTGTTAACTGTAAGGGAGCAGTCGGTTTTGTGCGAAATGTGCCACAAACACCTGATTGCTCTTGAGCGGTGAATAGAACAGAAGGTAGAGATTTTCATGACAATCTTACAATGCTGAGGAAGTACATTATCACCCGACTGCAAGGCACCAAGGCTGTCGTAATGAAGACATCTACGTTATTAAAATCAAATTCGGAATCTTCAGCATGCCTTGTCTAATGATGAGCGAACAGCTCGGCTGTCATGGGGGAGAGAATGAGAAAGAAATAGACGGAGAAAATCTTTCCCTTCGTTTGGCTCCATGCCCAGATCTCATTCAAGCAGAACTCTTCCCACAGCAAACTTCTGCCCTGCCAATTAAAGGACAGATCCACCCCCCCCTCCCCTCCTTAGAGTGAGTGGATATTTCAAACTATATTTGTTTTATGACACACAATATTTGGATTAACATGTTGATTTGACATACTGATTCGCATCACAAATCTGCCAAACCTCAGAGGATTCACATCCTTAAATTTACATTGTACATTTATATGAACAACTCAACCCAAATGTCTGTGTATGACATGCCTTATTGATTTAAATTAGCAACGGGTTTGCCTGCTACACTTGCGCTTGATTTGATCGATTTGTGGGAAAATAAATATCTGTTCACTCAAAGCGCCGTGTTTAGTATTGTTTCCTGCTCCCCTATGGAGCGAGTGTAAAATCTAATAAAGAAGATCTGAGAGAAAGCGCTTTGATCAGGGACTCCTCAAACAAGAAATATCACATGGGACAGAACGAGGAAATCTTTGAGGATTGTAATACTAATGCAAACAGGTTCTGGCTTTACACCATAAAATAAGATCCATGCAACGCATTTTATCTGTGCTATCTCTTTATCGTTTTATTGCTCACCAAAACCATTTTGCATTAGAAAGAGCTGCAGTCAAATACACAAAGTAACATTTGATTTCTTTAAAAGGTATCTAGGTCATTTCTGTCTCTATGGAAAGAAAAAAAAAATGGATAGATAACCAAGCCAATGTTTGCTATTGCTTAGCACCTACAAATTTGTTTACAATGGGTTTGACTTAAACTTTACTTAAAAAAAAAAAAAAAAAAATACTGTACACATATCAGACATGGAATGTTTTACATTGAAAAACCCAGCTAATGTCATAAAATATCAGACATATTCATCAAATGTATTAATAATGCTTACTTACGTTTGTGCTGTTGTTCTCTCACACAACAGACATGTCAATTACTGGAGGATAATGTCATTGAGGAACTGGTTTTTCATTTGTGTTTGTGTGTGTGTGTGTACTGTACATTATACATGGTAGTTTATAATTATGTCTGGTTTCAAGCATAGAACATCTTTTATCTCCCCTCAAAAGTTCCCCAGACGCAGAACCATATGTATCAAATTTAGTTGTAGTGAGTTACCAAAAAGAAGTGAGAGTCCTTGGAGGCAGTGCTGAGAACTGATAACCCGTCAATGCTTTTTTATTATGGTTAACAAATCTAACAGTGTAGATCTGTATCTTCACACCCCAGATGTTTCTAGAATGCTTAACATTTCCAAGTGTCTGTACAGCTTCTGACTTTAAATATATTATGCCATATGTCATGCAAGCTTAAAGCACTTTCTAAACACTTTCTGAGCAATGATATCACAGCTCATATTCCATGTTCGATATGAGTTACGCTCTCTCCACAGCATCTGTGCCTCACAATTACCACAGACAATAATACCAACTCACATCTTGGTCCAAAACCAGAAATACGTGTAATAGTATACATTATTCAAATCTCCCACCATAAATGTGCCTTAGATGAAGATTCTAGATCATTCTAGGTTTTAAATTCTTGTAACCAGTGGAAAAGATTATCTTGTGTATTGCAGCAGATGATAATATACAACCTTTACGTTGCGCTGAAAACCAATTTTCAACAGTCTTTCAAACCCAGCGGCTTTAGAGTAGTAGGATCAGCAGGTGGACTCTATGATGTGGTGTAATAATAGATTGTAAAGCCCTGACCGGTGGCTGCTTAGATGTGGTCAGTAATATGCAGTGCTTGTGTCATGGCTCAGAGTACTAGGTCCACTGCAGATTCGCTCTCTAGAGATGTCATTCATGCTGCATTATTATAACAGCAGTCAGTGACTGTAGCGTGAGTCACCTCCACCCCTTCACACCGTGAACAAAGACGTGCACACATAGAAGAATATGGATATAGCAAGATAGAAAATTATAAGCATCAGAGATGGTGGTTGATTTGAAAAGATTTCATCCATCATCAGAGAGCACGCTATGTGGTAGTTACTGTATCATTCAAACACTTTGTACAGTTTGTTGACATGATGTTCTGCACATTGGCCAAAAATCCTTAAAGATCCTTGTATTTAAAGTCATCGTGAATCACAGTTCACATCCCATTTATGTAATCTGACAAAATTTAGATGGAAATTGTTATAGGCTGGGAATTTATCTGTTTGGAAATGATTGGATCATGAAAAGAGTGTTTCGTAAAAAGAATGGTGATTGGTGGGGATAGACTGAAAATAAAAGAGATTGAAGTCAACCAGAAGTCATTTGTAGATTACATTTTGAAAAGACAGAAACAATTTATTTTATATTTGGAATAAGCGCCACCCATAAACCATGCACAATAAAGCAAGAGAAATCTAACATCATCATTTTCTCACTTTAAGCTCGAGACCGCCATAAAATGTGTGAAGTACCAATAATTATTTATCGTTACTAATCCAAAAGGACAACATTATTTAAAATACATCACAGTAAGTTTGGAATTTATATATACAACTTAACTAGATAATAGACTAAATTCTAGTAATGTCATTCAGTTTTAATGTGCTTTTAATTAATTATACATAAATTATTAGCATGAGAACATAAAGCACAAGATCCAGTATTCCAGTACCGACAGCATTTTATTTAATCATAACACATGAAAACGGATTACCCACAACCCAAAGGACAAAAGACCTGGATGCATTTCAAGCTCAGCAAAAATGCCTAACAAGTTTCCCCCAGACACATTTTGACAAATGGGCCCCACTAGCAGTGCTTAGACCCTGCACTTTAGCATTAAAGAAAAGACCCTTCGGTGCAGGGGCCAGAACGCAACTCGGATAGCTGACAGATAGGTCCATTAGAGAAGGGTTCCTCGTAGAAACCTCCTCTTAGGCTATCTCCTGGTCTGATTGCTGACGACACGGGCAACACACCCATACAAACACACAGCCACCTCCACAAAACCTCACACATACAGCAAGAAATATAGTAAAAAGGACTCAGTCAAGCATCTCCTTTTGAGCTCGACTGGAACAATGGCCTGACTACACAAGAACAACACGTGGCTGATGCCATTGCCGTGTCGTTTGGCTTCTTTTGAGACTTGTTCCTGGGACCACCGTGAAACAGGGAGGCATTTGAAAGGCCCGGTCTGATAATCAGGTCTGGAGAAGGGCAAGCACAATTCATATTTCAGCCCTCTCTTTTTCCCTGACTGGTGGAGCCAGTGAAGCAGGAAATGACACGGGATGTTTCAATCTAGGAACGTTGAGTACTGTAGCCCCTGAGGCTGGATGGTACAGCCCACTCAGATGTGACCGAGCAGACTGCTGTCTGTGACAGCACACGCACTCAAATACACACTTTCCCGGCAGTGGAAACTGCAATTCATCAGTGAAATTAATTCACACAACTCCAAACGGGTGCATGTAAGGGCTCAACATCCACTCAAGTGTTTTGCAACGTCGTGAAGTGGCGCATAATGTTTGGCGGTACACTATTTCAGAGCTTGCAGACCCACGCACCTCCAGAGTAGGATTTGATTGGAATTGTGTGGCGTTAAGCTGCTGAAAGCTTCCAGACAAGCGGGATAAAATGTCTCTACGGGCCTGGGACGGCTAGTCCCAAGGCTGCTGTCATACATGGTTGTCTGCCTTCCTCCAACAGGACGCCCAGGGATTTAACACGGGGGTGAAATGACGTTACAAACAATTATATTTCAACACTCTATTTATAACAGTGCCCTTTCGAGAGATCGTCCCCTCTCCGCTCTGACATGAAGTCCTAATCCTAGGAATGATTTGGGATGGGGGTGAGAGATGGTTGAGTGTGGGGCAAGTGGGGGGTAGATGGGGGTGCTGAGTAGGATCACGCACAGCTCGCAGGCAGAGGAAGAACGAGACAGGAAAAGCAACCTTCAGAAAAATGAGTGTCTCTGGGATAAATTCCGCTAAGATGAGCTCAATATATCACTGTCAATAACACAAGCGAACACAGGACAAGGGGACATGCATATTAATTGAACGGAATCTGATTAAATCACTACAGTTTGACATTTGGCAAGATGGCCACTTTATCTCGGCAGACGTGGCTGCTAGATTGGTTATGTGCGTTGGTTAGTTCTCTAATCTGGGAGCACATATTAATTGCATGTTATCACCGTCTGATTGCTGTGGCATTATTTTAAATAGTCTGGTAATTACTCTGTAGATGGTGGTGTATATAGCCAAAGGCTGCTGCTTGTACGCTGAACGTAATGGAAACGAGTGCCAGGCCAGAGGTCTAGTTGTTTGGTTAGCCACAAATGTAGACCGTCGAAGAAAGTGTCAAAAATGTTGGCAAGTTACAAGCACAATTAGTAACCTTTCACTTTAAAAGGTTGTTCACACAAATGTTTCACACTTCTTTTCCGTAGTTCTATGTAATCATGCAATAGACATGACCATTGCCCATGTGATGGTGGAATGGCGTTTGAGGTCAGTGCTCAGAAGTGACGCACGCAGAAATGCAGCGGAGAGATCAAAACAAAACAATGGTCACTAATTATAGAAGTACAAAACAAGGATTTTTAAAGAAGGATGTTGGAGGATTTCAATATAGGCCAAGAGGAGAATGTTTTTTTATTTGCTAAAGTAAGGAAACTTTGCTTCCTTTGCTCCTGTTAACAAGAAGACTCACCTGGTGCATGCGTAGTGCTTACCCCATATGTCATCCTCCCCAGAACTGCTTCTATGAACAACTGTTGGTGCAACCTACATTTAAGTGATTATTAAGTGTTGAATATGGATATTTTTCTTGCAAAAAATGCATTGATTCACTACAGAAGTAAAAAAAAAAAAAATATTGATTCACCCCCTGGATCTATGTGAGACACTTATTATTTTAATTATTATTATTATATTTTTTTTTCATGGTTGTACTTTTTATTAAACTTCTCTTGGACTGATGCAGTGCAATACCATCTGAATGACTTTAGGGTAAGTCATTTATGGCCTAATTGTATTTTTTCTATTTTAACCCTTTAATTATGGCAGCACTGTTTTGTGTAAGCTCCATGTTAAGATAAGCAGTGTATTGTGTGTTCAGTGTATTGCAATTTAAATTTATTCAGCTATGTATTATCTGCTGGGCAAAAAAAAAAAAGCCCAATCAATTAACAAAAAAGTAATCACACACACTGTTCAAGATGATTTCAGTAAAAGGCTAAATTAATAATAGTGATGCTTACCTTCACTGATAAACAGCCAAAAGCATCATTTATACAAAAGACAAAAAAAATAATTTTAAAACGTATAATCACATTCCGCCACAAAAATGATTATGAAAATATACTGACTGCCCTATGTAGCATCAGCTAGACCAGGTGCAGTCTGATAACAGATGAACAGAGAGTCATTAGTTTGTTAACACAGCCTATGGTTTCTGTTTGCCCTGGAGCAGACATGGAGAGAGCAGCCGTCATATGTTCCAGACGTTTGTACACGACCTGATAAATGTTCAGCCAGGCTGCGTGAGAGGGGAGGTTTCTAGGAGTGCTGGTAATAAGAGGCTAATAGAATAAAACAATAACCCAACGCCTCGAGGCTGAGACTTTATACGGACAAATTCATATGATAGATTTTTATTGTTATGGCGACATTAGCGTTTGTAGTCAGCGATAACTCGAACTCAGTCTGAAGTGTTTTTGTCAGAAAGGCACAACAGATTTCAGGTGGGGTGCTTCTTGTGGGTGCGTAAATTGATTTTGAGCGTATAACACAAAAAATACTGAGAAGTATACAGTATATTTTAAGTAATGATGATAATGAGATATCAGCCGTAAAACAATAAGATGGAGCTGCATTACCTGAAATGAGGGAAATAAAAGCTTTACAAATGATGATAAAAGTTTATTTGATTGCCTTGGAAATTCCATTTTGACTACACAGAATCTGATGATAATTTACCAATTTTTATTTCTATTGCTCTGTTCCAAAGCCTACTAAGCTTCCTACAGAGGCAGCACTTTTGATGCAGAGGCTTGCCCAGTAGGTAGGCATCTGCTGCCTCCTAGGATACCTCATTTTGTCCTGTCCCTGAAGTAGCATAGCATATATATAAAAAATAAAAAATAAAATCAAAGATGGAAGTTAGGTAAATGTATTTGGTTAAAAATGTAATTTAATACTGAAAATATTAATTTAAAACAACTATTATCTAATGAAAACATATTGTTTCACCAGATATCTATATGCTTTTTATTTTTATGATTGCTGAAAGTTACATTTTTAAGTGGTCTAGAAGCGCTCATCAGTTTCAAAATGATTGAGATGGCCAATAAAAGTCACATGGAAGGCAACCCTGCAACCTTTAGCCAAAAGAGCTATTGTGTTCCCTCGATTTGCTAAATTTTGCGCACAATTTATAAATCGAGAGAACTAAATAGTAAATCAAGGGAATGCAATAGTAATCGTGTGCACATTTTAGTACATTGAGGGAACAAATTTTTAAATTGTGCGAACAATTTATAAATTGAGAGACAAAATAGTATATCGAGGCAATTTGTGCATGTTTTAGTACATTGAGAGAATGAATTAGTAAATCGTGCACACGGTTTAGCTTAATATTTTTTCCTGCATGGCATGTGCGGGGCTCCGTAGACAAGAAATCGCTCTTTCCAATTTTTTTTTTTTCAGTGAAAAATTTGAATTGTTTCCACATGTCTGACTTGCCTTGCTTGGCTTTTGTCAAGTAAACAGCAACTTTTGTTGACACCATTTCTACTACACACCACTGTTCTGACCGCCCACTCCCACCCGCAGCAAAGGTAAAACTGCCCGCTCCCACGAGATTTGAGTTGGGTCCCGTGGGTCACCAACCCACTTGCATTTGTCATGCTTATTATTTAGCTCAATGGTATGGAACATACAGGATTGTGAGATTACAAATACAGTGAAGGATACCTCTTCTATGTTGCCTTCAAAAATCAGATGAAGGCATCTCAGAAGACAGGAAGTGAAGCTAACATTTGATTCGGACGTGCCTTGATGCCTTCTTACCTTGGAAAGCAGAAATGTTCAGCTTTTGGAGGCAGCCATAGACTGTAAAAATAATAATAAAAATAAATAAAAAAGAAGAAGAAGAAGAAGAAAAAGAAAAAAATGGACGACACATCTCCACTTTCTTTAACCATACAAAAGTGAGAACCATCCCAGTATGGCCGCTGTCATCTTGCACCAACGAAGTTGTCAACGAAGAGTCTGCGCAGTAGTAATTGTGAGATGGATAATACTCATGCTGCCATCACGTGCTGTCGGAATTATGATAAACACAAGTTTCCTAATAGGAAATTAGATGTAAACGCCTCTCAAGTCGTCTTTAATACTGGTAAATTCTGATATAATTTTGATACCAGAGTTTCAGAGTTGGGCAGGTCATAATCTTTAAACATGGTGGAAGGGACAACTATTGCTGCTGTAAATTATGTTCTCACGACAACTACATCACTTTGCCTTGTTGCTAAAGTTGTGTATTTATAGGCTATATTTGTACGATAAATTGAAACATACTGTATGTTTTATAAGCAGTGATATAAGCATATATATAGATATGGAGATATGGATATATACACTAGAGAGGGAGGGGTTTATGACCTATACTGCAACCAGACACCAGATGGCGACCTTTTTAGGACATATGCGTCACAATTAAAATTGAGAAGAAAAATAAAAACATTAGAAACACTTAACATTGAGAAGAAAAATTAAAACATGAGAAACAACAAACTACTGAATACCACAAATCCGAAACAGCTTTGACAAGACGAGGGGTAAAAAAGTAAACACAACTTTAATTTAATCGTGTACAAAGACATCGTTGTTGCTCATAACTCTTGGAATGAAAAGGCACAGACACTGCAAACATTTTAGGAGTGTGCATGTGTCCAGCGTCTCCGTTCGTGCGTGCTGTCAGGTGCTGTAGGCCTATACAGGTGCACCTCAAAAAAATGAATATCATGGAAAAGCAAACTTTCTTATATTATTTATTCTTCGCACACAAACTAAAATACTTCAAGAGTTTTTTTTTTTTTTTTATTATTATTATTTCTTTTGTCATTGTTATGACTTACAGCTTTGGAAAATGTAAAATTCAATAAATAAATTTAAAAAAAATCTATATTTTCTCAAAGATTAATCAAAAAAAGATTTAAAAAACAGAAATGTTCAAGATCTACAAAGCAAGTTTAATTATGCACTCAAAACTTGGTTGGGTCTGTTTTTGCATGAATTACTGCTTCAGTGCGGTGTGGCATGGAGGCGATCAGCCTATGGCACTGCTGAGGCGTTATTGAAGCCCATGTTGATTTGAAAGCGGCATTCAGCTCCTCTGTACTGTTTGTCAGATGTTACTTATCTTCCTCTTTACAATACCCCATAGAGTCTCTGTGAGGTTCAGGTCAGGTGAGTTGGCTGGCCAATCAAGCACAGTAATATCATGGTCAGCAAACCACTGGGAAGTGGTTTTGGCACTGTGGGCAGGTGTTAAAGTCCTGCTGCAAAATGAAGTTGAATCTCCATAAAGCTTATCAGCAAAAGGAAGCATAAAGTGCTCCAAAATCTCCTGGTAGATGGCTGCACTGACTTTGGACTTGATGAATTTCTTTTATTCCAAGGACAATGCATATTAACATGACAAGTCAAAATATGCCAGAGTTAGCCAAGAGGCTAGTTTTCATCTGAAGTCCTAGGCCAGATGTACAACAGGCAACCTGAAAATACAATGCAGATACAACAATTTAATCAAACATAACAGAATATAACAAATATAACAGACCCTACAGTTTCCGAAAGTAACAGGAAAAAAAAGAAAAAGAAACACAGAAAAAATAAAAAAAAATAAAAAATAAATTAATGTTGACAAATTTGCATACTAAAAAGCCAAGTTTTAAAAGAAGAGCGAAATTCATTATAACTATTTATTTCTCTAACTGACGTTGGGATGTCATTCCATTCTTTCGAAGCTTTAATCGAGAAGGCAGACTGACTAAAAGCAGTTTTCCTGAAATTAATATCACAGTCCCTTCTAAAAGTTCCTCTAGTGAGACGACTGTTTTCTGATCTTAAACTCAGAAACTCACTAAGAGGAGGTGGGGCCAGGTCATTGAGAATTTTATAAGCTAAACAGCCATTTGAAAACTTAACCAAGTTTTCCCAACTCAACAGATTATATTTTAATAAAATCTTACAGTGATGAAAGTGACGTGGTTTCTTATCAAAAATTTTTAACGTTTGTTTATATAAAGTCTGTATTGGGAGCAAGGCGGAATGGTTGGCCTGAGACCAAGTAGTCAAACAATAATTCATATGCGAAAATATCATAGAGTGCATAAACATTTTGGCAGCTTGGGTAGACATTGAATTCCTAATATATCGGAAATTAGATAAATTAAATTTTATTCTCTTAACAGTATTTGAGATCTGAGAATTAAACTTAAGTTTGGAGTCAATGATAATACCAAGATATTTAAATTCTGAGACAATTTGAATTTTTCCACCATTAATAGAAATATCCGGATCAACTGCAGAGTTGGTGGTTTTACTAAAAAACATACCAACTGTTTTGGAAAGATTTAACTGCAGGCTACAGTGATTTAACCATTCACTAATTTTAACCATAGCCTTCGTAAGTTTGGCTGCCACTGCTGCTTTTGATGTTCCATGTATATATAAAACAGTGTCATCTGCATACATTTGAACTCTCACTTCTGGGCATAAAACACAATAAACCAACACCAGCAGACGTCACGGCACCCCAAATCATCTCTGACTTCAGAAACTTCACACTGGACTTTGCCTCCATCTCCAGACCTTGATTTCCAAATGCAAAGGTAAATTTACTTTCATCTGAAAATAAGTCCAGTTCTTCTTCTCCTTACCCCAGGTGAAATGCTTCTGACATTGTTTTGGTTCGGGAGTGGCTTGGATCTAGGAATGTGACAACTGTAGCCCTTTTCCTGAAAACGTATGAGTGTGGTGATTCTTGATGCGCTGACTCCGGCTTCAGTTCACTACTGGTAAAGCTCTCCCAAGTTCCTGAATTGGCTTTTCCTGACAAATTATCCCAAGACTGTGGTCATCCCTGTTGCTTGTGCACCTTTTCCTACCACACTTTTTCCTTCCAGTCAACTTTCTATGAATATATTTTGATACAGCACTCTGTGAACAGCCAGCCCTTTCAGCAATGACCTTGTGTGGCTTACCCTTAAAATAATAATAATAATAATACAACTCTTGAAATATTTATGTTTGTGTGCAATTAAACTAGAATATAAGAAAGTTAGCTTCAAAAAAAAAAAAAAAGAAAAAAAAAAAGAGTCTCTGTTGGACTGTGGATATATGTAAAAACGTAAGTATACGTTGGGCTTTAGAGAGAAGCCACAGTAGCTGCATATGTAGCTTATTTAGTTTTGGAACCAAGTGTGTAAGTCAACAAGTCAACATATAAAGTGAAAATCTGTTAGCAAGACTGTGAAAACACTGTCTGGAGCATATTTTTGACTAATTTTCCCTATAGGGTATGATGGGAATATTAATTAGCCACATCCATGACCGTCAGATAATAACAATGTCAGTGGGTTGAATGGAAGCTCTGACCTGTAAAAAGCCTATTCATATTCTCCAGTCTGCCATAGTTCTGCAGACACAGGACTTTTTCACACAGTTCCGAAATGTGCCAATTGTCCTTTTGCGAGGCATTGTGACTGAGGTCTGTAAAAAAAACACCTTTTTTTTTTTTTTTTTTTTTACGGGATGCAGATTTAACATTCACAGCTCATTTAAGGCATTTTTCTTGAATAGGCCAATTTAGATACCACACTCGTGAAGGTTTCTATGAAGAGGCCACAACAGACATATATGTTCTTTGGCCCTTTGAAGCACTTCTAATGTTTAGGTTATAATTACATGTCATGGACCACAAACACCAAAGCAGATGATGTGCTGTGATTGGCCAACCCCTGCTAAGCGCTCTCTCTTCACCCATGGTTTGCTCTCTCGTCTTCGACAAGTTTCACAGCATGAAATGTAAACATGAAACCACAGACTGCATCCTTGTAATGTCTGACTTCAAATGGTGAATCTTAAAACACTTCTACTTGAGGTCAGTTGCTCACCACAGAAACACACATGTTGGTTACGCACATAAAGCACACATATGTTAGCGAATATATCCCGAATAGCATGCACAGACATAACGCATACAAAGTTAGTATACTATATATATATATATATATATATATATATATATTTTAAACAGATGCAGTTTTGTGTATAACAATGGATTAGTAAGTGTTAAAATAAAACTAAGATTAAGTTTTAAGTGGGGAGGTTTTTCAAACTAACAATTATTTTTTTCATTGTTAGTTTGTGTTAACTAATGTTAACAAATGGAAACTTTTAGCAAAGTGTTACCCGCTAAATTAAATGTAATAATTAATAAATATTATAAGATAATTTTTCTATAAATATTAAATATTAATTTCCGCTAGAAAGTTTTTGTCATTCACATTATTATTATTATTATTATTGAATTTCCATTATATTTCAATTATCATCAATTAAACCTAGAACAACAAAAACTTAGATGTATAAATTCATGTCAATTGAAATAATATGCATTTTTATTCTTTAGACAGATGAGAACTGTAGAAAATTTTCAATGCAAAAAAAAAAAAAAAGACAAAAGAAAACCTTAATATGGTACAGATAAGCTTCTTTTTTACTTTATACAAAACAAAACGCATGTCTTTTTTCCACTGTTCTTCAATTTTCAAGACGAGGGCACACAGTATTTAGCAGTTTCTTAAAGAAGTGTCCATTTGAATAGCTCAAAAATCCACATACAACTAAAACAGTCAATGAAACATGGCCAGCTATACCCTTAAATGTTATGAAAGAGGATTTTGGGGGTCAGTAAGTTCATTGTTTGCATTGTGTGGCATCTAAAGAAAAGGCCGGCTGGGCCATTCTTGTGTGTTCCCTCTCTCCCTAAAGGAGGTTATTTAGGAGCTTTAAAGAAGTTAGCGGTTTTAACGTTCTCGCTCGTTTATCCAGTGCTAAGTCCTCTGGAACATACTTAATTCAGTGTCTGTTTGTTTGCTTACATGCGTTTTAAGGGCAGATGATCTTGCTATGCAGATACAAGTTTCAAATTAAAGTGAACAAAACCCGAATAGAAAGAGGCCCATAAGACAATGTTTTCAATGGATTTAAACAACAATGTGAGCATAAGACATGGAAATGCAGCTTTTTTTTGTTTTTCAAGGGGCCAGAATCGCACACACACACACACACACAACACACACACACACACACACACACACACACACACACCTGCTGTTTTAAAGGATGTTAAATATGGCATACAATTATATTTAGCTTCCACACCATATCTGTTAGAACTTTTTTTTTTTTTTTTTTTTTTTTTTTGAATTAGCGTGTTCATTTCATTTCAAGAGGTTCACATCTGACAAAATCTCTAAACCTCTTACTTATGATTAAATAAAAATGCAAACCGCAAGGAAGCTTCTTCCTATATGAACTAGATTAGACACAAAGTGGAAAGAAACACACATTTGCTCATTTAAATGTTCATCAGAAGATTAAATTGCTGAGAGATTGCATTGTGCTTGAGAAATTAATGCCCATTTATATTCCAAATGTAAAATAAATAAAAACTCTAATAAGCAAAATAGAGATCCTGAGCTTTTAACACAATAACGTGCCTAGAATAGTCACTTCACTAAGGTTGAGCTGTTTTGTGAAGAGGTAAGGAAACTGACAGAAGCGTGGACACTGCAGAGAATGAGTTAAATCAGGAAGCAGTGTAATTCATGTCAGACCGGGCCAGACACTCACGCGAGGAGGTTCACCCAGCCATGAGACTGAGCCACAGAGCTATGTGTCCTGCTGATGAATCCACTCTCACCCGCCACCTCCAGGGTGAGCAGAATAAGCGAAATCTTATGTCACGTTATCAAATAGGTAATATCATATATCAATACTGAAAAAAGTCATATATAAAAAATTTGTAATATGTATATCAGTTGCCATTAAATTTAATAATATAGTGATATTTTTCTTTGCACATTGAGTCTGACAGCAGCCAGAGCTCCACACAGAGATCTGACCTCATCATCATCATCATCATCAGTTTGTCTGGAACAACATAGAGAAACAGAACAAACTGAGACAGACTCAATCCAGAAAAACTGTGCCAATGTCTCCAAAACTCTTGAAGAAACCTGCAAAGCTACGGTACTGTGCAAAGATTTAGGCACTTGTGTAAAAATGCTGTAAAGTGAGGATGTCATCAAAAACATTTCATAAATTGATTTTATTAATTAACTTCTATTAACTCAACTAAATTAAATCAACATTTGGTGTGACCACACTATGCGTTACAAAAATGCTTTTGTCCTAGGTGAACTTGCACATTGTTTTTCAGGTAGATTTACAGGTAGATTTCTTGAAGTGTTTCGGAGACATTGGCACAGTTCTTCTGGATTGAGTCTGTCTCAGTTTGTTCTGTTTCTTGATGTTACTCCAGACAGACTGATGATGATGAGATCAGATCTCTGTGTGGAGCACTGGCTGCTGTCAGACTCCTGGTGCAAACAAACATCTCACTGGATTATTACAATTAATGGCAAAAATAATGTTTGGAAATGTAAACTGAGATTTACTATGACACACTACAGCAAAAGATAGAAATAACTGATTTGAAACATTTTTTTGTTGGTTAAAATACTAGCGGCATAATTTACATTTACACAGGACTGTATATATATATATATATATATATATATATATATATATATATATATGTGTGTGTGTGTGTGTGTGTGTGTGTGTGTGTGTGTGTGTGTGTGTGTGTGTGTGTGTGTGTGCGTGTGTGTTTGTGTGTGTGTGTGTGTGTGTGTGTGTGTTCCACAGAAGAAAGAAAGATAGAATTTAAATGGCATGAAGGAGAGTAAATAAAACCTTTACATAACATCAAAATGTGTTAAAACCAGATTTTGTTTTGAAACATTTCTTGCTGTGCTCAGCCAGGGTTATAATTCTTCAATGAAAATACACACACACACACACACACACAAACACACATAAAAATAATATAAACAAAATGTTTTTCTTTCAGCTATAAAATGTATAGCAAGCAACCACTCTACTGACTGACACATGTGTACTATCACACTGTATATTTGTCACATATCTTTTTCGTAGCCTTCAAATAATGGATAAAATGCCTTTTAGTAATGCAAGGCTTGTTAGTTACTCCCAGAATTTCATTCCAATCACATACAGTTGACTTTCTAAACTAATGCACTGCCCAGCAGAAACACATCAATACATGCCTATAGCTAGCGGCTAGGCTGGCCACAATAATATTAAACCTTCCTCGGAGAGGATTTGTTCCTGTCACAAATGGCCATTACTGACATTAGCAGTGTAATGAGGGAGTCATGGCTGCTGCAGCGGGGCAGTCCTGTGGTGCCGAGGTACTGTTGGGGGGTTAGACCTCCTCAAGTACCACCTGCTTTGCTTGTTCACGCTGTCACTGCTCGGCCTGTTTTGGGCGCGCAGGGGTCTTTTAGAGTTTAGATATGCCTTTGAAGCCCTCTTTGATTTTTAGAATATGCACATGATCAATAAGGAGCCGGGACTTCAAAGAGGTTTGCGGCCCTCACCTGCTGCTGGTCACCGGGACTGAAGAGTTTCCAGTCCCACACAGAGACTAAACAAACCAACAGCAAAAACAGACACAGAGCAGCTAATAAACTTAGAACAACACAGAAAAGGCTACCTTGTAAAGTGGACCTTCAAAAAACTAATAAATGTTTCATTGACAAGACTGTCCCTTACAGACATTTACCATGGGACTCTAGTGTTTAAAATACTGCAGTTACTGTGATTATTACTAAAAACATGGAACTGTGACTTGATAATAATTAGCCGCTAATATCAGTGAATGAATGAATGAATGAATGAATGAATGAATGAATGAATGAATGAATGAATGAAACGAGTTGCAGCCATTGCTCAACAACATTTGTCAAACAAACATTACTTAATCATTAGGTATTAAGTAATAATTTAACTAATTCTCTAACATTTTAAATACAACAAAATATAAATCAAAATACTAATAAATTAAGAATCTGTTTTATATGAATAAAATAAAAATACATTAAATTAAAATGCATTAAAACAAACAAACCATGGATAATATGGTGCATACAAAAACAAACATAATAATATACATATTGATTAACTACTTAAGGTGAATATAAACATTAATTAATGTGAATAATTTTTTCTATTATTATTATTATTATTATTATTATTATTATTATTATTATTATTATTATCATTATCATTATTATTATTATTATTATTATTATTATCATTATTATTATTATTATTATTATTATTATTATTATTATATACACACACATACACACAAAGGATAACTGAAAATGTCATTCTTATTGGTTCTCAATACTTGGATGCAACATTAATGGCTATCTTTTATTTTTATTTTATATTTTTATCACATCGTATGTTGAAGCTACGAAATGATAGAAGTTCAGTTCAAAACCCATCTCTGTTTGGTGCTTTTTCTTTCGCAGTGGAACAAGAGTTATAGAGTCACGACAGCCTTTCACCCCACTTCAAACAGCCTTTGATTAATGAATAATATTTGACATTCACTTTAATGTCATGAGAAGACACTCAAACATAATGCCATATATGAAACACTAAATATTCCTGAAGACTAGCTTTATATAGAGCTGACAATCCAGTCAAGTGGCAGCAAAGGTTAAAGAAGTGGATTGTAATGCATGATATCTAAATAACCCAAAGAGAAGATTATTCGTTTAATCTGCAGGACCTATGAAATGACTGTCAAATCCTTGTGAATGCTCTTTATTACGATTCATCTTAATCTCTTCCAGTTTAGGCAAGGGGAGGGTTGTGAATAACAATGACCAAACTCTCCGCCACAAAGCTTCTATTAGGATGAAGCTGCTAAGCTGCGAATGCAAACGAAGCTTGTCATGTGCCATGATATTTTTCTGGTACTTTCCTTTTGTTTGGTGCATCTGAATTGATGCGAGGGGCGTGGATCAGAGAGTTGGACACAGCCAGCAGGACTTCCATCCCACCTAGCAGTAATCACTATATGTGCTGCAGGTGCTTTCGTAATAAAAGGTGTGGTGGAGGCAGGTTACCTCCTCCGGACCGGCACAATGGGCCCCTGTATAGACATTAGGCAGGTAGAGAGCCTGGGATACTCACATAATAGACCAGCAAGCATCCCATTTGCATTTTACCATTCAAGGGTCGAGACTTTGTGCATCGAAACATATGAAAAGGCCCCATTCAAAAATGCTAATGGGATTGTGTATGCCACAATGTGAGTGGGGTGACTGCAAACTTCCTGAGTTGTGAAGTCTGTGGTGGCTAACCTTTAATTGCAGGCCAGTGCTTGTTATCCATACTGTGAGCTCGTTAGCTTTGACGAGAACATGGCTGGGTAACGTCTGCGTTTAGATTCTGTGCTTTGAAAGATATCTTAAGTCTGACATAAAAAAGTCTAAGTTGTATAACTGTTAAAAAGAAATTAAAGGAAGAAAATATTAATAATATATATATATATATATATATATATATATATATATATATATATATATATATATATATATATATATATATATATTAAAAAAAATGTGTGTGTGTGTGTATTTATTGAACATTAATAACCCTGGATGAGCACAGCAAAGAAAATTAAAAACATATTCTGTTTTTAAGACATTTTGAAGTTATTTAACATTTATTTATTATTATTATTATTATTATTATTATTATTATTATTATTATTATTATTATTATTATTATTATTATTATTATTATTATTATTATTATTATTGTTATTATTATTATTTATTTATTTATTTTGCAATTATGACTGACAAAAAAAAAAAAAAAAAAAAACTAGAAAAAGAAATTTTGTTGAAAGTGGTATGAATGTTTTTGAAAAACCATCATGAACGCAAAGTTTACATTTTTAAGAGCTTGGTACATTATACTTGACATTTTAGAAATGTGTTTGTTGAAAATATATATATATTTTTTTCTAAAACGAGAGCTTGATTTGGAAGTTTTAAACTAGATTTGTCCTTTACGTCATCTCATGCATCTTTATTTTGGCAATAAATAATTACATTATCAATAAAAGTCTGAATTAAAATAAAAATGACCCCTGAAGGAATCAAACGGTTGATTAATGTGTCTCGGTAAATTGTGACCGACCCTTTCTCATGGTCTTTTCGCAGCTCTGCCCCAGTTGTTGTTGTTGTTTTTTTTCTTTATCCTTTTCTTCCTCCTCTTCCTCCATTTAGCGAGAGGCAATTATGTGCTCTCAGAAATCAGATGTGAGAGCTTCTATAAAGACACGTGTTTTAAAGGAAATTCAAAAAATTAGAACAAATCCAGTGATTATGAAACTGTTCTTAGCATAGAAATCTGTCCCATAAAGGGGAGAGGAAAATGGCTTTGCAATTTGTAGCGACCGGCCATAAGAAGTGACGGCAAAGTCAAGTCCGGAAGCCAGGATAATGGGGTGCAGGGGTGTGCGTGTGGAAGTGGCCTGTGGTAAAAATAATTTCAGTTAATGGTCAGAGCACAGACCCCGGCTAACACACTAACTGACACTGGAGGTGCAGGTAATCAAACTGACATTAATGCAGGCCCTGAATGTGACATCTCGTCATCAGGAATTTTCTTCATTGGCGCAGAAAATGCCAGGCTGCTCACCTCTGACTGCGTGGCCCCCACATCTATTAACCTTATTGATTTGGAGCCCTGCTGATACCCTCCAGATCTCCAGCACCCCCACTGAGTCGGTGAAGTGGATCAATCCGTCGCCGGGGGCCACAGCTCTAACAGTGATGCGCATGGAGACCACTGTTTGTGGCATGAAATTAATATCCAGATATGGCTTTGAAAGTGCATTGCTCCATTTACACAAACCGCGCTTTTGCTTTATTCGACATCCCTCCACCCTTTTCTCCTTTTTTCTCATTTCAGGAGGCTGAATGGAGTTTATGCAAAGAGGGCCAGTGGGTGTTATGATATTGGTATTTCAAGAAAGCACATAATTTCACAGCCCCTTAATATCATAAAACAAGCATTACCATCATTACAAGTATCAAATCAATAATAGAATAATACAGTACAATATACGTCTTTCTTTAAGTCTTTGATTGCCTTTTGATAAATTAATGTTTGTGCTCAACTGATTTGCTCTAGCGACGATGTAAAAAAATAATAATAAATTACTACTACTCTGGATATCACATTTACATTTAATTTGCAGTTGCTATGAGCAAATACCACTCCAGATTATGAGTTTTGCAAATAGCACATTTAGATTAATAAAACATTCTTTGGATGGAGTAGCCGTTCTTGATATAGAAACACCAGTAATCAGTATAATCCATGCACAACCAACTGAAAAGTTAAAGTTTAATACATGCAAAAGCACAGCTTAGCCATTGGCATTTCAATTTTGTACACGCGGTCTCTCTCTTTTGTGGGCTACGTTCTTCTTGATTAATCGACATCATTTACATAGCTGATTTTCCATATTTGTTATGCTCTGATTGTGTGAGCCTCATATTTGATGAACACTCTGATGGACTATGGAGACACATTATACATTATTTTCACTCAATAGTTCTGTTTCTGAAGCAGGCCAGTCAATGTCCATTAAGACGGATATGTTTGCCACGTGCAATCTAACGGCATATGGTTTTATTGACATAAAAAAATAACTAAATAAAAACATGACATGGTAAGATTTTCATGAAATAATGTCTTAAATTTTGGGCTATTCCTCACTTATAGTTATCGATTTAGAAGATGGAATATAGAATAAGTGCTTGACAGCCTCTGATCACAATATGTTTTTACTGCAGGAAAAGAGCAGCTTGGATGTTCTTCAGAATGTAATATTTGTGCTCCAGTAAATAAATAATTGTATACTTTTTTGAAACTAAAATGGTAACGTTTATATATATATATATATATATATATATATATATATATATATATATATATATATATATATATATATATATATATATATATATATATATGTTATAATGTATATGTATATATGTATACTGTAGTACAGGTACATCTCAATAAATTTGAATGTTGTGGGAAAGTTCAAATTGTGTAACTCGTGTAGTAAATAAATTAAATGTACACAGACTGAAGTAGTTTAAGTCTTTGGTTCTTTTATTTGTGATGATTTGGGGTCACATTTAACAAAAATCCACCAGTTTACGGTCTCAAACAAATTAGAACATGTTAACATGCCAATCAGCTTATCAACTCAAAACACCTGCAAAGGCTTCCTGAGACTTCTAAATGGACTCTCAGTTTGGTTCACTAAGGGGAAGACTGCTGATCTGACAGTTGTCTAGAAAACAATCAATAGCCACGTTTCCACTGCCGGGCCTAAACCGAGTGTGCTAGTGCGTGCCAGGGCCAGTCACGTTTCCACTCTCACTTCCTGGGCTTGATCATGCCTGGTCGGGGCTTCCTCCCCTTATGAAACAAAAATATATTGCAGAATATTGGAAAATATCATGTAATATGTTATGCATATATTCTTATATATATTTATTTTTTTCCAATATATTGCAATATATTGAAAGCGGCAATCCTTTGTATATTTTGCAATATATTATATAATATATGTATCATCAACATATTATTAAATGTATTCAAATATATAAAATATTAGATAATAAAAAGGGAAAATAATATATTACAATTTTTCACAATATATTTTAAGAAATATATTGGTAAATATATTTTCCTTTTGTAAGGGTCAGGGCCAATGGCCTGGGTTTTTTGGCGCGACGAAAACCTTGGGCCGAAGCGAGCCAGCTGGGGCTACAGGAGTGGTTATGAACAAAGGTGGAGTTTCTCCGCATCTGGAGAGCATCAGCACTGCGGATCATTTCAGAACACCAGCAGTAAAAACTTTTTAAAATAAGTTGAGCTCAAAACTAACTTTCAGTCAGAAGCAAGTGTTGGAAATAACTTGATCCGATGTGGGTTATATTCACCATACAAAGCAGAAATATTTATAACCAGTGCAAAAGACTATGCAAACAAGGCATTAACATTACATAGTAAATATGGCCGCTGGAGATATCAGACATCAGCTTCTTATTCTTTATCACAATTGTGTATTTATTTATTATCATATTCCATCTTTCATAAGTCTTGTCTCGTTTAGTTTTTGTTCGGGAGCTTTTATAAAAATACAGAAATTATCATTCTTTCTAGATATGATGTATATAGGCTACTGTGACTTCAAAGAAATGGAAACAGACTCAACTGAATAGCAGAATATGTTGATAACGCTTTATTTCTGTGTGACTAATTTTAAAACCTGATATATTAATTAATTATGATGTATGTTCGTATTATAGTAAAACATAGATGCTTTTGGATTTAAATATTTAACAAAGCATGCAAACAAACTGCCGCTTTTATCGTGTTCGTTTTGTGATCGCGCTATTTCCAGTGATTTATTTTTCATTAGTTTTCTGATAGCTTCTCTTTGTCGGTGAAATGATGAGGTTGCGTGATGTTATTCCTGAGAGTCGTGTTAAGGCAGGGTTTCAGTGAAGTGCACCGGAGCTTCAGGCTCGACTGTGGAAACGCAGCGCTATTCTGGCCTCGGTGCTACTGGCCCGAGGCTATTAGCCCTGCCTGGCACGTTTTAAAGAACTGGCTCGCACTGGCCCAACAGTGGAAATGCGGCTATTGACACCCTTCAGAAGGAGGGTAAGCCACAATCATTCATTGCCAAAGAAGCTGGCTGTATCCAAGCATGTTACAGAAAGTTGACAGGAAGGAAAAAGTGTGGGAGAAAAAGATGCACAACCAACCGAGAGAACAATCAATTCAAGAATTTAAGTGAACTTCACAATGAATGGACTAAGGCTGGGGTCAAGACGTCAAAAGCCATCACACACAGATGTGTCAAGAATTTGCTGAACCACAGACAACGTCAGAGGCGTCTTCCCTAGGCTAAGGAGAAGAAGAACTGGATTGTTGCCCAGTGGTCCAAAATCCTCTTTTCAAATGAGTTTTGTGTCCTAGAGTCTGGAGCAAGGGTGGAATCCAGTGTTAAGTTTCCACAGTCTGTGATGATTTGGGGTGCAATGTCATTTGCTGGTGTTGGTCCATTGTGTTATTTTTTTTTTGGAAACCAAAGTCACTGCACCCGTTTACCAATACATTTTGGAGCACTTCATGCTTCCTTCTGTTGACCAGTTTTTAGAAGATGCAGATTTCATTTCCCATACACTACCATTCAAACGTTTGGGGTCGTTAGATGTTTAAATGCTTTAAAATAAGTCTCTTACGTTCAATAAGGCTGTATTTATTTATAAAAATACAGTAATAGTGTGAAACATTATTATAATTTAAAACGATTGTTTTCTATTTAAATATACTTTAAAATGAAATGTATTCCTGTGATGCAAAGATTAATTTCCAGCATCATTAGCCCAGTCTTCAGTGTCACATGATCCTTCAGAAACCATTCTAATACGCTGATTACCGATGTTGAAAACAATTGTGATGTTTAATATTTTTGTGAAAAAAAAAAAAACCTTCTTTGATGATCATGAAACCTAAAAAATGCTAGTAAAGAATAAAATCAAAAGAACATCAGAAAATGATTCCTGTATGTAGGCAGAAAAAAAAAAAAAGTGGTATCATCCTATAGCACACCTTATGGCCTTCATCCCTACGAGTATGTTCAGTGATGGTGTGTTCTGTGATGTCAAACTGTCTGTATAAATAATATATATATATATATATATATATATATATATATATATATATATATATATATATATATATATATATATATATATATATATATATTTGCATGCATGGATACAAAATGGTTTATAGATATGTATTTGGGAAAACACAGTTTGTGAGAGTGCTACAGCATCAGATACACATATTACTCTAAGTGACACAAGAGGAGTCAGATTTCAAACAGTGGCTCCTATGGGACATGTTTTTGTCCCTGAAGCTCCTCAACTGTTCCCAGTGACTGCCCATGAGACATTCAGCTTTAAACAGGTGGTGCGCTTGGGATCAGAGCGGATGGACTGAAGTTATAAACCTGCTATTATAAGCCTAATCACTCTCTTGAGGTCAAAGGTTAACTACCCCTTCTGCATGACCTCCCTTTGTTCTATGGAACGAGACAATTTGGGAAATGTCCCACTTTTCTGTCTATTTGTTCTCTTTTTTGGAAGTAAAATATTATGTTCAGCTGATTCGCATTGATTCGCTCGTACTGCCAAACGCACGTCAAAATTCCATTCCTTTTTGAAGTCAACCCAAGAAAAAATAAAATAAAAAGCATCTGCAAAAACAATCTTCAGTAGCCTTACACACACACTTTCTCTTTTTCAAACAGCCCAGCTGTAACAACCTTATCTGGACAGACGCAGAGCAAATAATAATCATTATATAGAAGATAATATATTTTTGTGATTGTTATTATTTACAGATATTAAGTCAGCATAGTCATTTGATATATATTCAATTTGCATATGTATAATAATATAATTATATGTTAATCTGTTACAAATATTCCATAGGACAGAATAATGACAAAGGACAAATCACTTTTGTTAATCTCTTCCTTCTTAAAAAATATATAATAATAATAATAAATTATTATATATTATATATTATAAATGTTTATATATATATATATATATATATATATATATATATATATATATATATATATATATATATATATATATATATATATATATATATATATATATATACATTTAGATATATATATATATATATATATGTCTTTAGAGTTTCAAAAGTCAGATATTATGAACTCTTTGATTCATAATCAAAAATTAGATTATGAACACTTCAAACTAATTCAATTAATTTTATATCTATATAAATTAATAACTGTGTAATAACTGCCTCATTTGTGTCTAGTGTTATTTCAGCAAATAATTTGTAAAAATTAGCAGAGACCTTATCTTTAGTAACAACAACATTTCCATCAAAATACATTTGTCTCTACAGTTCTTGCCGCTCTAAAACCACGATACATTATCTAAGGAGGTCATTAATTCAATAATTGAAATGTTGCAGACTATAGAAAGATTATTATCATATATATGTATGCAATTAATCCAGTTCCACAATATTACACTCACTCGTTCCACTCTGCATTACAGAATTCGCCACTGTAAGGCCTATCGCTATTTCTCTTTTAAATAATCGCACAGCATATACAATACACTACATATGCATGTTCGTCTATTTTAGGATTTGCCAATCAGCTCATGCTGGAGGTCATAAAACAATGTGATAGCAATTAATGGAGAGCATTAAATTACCAGGCCCATCTTAAATCACATGCATGCATGCACTGGCCGCTCTGGAAGCTGCACTGACAACAGTGGATAGAGACAAGCCTCTCAATGGCAGCTTCCTTGACGGCCATAATAGCTTAATGTCTGGATTTGACAGCAATATTGGGGGGGAGTGACTCTTTGTGCGGCTGTGTGGCCCAGAGGCTTTTGCTGTCACTGCTGATGACAGTAACTTTCTCCATGCAGATTAAATTGGTGTTTACAGATTTGCCCTGGGTGTAAGTCCCCTCTCCCACTGGGATGCAGTGACACGGGCTGATGAGGAATCCTAGACAGGACCAGCCACTGTAGACGATGAAGCTTCAGTCTCCATCTCACCAGGACCTCTCGTCTGCTAGAGCTGATGGGACTTCACTTGGACTGACTAAGTACAGGATAAACCGAGTACACGCAGGATCCGCAATAGCTTCAGACACAAGCAAAATGTGTATTGTTTGGCCCAGTGGAAAAATTCTTGCTCAGGTTGCTTTTTCATGGCTCAAGAGATTAGTTGTGATTCATTCACTAATACCAACTTTGTCATGGATGTTTCTTGTGAATTTGTCTTATAAAAAGATGCATTATAAAAATGCAAGTTTACTGAGGTCTTTTGCTAAAGAGAAAAATCTAAAAAGCAGAAAGCTTGTTATAAGAAAACTCTCATTTTGATCACTGTTAAAATTTTGTGTGAACCAGATGTTGCTACTTATTTTACTTTAGTACTGTGAAGCATTTCCAACTGAAACGGAATATTGAATTGCTGACAACAAACTAACTAAAAACTTGGAAGGGAGTAATTAATTAAATTTTTACCCAAACCTATCAAAATGACATCTTCAGACAAGGAATTCAATTTTTAGGGATAGTTTCTAAATAAGGCTACTATTTTTGGTAACACTTTAATTTGATAATCCACTTAAAACATTCTACTAATTATAAGCAACTATATGTTAACTACCAGTTATTAATGGATTAGGAGACTGTCTGCTTAATATTTAGCCCTTTATTTTGAAAATCCCCCAATAGACATTCTACTAAGTAACTTAACAAAAACATAACTTAATTTAACAATAATTAACATTTCAAGTTAATTTTCAGTTTATTACACTAACCCTAACCTAACTGTCTACTAATACTCTAATGAAAGTTCATTGACATTGTAAGTTTTTGAGAGTAAGATGACGTGGTTAAAGTCACTTTTAGTAAGTAGAATGTCTAAAGTGAACTATCACAATAAAGTTTAACCCTATTTGTAGTTTCTATTTTTAGAATAAAAATATATATGGATCTAACCATGATAGTAAGGATGCATCTATTGTTTTGCCTGTGGTTACTATGGTCCTAGACCAATGACAGCATCTTGAATTTAACCCCAAATCAATGTCAAACTCAGTAACGCCCAACAGTTTCAGAACATTTGCATGGAGGCCCATATGTATGGTGGTCGCCCATTTTTAACTAAAAGTCAAAAAGCTGCCTTAACTTGTAGGGCAGATGATGATAACTTAACAATAATGACAATTACTTTCGGTTCCTCCCCTTTTTTTCACACCCTAACATCTTGATTTCATGGGTGACACTTAGGACTCTCCAGTGTACATTAATGGAAGCTTTGGGTCCCCTTTCTCTGTCACTCTCTCTCTTTCCCCAAGGAGCTCCAATAGAAGATACAATTTTCTCCTTATATAAAAAAAAAAAAAAAAAGAAAAAAAAAAAACAAGTTCAAAAAGCATTATGACCTGGCAAATGGAAGCCGCTGCTTTGAATTTCATTTGCATGATGTGCAAAAAAGTTTCCATTACAAAAAAGGTCAATAAAGTCATCCTTACTTACCATTACCTGAATCAGTTCATAACTGCGGAAAGCGGCAAACCACTGCATGGCCAACAAGTAATACATTTTCATTGGCTGTTGTTGATTTTATAAACCCTTAAAATATTCAATAGCTATGGCCTCTGGGAAATAAATAACCTTCCCCATGATCAAGGCTAATCTTTAACACTCCAGGCCAACCAAAGGTCGCTGGGATTAAAAGACCAAAATAAAGACTGATCAGATATTGTCCTCTTGTTTTGGCTCACACTGCCAAAACACAGCAAATTGGGGCTCGCCCTATTCATGCCAGCAGTGCGTTTCAACCAGTAGAGACTGATGCTGGCTGACTGGTGGCCAGGGCATCCACGGTCTGCGATCTGTCAATCTGGGTTCCGCTTTAGCCAGTATGATATTGTCGGGGCGAGAGGTCTCCATGGTTCAGTTGGCTTTGAGCCCAAATGAGGGATCACTGCGTGTCCAGGGACCATGGGCCCTGGGGCACGCAGCGACAGACCAGAAGCATCAGGACAGATTTGGGAAAGTGCTATCAGCAGGGGTTCCTCAATGTGGCTAGGGCCCGGTAAATAGAGAGCATGGCGGCAGCAGCGGGCAATTTTCACCAAAATGCATTTTGCAAAGCTTATTTCCAGAGCAGGGAGGACCGGGCACGCTGTGGGCAGGGCTCCACATCGAAACCACTTCATTTCCTCCTTTCTTCCAGCTTTTGGTTTGATAGTCTTTAAATCTCTGTTTTCCTTGGCCCGTTTGGTGTGGAACGGATCATCAGGAACTCTCCTCCCTTGATCTCTGGAGTAGATAGCGGGATCGCTTTCTCCATTGCACACTGCGCTGTGTATCTTGGCAGGCTTTCAACAACAGTGGTTGGTAGGTTTTGAAAAGTGGGAAACCACACTAGCTACAGATGACAGAGGGCTATGTGACCTTTAGTAGTGTGATGTGCACCAACACGTTAAATTCTTCCAACTTTATTTGATTTATATTTCATAGCATGGTACTATATCTAATCCAAATGCAACCCTGCAGATCTGTGATTCACTTTAAAGATGGCAGAGGTTGAATTACATCACCAGGTAAGGGAAATATTGTATCAATCCCACTGATTTAACACATTTACTATGTGCCACTGGTTCAAGAGCCGCGTAGAAAATCCAAGTGCATGAAACGCTCTGCGATGTGCCCTCTAAAATAATTACGATGACACCTCCAATTGTCTTGTCAGCCTCTTGGAGACTAGCTCTCAGAGGTGGTAATTAAATGAAGCACAGGAGAAGAAAGCTGCAACAATTCCACCGCCTCATAAATCTTCCAGAAACATAATTTGTTCTAAAATTTTGCCATAGATTGGATGGGGGGGGGGGATCTAAATTTATTTACTCTGTTGCTGTCTTTGGATGTCAATTAAATGTCTCAGTCCTGCTGGAAGTGGTCAGTGTTCTGGCAGGCTTTACAAGTCCGTAAATTAAGTTAGCGTGTTCATATTTCCTTTGACATAACATATGACTTGGTCAGTTCCAACAGGCTGAAGAGGAAGAGTGAGTAGCATTTTTATTAGAGACACATTACATGTACATGTTCAACAGATAATATCACCATAAAAACGATGTAGTTGGGCTTCAATAGGTCTGTTTGTCTTCATCATTACTAAATTGTTGCGCTAGCTTTGGCACAGTATGGGTATTAGTGCAACACTGCAACTCTTATTCAAAGCAAAAATAAACAACGTCTGACCTTTAAAATGTAAATAGACTTTTCTAGCATGCGCTGCCTGAAGATGCTTATTAAATTACATGGGGATGAAGCATAATTAGGAATCATTTAAAAGTAGATGGGGTAATTATTGCAGAAGCAGCTTAACTTATTTTGGTCCTAAATTGAAGACCATCGTGAATGTAGCGTGGATCTGCCCAGACATGCTAAAACCCAATCTAAATCTTAATTAAATTTTGCTCAAAAAGTGCAAAGAAGAGCTTAATCCATTTACGAGAGGCTGTTGAAGGGTTATTAGCAGACATTAATTCGTTAAGAGGAACTGTGCGTAGGCCTTGTCTATGTTGTAAAAGAAGAGGCATGCGAGGCACACAAAGGGCTTCTGACTTAGCAATGAAAGCTTAGCGTGAATAGATACGTCAAGGCTGCTAATGTGTTTTCTCGACGTATTTCTGTTTTGAATAACATGACTTTGTCCTATTCTTGTCTCTAATTAAGACGAGAACCTCCTGAAACAAGCACCTAAGCCAGGTAGGCTTGGTCCTATCCCGACTACAACTCCACAGGGGTCAAGTTTTCCACTATGGAGCTGCTAATAACATCATAGGAGACAAAGCTGGATCGCCAAAGTACAAACCCAACTTCAAAGAAGCTGATAGTACGGAAAAGAAAAGAAGCTTAGAAGATGTGAAACCTCTATTTGAAGAGGTTTTCTAAAAGCAGGCCCATCCACAGTGTCGAAACAGCATGGCCTCTTGGTTTCAATCATCCAAACTGCAACACAAATATATGCAGAGAAATGCACAACAAAGGCAATAGCTTTTAAGCTAGCAATTGAGTTTCCTAATACTGCTCCAAAGGAGAAAAGGTGCTATTCATGACGCTTACCACTACGAAAAGGAGAAAGATGGAGAAAAAAAAAAAAAAAACCTTGAGGGTACATCCTTGACTAAATCCTCTTTTCAAGCATAATCCACCTTGCACTCTTTCTCCGAGAACTAGAGTGTGTAGCATCTGAACTCGTCCCAGAAGCTCATTCAACAGCCAGCTCAGCCGACTTGATTATGTCCCTGTTGTGGCAGACCTATTCACCCCTTTGAGCCTTTCCAACACACCTGGGATAAAAAGGGGGATTTAAACAAGCCTGAATGGTTTAACCAGGTGTTGAAACAAATAATGGTTTAACATTGTAATTAAAATAGCATGAATAGCACATTGCTCCTGGTTAAAGGTCCCTCGTTTGAATGACTTTTGGTATGCAAAAGGAAATGATGCTGAAAGGTCCTTTTTTGTCGCACTCGTTGAAGAAAATATCTTGCTATTGATGAATCAGATCCATTAAACTATATGTAGTATAATGGCAGCTGGTAAAGTAGTCTGCGTACTGTTGAAGTTTCTTTATCTGAATTGGAAGATTAGCTCATTTTTCTCTTAAAAAAATGTTAATGAATTTGGGTTTGATTACAGCATTGTTTAAATCTTCAAAGAAAAAAAAAAAATACATTAATTTGAGTGCAGCCAAAAACATAAAAAATAAAGAACATGAAACATGACTGGCTCATACTGAAAAAGCAGAGTGCAGATCTAACTTTATTTACTTGGGCTGGGCAGTATATGGTTTACGAAGTTGCCATTGGTCATTTAATCAATATGCAGAGGTATATGACTGCTAAATGTAACAGAGAAATGTTAAATGAATAGAAAGTAAAACAGCGAGGAAGGGATAATCATGGTTTAAGACCAACATTGACATTTTTCACACCAGTATAGACTTCTCACCTTATATGTTGCATTTGGCTGATTATGAACTAATACAGTACATCACATCACACAGCTGTATTGGTGTATCAGCAGAGCTTTAACTCCACTCAGCTGTGTTTAAGAGGATGCTGGGAAAACCTAGGCAACCCAAAACGGAGAAGTTTCCAAACAGGAGAGGTAAAACTTCCTAGCCGAGCCTCATTTCTCCTGAGTGCCATGTGGCTCCCTGCGGAGAGGGTCCTAATCTCCACACATCAAGCGATGAGAAAACGAGAGCAGAAAAAAAAAAGGCTGATTGCGAGTGATTGGCAGTGCATGCACTACCACCGTTACTCCATTTTAGTTTTCTTTGAGAAAAATTGTATTCCTTGTCAGAAAAAAAGGCAGTTGGAGGAGGATCTATTAAAATGGAGGACAGATTAAGAAGTGGCCCAATGAAAATAAGAATCAGAGGTCAATGCAGACCTGTGCATATAATGTGCATATGTGCATATATGGAGTCATTCATGTTTTTTGGCAACCAGTGAACTTGATTGTTATTCTTTAAAGAGCCACACAGATGGGAAATCAAAAATTACCTGTATTACAGTGTATGATGTAGCTGTCCATCAGTGTAAACAATGTGCAAAGTAATTAAACCAAAAAGTACACGATTTATAAAGTTATTGGCTTCTAAAGTAAGGAGTCGACTCTGAATCGCTGAAACGAGTCGTTATAGATTTCAAATCTTTTGCCCATCTCTATGTACGTCACTAGAACACTTTGCATAATAATCTCCGCCTACCGTGTTGGGAGAAACGGAACTCTGACCTACCCCCCCCCACACACACACACACACAGACGCTCTGGTTGGTGTGAGAGCATCATGTCGAGGAGACAGTGTGTTTTCAATTGTAAAGGCAAGCTTGTTTTATTTTCACTGCCAAAAATGAAGATCAGAAGAACCAATGGCTAAAATTCATTTTTACCACAATACCAGAGCAGTACAACAAATCCCTTTTGTTGTGTTCACAACATTTCACTGATGACTGCTTTTCTAATCACGGTGAGAACTAGGCGGGATTTTCAAAGCGTTTGGCCATAAAAGAGGGTTCATTACCAACTTTATTTAGACTAACAAGCATCTCCGAATCACAACGCGAAGTATGATTATGAAGTTATGTGTCTGTTTTCTCCCGAGCGTCTTATCAGTATGTGTGCTGTCTGTAGCCTGTCTGCGCTGATCTTCGTTTACAAAAACGTCATTAAAATGAAGTGTAACTCCGTGAATACTCAACGAAGAGATATGAAAGAGATATTTATAGAAAGCTTGACATGTCTACTTTAAAACTAAACAAGTGCTGCCGAAAACAGATATTCTGTGATAAAGTAATCCATATGAAAACAACGCGATGTCTGTTTTTCACGTCTCCCTTCACTATATCTAATGTGACCACACCCCGGCGTTGAACGCGCTATTCAGATTCAAACTGAAGCGCGCGGTTTGAATACACCCACACAGAAGAAAAAGCAGCGAGACTGTTCAATTTTTTTATTTTACTGTTTGCTTCGCGGTGAGAGGAATAAGACATAATTCACCCCAAACAGATGCTAACCCATTGTTCACCGTGAAGTTGTGTCCGGAACAACCAATCAAAACTGACTATGTCAGTTGACCAATCAGAACACAGTATGCAACCTAAAGGTGGGGTTTAAGGAAACTGAATCTTTTGAACAGCTTCGCGCGAACCGTTTGGGGATCTCTGAGAATTTAGGTAATTTTAAAATTATATTTTGACAAAATGACAATGTTTTTTAACCTTGGATGGATTTAAACATAATGTACAGGACTTATAAACAGTGATAGGAAGCTTAGAATTTTCATCTTACTGGCTCTTCAATACGCAATCTGTATATAGAGAATGTTTTTTTTTTTTTTTTTTTTTTTTTTTTTTTTATAACTAATATGATTTCAATGAGACCTCTGATGGACTATGTTTACACTGAAGTGGTATATTTTCATGGAAAAAATAAAACAGGCTTCATGCAACACAAAGCATCATACATGTATTTCATTAATTAGAGTTGCAGGAAACAGTGTATCACACAAGGAAAAAAGAGATTATAATTGCACTTTGTGATTTTGTCCCCAAAATCTACACTTAAATAATGTGCATACTCTCATTTTTTTTTTACAATTTTTTTAAATATATTTTATACATTATGTACTATGTATTGACTGTAGTTTTTTTTCTTTTTTTTTCTATCTGATTTACTGTGCTATCATGGGCGTTGTGTTTGCGTGTGTATGAGACTCTGAGGGAGTGAGGGCTCGGGTCATCAGTGCTCCATAGCGTGCAGCGTGTGGCAGCAGACAGCGGGAGACTCCGCACACATGTGGACTTCACATCAGCGCCAGCAGAAAGGATGAGTAAGGGAGACAGCGCAGCGGCCCACTCTGAACTTACTTAAGGTAATTAAACTTGAGAAAGGTTACGGTTTGATGCTGAACTGAGGAGAACAGCCTTTCTTCTGGGCATGGGCCAGGAAGAGCCACCTCGTCAAAACGACTAAATAGTGACGCTTCTACTCTTTTTTGTAAGCAGAGAGGACAAAGGAAGGCATTCAATGCTGACAGAGTAGTGGGAAAAAGATAGTGGGGATTCATTTAGAAAACCAACCTTTTGTTTGTCCTGAAGACTATTGTTAAAGAAGAGTGGCTGTTCAGGATACATGGGACAACAAATGTGTCCTGAAAGGAAACTCTGAAACTCATATAGGGAGATGTGATACTGAAAAAATCTCACTTTTAATATTAATAAAGGTAGATGGAGCTGAAAGGAGGTGGAAGTTGTTCAGTGAACATGGAGAATCCAATGGTAAAGGGTCGAATGTCAGCGCAAAGTCCATGTGTGTTGTGGACGGTTGCCAGGGTGTTTCTATGGAGCTGCTAATGTATTCTGGGGGGTTTTCTATTAGCCCAAGTCTAAAAGGGCCATTCCAAAATTTATATATATATATATATATATATATATATATATATATATATATATATATATATATATATATATATATATATATATATGTGTGTGTGTGTGTGTGTGTGTGTGTGTGTGTGTGTGTGTGTGTGTGTGTATGTATGTATATATTTCCTTATATAATAATAATAGATATATGAAATTATAAAATAAAAAAATATATATAATGTAATATAATGTGACAGTATTTTGAACAATACATGAGGAATTTTCCATATAATAGTACACTAATATATAGATGTGATAAAATGTTGTACTGTTTGTGCAGAAATAAATTTGAACATATGGCTAATATCGCTCAATCCATTTAGTTATAAATGTTGCCACTTCAATAATGTCCTAACATTTTAATATTTATTTTCAGTAAATACTTTTTTTATTCCACCACACATATTTTAATATATGAAAAGTGCAACAATGGAAACAACAAGGTTGTATTATTTGTGTTATAATAATATTCCTATATATTGTTGTTTCATAAGGGTTAATTGAGTCTCACATTGTGACTATATTTTGCTATGTGAATATGTATTGAATTTGCATCTTTTAAATGTCACTATGACTTTATATTTTATTGTGTGACTTTACTTCTTGTACTGAGACATATCTCACATATTGCTATATATTTCAACTGTGACATCTCAGTGTTATACTTTGAACTTACTTTGAACAATTTCACAATTACTTGCTTTATTTTAGTTTATACTCCATGGCAGAAACAGTCTACAATATCTCAATTAATATCTATCCTATGTAAATCCTGTGACAAAACATATGAACAAATAGAGACATCATTAGCATAGCTGCTGTTCCAACAAAGTAAAATTAATTAAGTTTAACCCAAGCTAAAGAATTAGAATGCACATTTGATCAGATACAACTATACTCACAATTTAAGATACATTATTCAAATGCTTGGACAAAGAGATGCGTTTTTAATCTAGATTTAAACAGAGAGAGTGTGTCTGAACCCCGAACATTATCAGGAAGGCTATGCCTATTTTATGATCCATTTGCAGTTATTTCTATTAAAATATGTAATGTAACCATTTTATATATAATTCAGTTTAAGGTTGACATACACCAAGGTTACCAAAACTGCATGCAATGTCAAATAAATGATATAAAAAAGTCTATGAGGTTGTTTCACTTGTAAGTTGAGTCACCTCAAAAAAAAAAAAAAAAAAAAAAATTAAAAATTAAAATCAAACATATCTCATCTCATGATTTATGATATCTGTAGCAAAAATGAAATGGCACAGATAAATTGATCCACCAAAGTTTAAGGCCTCAAATCACTAACACTGGAAATGTGCAACAAGAGTGAAACTTGCCATAGCGTCATCAATGATTTTTAATCAAAGAAACATGATAGTGTGTACTAATCCCCAGTACTTAAGCATCTTCCTCTGTTAGTAACTCAGCAACATGTGACGTGTCTCCAAAAGGCCACTACCTCTACCATTATTTAAGTACTCTTATCCTTTTGGACTACAAGAGGTCGTTTCAAAGTTGAGCACATGTCCTCGGCTTTGTGGTCATCAGCAATTGATCCAAGCAATGTGCTTCTCCAAGCTTTTTGTTGACGTGTCAGTTGCACACTCCGGTGTCTCGTGAGAGTGGGGCACATAGGCTGTGGATGATAGTCCTCTTTGTCTGCTGTCACAAGGCCTGCTTCCATCTCAATGGCCTCTGAATAGGTCTCGCCAGCTGTCATGCAAAATGAGTGCATTTCATTACAAATTAATTTATCTGATCTTGATGCTATTACTTTTGGTTTCCCCCCTTCTTTTGTGTCTCACCCCTCCCTAATCATAATTATTTAACGCTCCAGGCAACAATCTATAGCTCACCAAAAACAAATAAACAGTGGGTGTCCTCGATCATTTGTGAGAGGGCAGAGATGTTTTTTAATAGAAACATTAATATCATGCATTTTTTATGCAGACTTTAATGTAGTTAGAGAAGTCTGTCTAACCATCTAAAATGTAAAAGGATACACTTGATTACCTGTCATTATATGACAACTGGAAATTTGATTACAGAAGGAATTATATATTTAACCACCGTAAGAAGACCCCATCCGGATTTGGCTTGCGTAAAAAATGTGCAATATCATTTGGGTCTTTTAATCAAGCCTTTGGATTGTTTGCTTGTCTGGCTCCATCAATGAACATGAAGCTTTGAATGAGAACCGTCTAATAAATCACAACTGACGAGTTGATTATTTTCTGTCAGTGATGTACACAATTTGTTTTACTGGGTTTGACGTGGCCTCAAAAATGGCAGAAGCTCCAATCATCCATCAAAAATCTTGTGGCCGGTAACATTAGCATGCCATTTCTTCAAATGTTCTTTGATTTCCAGGTGAACAGAAAGTAAGGTCGCCATTTACACCCACATGACTATGTTCCTTAAGAGACTTACTTAAAGAGTACTTCAGCATCTCAGTAGCCAAAAAGGGCAACCTGAAGTGGAGCTCAATGCAGATCACACCGTTCAATAGTCAAGCCTCCTCTCCACTCTCTGAGCACACTATTGTCTGTTTCAAAACCTACATGAAATGGAAAGAAGTCTGTCAACGATCCAGATCTTTTCAGAAGCGCCTCCTCGATCAAATATGACTTTTCCTGAGGTACGGAGAACATTAAAGTATTAACAAAAGCTCATGCTAATACAAACACCAGTCCACTTTTTTTTCACAAACATGCTACAATCAAATATTTCTCAGTAGATCTTTTCGCAAGCATCTTCTATTAATGCATCCAGATTAAGCACTCTCGTGGTTCGCTAGGGCCCTCATCACTTTAAAGCTGCTAATCTCTGGTTCCCAACTGCAGCAAATCCTATTAAAATCACCTTCAGTTTAACACTCACATTGTTACAAAATGCAAAACACGCAGCTTTCGCCTTACTCTGTTAATTGAGGGTAGCACATCCCTGTAAAAGCGTGCCTTGCGAGTGCGTTAAATAAGTCGAGAGAATTTCTCAACATCTGTCAGGAGGACCTAACGCATCTCGGAGTTTGGCAATACAGATCTCTGTCTAGTTCTCCCTTGGGTGCTCCCTAGGGTCCCGAACGAGGGGAAGGAAGTCTCGTCAGCCCTTCAGTGCGAAAGTGTCAGCTTCTGAGGATTTGACTGATTAGGTAATATTCCGACATGTTCTTGTGTAAGCAACATTTTAAAAACTCATTTGAAGGAATCTATCCCCCCATAATTCTTCTTCCATCCGTCACTCCTTTTCACGCAACTTTCATCTCTAAGACCCCTTGTCACCGCTTAAGAGTCACCGGCGTTGATGGCGTTGGCAGGCGTCAGCTTTAGCAAAGCCACTTACTGAAGGGAGCGCGTCCCCGGTGGATGTGATGATGTTTAAATTGCCTGCACCTCTACCATAGCAACCGAGCATCAGTTATAAAGTATGTCCTTGACAGGGCTACTCTGTCAGTCATGAGGTAAAAACACTCTTCTGTCACACTACAGGCACAATATATGGGAGTTCAATGCCATTTTAACCTTGGTGACAACCACAGACTTGGAAAACAGCTGATGTATACTGTTATAATTTCTATAAAGACTGTTAATCTGTTAAAGTTGATCAAATTTTAAGTTTCTTTTGAGACAATGTATTGGTCATTAATATTTCTTACTGGCTACGAAATATTATTTTGCATTATTATATTTACATAAAAGTTGAAGACGTGCAAATTCAGCAATTTAATTTGTTAGTTTATGTGTAATAGATTTAAATGGATAGTTTACCCCTGGGCGTCCAAGATGTAGGTGAATTTGTTTCTTCAGTAGAATGCAAACCAAGATTTTTAACACAAACTGTTGCAGTCTGTCGGTCTTATAATGGAGATGAATGGGAATCACGACTAAAACATACAATAAAAAAAGAAAAGAAAATTTAAAAAACATACACAAACACAACCAAATTAAACCCTGTGGCTCGTGGCAATACACTGATATGTAAAGACACAAAACAATCGGTCTGTGCAAGAAACGGAACCGTATTTATTTACATGTCTGTAATCCGCCGTAAAGCAAAAAGAAGAAGAACGAAGACGACTCACGTGCCTCTTGAGAAGATGCTCAGGAGGACGCGCTCAGGAGAGTTCAAACAGTTCAGACATTGTGTGAATCAGAGTCCGAGTTTCTTCCACAGACTGACCGTTTTGTGTCTTTACACATCAATGTATCCTCAAGAGCCGCAGGCTTTAACTTGGTTTTGTTGGTGTATGTTTTTTTTTCTTTATTTATTTTTTATTGTATGTTTTAGCTGTGATTCACATTCATCTCCATTATAAGACTACCAGACTGCAACATTTGTTTGAAACATCTTTGTTTGTGTTATACTGAAGAAAAAAAAAGTCACCTACAACTTGGATGCCCTGGGGTTAAGCAGATAAACATCAAATTCATTGGGGGGAAGTCGTGGCCCAATGGTTAGATAGTCGGATTCGCAATCGAAGGGTTGTGAGTTTGAGTCTCGGGCCAGCAGGAATTGTGGGTGGGGGAAGTGCATTTACAGTGCTCTCTCCACCCTCAATACCACGACTTAGGTGCCCTTGAGCAAAGCATCGAACCCCCAACTGCTCCCCGGGTACCGCAGCATAAATGGCTGCCCACTGCTCCGGGTGTGTGTTCACAGTGTGTGTGTGTTCACTGCTCTGTGAGTGTGCACTTTGGATGGGTTAAATGCAGAGCACAAATTCTGAGTATGGGTCACCATACTTGGCTGAATGTCACTCATTTTAATTTTTTGGTGAACTATCCCTTTAAATTAACCATGTCTCTATATCCGGGTTATACCTACAGTTATTAAAATAATTTTTATTTCATAAAATGTACCATTTTGCATTTTAATAAGTAATCAGTCAACTGCCAATTAAGAACCAAAGCCAATATTTTGGAGCTTACTGTGTATTAATTGCACCCTTAATATGGTATAAACTTATTCTTCACTGGAAAGCTATGATGAACAATTAGCAGTGTAACTCCTTTCACAAGACCAGTGGTCTTGTAAAAACACAGGCTCGTAAAAGCAATAAAAATTTAATGACCACTTCACACAACATCAAACAAGTTCCAACCCCTTCTCTCTGATGGCACTTGAGAACCTTTGATGGCAATTTCTAGCTAAGTATTCTAGTCTTATTAAATAAATATGGATTCAAAGATTATACAAGCTCTTTATAACCATCCTCCTTCCTCATCATCTACCTCCCAAGTCACAGTTTTATTAAGGTAGAATTACACGCCCCATCTCATATGCAATAACCAATCCACTTTCCACTGCCATTCACCCACTGCCAGCTACTATCAAAATTAGATCATATTTTGATGACTGTACATGTGAATGCTAAATCTGTGGGGATTTATAGACCAGTGAGCCTTCATAATTGAACAATAATCAGATTAGTAGATTATCTGCACTGTATTCTTGTGATGTGGGAATAACGTTACAGAAACATTATGTAAAGAAGCAGGTTGCAGACATGGGTATTATGAAAAGAGGCTTTAGATTCCCGCCCTTGGGCTCTCTCGAAGGCAAGTGCTTTGTTAACCTATACAAGCGGTTGCTTTTTATTTCTGATGATTTGCAATTCATTGGTTTCAAGGAGAAGATTCATCCAACAGTGAATCGTTCTTTCAAATAAGCGTGTGTTGACATAAACAGCACAGTGGTCAACCATCTGTTTTAAAGATAAACGGATGATCAAAGGGCATAACCAAACGTGTAAGGGCTCTCCCCCTACTGTCTCTCACTACCCTTTCCCTTTTTTTCTCCTTTTTTTTTTTTTTTTGAAGGGGAGTTTAAAGAATGCAGAGCGGTTTCCAGGGGATACGAATGAAAAGCTCTCGGAAATGCGGGGAGGAATTGAGCTGAAGGGATAGGTTCTGAGAGAAATTCCCCCATAGTGTTGGGACCCATGCTAGGAATCATTGGGGTTCTTCTGATCACAAAAAGGAAGGAAGAGACAGAGGAATTACCTGTCAGGACGTTCTAGGAGACCAGTTTAATGAATGTTGTTTATTAAAAAAAACAGCAAGCGAGAGATAGACAGAGAGGCAGTGAGGAACAAAAGCTTGACGCCTCCAACTGACCTCTAACCTTAAAAAGCCCTCTTTCTGACTCTGCTGTTGTCTCCGTCTGATCTAATAAACTCTGACAAGTTGTTTGTATGTCTGCAGGGAATTTCGAAATAACGCATTGCTTTAAAATGTATTTTCTATCTCTGGTTGAACTCAGACAATACTGAAACATCTTATTTTACGGTTTGCACAAAAGTAACTTGAGCTGTTCACAATGACACAAACACTCTATTAAGTCTTGCTATGCTGCATAAACATAGCCTTGTTCAGACTGTCAGTCCAAGTCCGATTTTGCAAATCTGATTGGAATCAGATCATATTTAGCAAATGTGAACAGCAAGGAAAAAAAAAAAAACACATTTTATAATAAATAAGATTTTGACCTTTCTTAGATAAATTATCCGGTTAAAGCTACATTAACATGTAGTTTTACAAATATGTTTATAAATATGTTGTCAGCAATATGTTTTCAACAGAATTTGATATTTGCATGTTGCTAGGCTAACAACATCATACTCCATGAAAATACATCCCACACACACAACATGTAATTAGATTGAACTATTTTTGTATCAACTTTTAGCATTGAATTATAATTTTAACTCAAATATCTGCTTTGTCCATCATCTTAGATTTATTTATTCTCATCCTATTGCATTTTGGGATTACTTTCACCATGAAATAATGCATTGCTTTATGTGTATGTCTATTTTCATTGTCATAAATTTACTGTCCCCACTAACAGTGAACAGTATGACAGTATGTATGGTAAAGCTACAGAAATGTGGCATTCAATGATCAGATATTTTGCACTACACCAAGCTGTAGAGCAAGGTCATAACTAGCCACATTAATACAGAATTACATAAAATTTATGTATATTATTTACACTATTACTGTTGTACAGTAGTAAATACTTACTTAATACAATTTGGAACTGTACAAGCTTGTAACAATAATGTATTTGAAATATAACCTTTAGCAGGGACTTTGGCAGGGAATGCGGATCAGATAATCAGAAATTACTAATGAATACACCATGCAAAATAACAAATATGAATGCTGCAATATCAGGATGTTTCTTTTTTTTGGAAGAAAAGCAACAAAACAGCCAAGAGATGGGTAAATGTGTAAATTTGCTCAATTCTTGCTTGAGTGCCCATAAACACACTTATGATGCTGCTACTAAAATAGTCTTCTTTTCTCTTCTAGAAGAGTAGGAGTTATTTTTCTCATTTTTGTGCTCTGGGTAAATGCAGTAATTACTCAGTGCTGTAAAAAGCTTCTGAAGTAAAAAGCAAACGAAATAGCTTTGCAACTGGTAGACACTGATGAGCAGAATGCGCTTTTCCTTTAAAATGCTTAAGGGAAAGGAGAGGTGTATGCTCCTCACCAGTATGTCTACAAGATACAGAAGTATTTCAGATTCAGTGAAACTCATGATAGGTTGCACTATTCGTTTTGCACCCTCTAGCAACTATTCAGTAATCACATCAGACAAAGACTTTTGTTTCAAATAAATGTGATTATTTTGATCTTTATTTTTGATCATGTAACACTGAAGACTGGAGTAACGTAATCCAGCTTTGCAATTTTTGATTGCTAGTATATATTAGTTTAGTAATAATATTTAACCAGTGTTATTATTAGAAAGACTGAATTTAGAGAGATGATGCATCTCCCAGAAGTCTTTGCGGTGCATGTATCCACTCAACTGGATCTGCTGTGCACCTTTAAATCACACCACTGACATCCTGGAAGAGTGAAAAATGAGGGATTAATGGGCCTTTTCCCACTGCCCATGTTTTAATGCAACACATGGCACTGGCTTGAGCACATTTTGGTCATCCATTTTTCGCCTCTCTTTTTCTTTCGAGGCCTGATGAAATGGCGGTGCCATTATTGTTTGAGCAGCGAATTTGGTGACCCATTCAAACGCGATTGCCTCATGAGGCTATGATTGCATGAGATGGTTTCAGCATGTGAAGTGCATCAGACGATGGCCGGATCTATTCGCATCTGTGTGAAAGTCTACGAAAGACCTGAAACGACCCTTTCTTCTGCTATCTAACACAAATTATATAACCTAAACAGAGTAGAAGACACTTCTCATCATTAGGTCAGATGGTGTGAAAAGAAGAGCTCTGTAAAAAAACATCCGAAACAGGAAATAATTGGCAGCTTGTGACACCCTCATTATTGGTATGCTGATAATTCTGTGCCTGCTGCCCTCATTAAAGCTGACAAGTCACGCAGCGAGTATAAATCGGAATGCTGCAACAACAGTGCAAGCATTAGGATCAGTGACTGCTTTAACTCCCAGTGACAAGGAAAGCCTGGCCAACGACTCCTCTCCAGTCGGTGGGGAAGCTTCAGCCTCACTGCGTACCAGCGATCTAAACTGACAGCTCTCTCAAATCAGAAAAAAGAGGGGCTGCAGGTCCGGCAAGGGGCCAGGGGGTGCTTTTCTGTGTCCATGCTATCGTTTTGGCCTGGTCCGATCCTGCCGCTCTGAGAAGAAGAAGGGGGCGGCGAAAAAAGAAAAGTGATTTGGCAAGCGAGGCTACAGACCCTACTGAAGGACAACCTTGAGTGGAAAATACGAATATTTATGCCATATGTTGTTTTCTCAATCTGCTTCTTAACAAATATTAATGTAGACAGTGGAAAACAAGCCAGAAACAGCTTGGGAACATCACAGTTTCCTAAGCACCACCAGCCCTGCCTGGCAACGTCACGGAAAAGAGACATTAAGGGTTTACTGACGTGATAAATGTCCAAGAAGAAAGGACTTAAATTAATCATCTTTGAAGGTGCCATGGTCTGGAAACATCACAGAATGCGAAAAATCTGCAAATTCAAATGCTTAGCCAAGAAAACCAATCCAATTACCATTAAACGTCTCTAAAAAAGCCTGTCACAGCACTGGAAAAATCCAAAAGTGGCAAATGAAAGACATTGAGGGTGACTCAGGCAGTACTTGCCACCTCACCGTGACAGCCGGGGTATTTCTTTTTTGTGTTTGTTTTCTGTGAGATGATAAACCGAGTCTCGTCTCCTCTTTCCCCGTCACTCACAGTAAATCCTGATGGATCTCAGTCAGCGTGGTGCCAGGGGTGGCATGCTGGGCACGTGGACCGAGGTGATGGATGGCTGGGGGAGCGCCAGTGGAGAGCAATCTCTCTGCCCATATGGGCCGGTGGCGGTAGCAGGAGGCGACAGGGCGATGGCACTTCGAACGCCAGCCGTGCTTTGGCCGGCCACCAGGCCCTGTCATCACCCTCGCATGCTGAGCCTCATAAACCCACACTCCCGCTAGAGAAAAAGAGCAACCAACTGCCATCCTCCACTAACAAGGGCAATCAGTGCTGTTCTAAAAGTATGAAATACGTTTAACAAATAAATAGATAGATAGATAGATAGATTCATATATACAGTATACATTAATTTATAACATATGTTTCCTAGCCTGGCAGACATCACGCATTAAAGTAGAAGCCAGAGGGTCTTACGTCAGTTTAACGCCTCTGTTCAGGTCTGATATAGCGTGAAACAAAAATAGAATGGCGGCTTGGCTCTATTCTTTTAAGAGATGTATGATTCCAGGCTTGACTCTGAGCTGCTTGTGCACAGATGATTCATTAGTTTGCTTTACATCTGTGTTCACAGAAAGGCACCGGCATTCAAACAGTAAAACAGAGACTAGACAAAAAAATGTTACATCTCGACGTGAACAGTATATCACAATTTCAGCCAGTGGCTTTACCGACAGGGATGCCACAATCCTGAAGACATCACTAAAACATCACAGTCCTTATGATAAAGATTTTAGCGTTTTGGAAAATGACTGATCATTTAAATTTGAGGTATTAAATGGTTAGTTCACCCAAAAAATTACATTTGTCCATGTTCTACTCACCCTCTAAGCATCCTCAGTGTATATGACTTTCTTATTTCAGAATAATCCAATCAGAGTTATATAAAAAATTGTTCTGCTGACTGTTGGGATGCAGAAGAGGTCCAGGCGAAAGATAGAAGATGGAAGCATGGCGATCGCCTCTGGGAAATGTAGCAGCAAAAGAAAAACAAAGTTTCCTTACTTTAGCGAAGAAGTCTCCTCTTGGCTTATTTCGAAATCCTCCAACATTTTCTTTTAAAATTCCTAGTTTTGTGATTCTAATTCGTGGCCAGTGTTCTCTCTCTGGCTCGTCACAAACCATGCAGCGCTGACGTACTATGATATCCGCCTGCGCGTCTTCCGGTTCCCAACAATCAGCAGAAGTAAGAAAAAAAGTGTTTATTATGTTTGAAATCTGCACATTTATCTTACAAAGATGCATGGATTCACTACAGGGGAACTTTATTCAACCCCCGGAGTCATATGAGAGACGTTTTATTATAAATGTGCACACTTTATTTCACGTCTTCTGAACTGTTCACAACAAACACGCGCTTACCCTCATTAAAATGCTTGGAAGAGCGAGGACAATTTTTAATATAACTCCTATTGGATTATTCTGAAAGAAGAAGGTCAAATACACCTACGATGCTTTGAGGGTGAGTAGAAGATGGACGAAATTTCATTCTCGGATGAACTACCCCTTTAAAACTGAAGTGTTCAATTTCTGAGACACTAGCATTGCCAAGAAGGATTTGTGAAAATAATGACTTAACACTCCCAGTGAATGGACAAACAGCATTTTCTTATTAAGGTCCATATTCCGGTTAAGCTTGACTTTAACAAAACACTTTTACATGCTTCACAGCTATTGGAATATTCAATGTAAAATGTATTCCAGCATTAATACTTATATATTAAAGTCATATGAAATTGTAAAATGTAAAAGTGTTTACATAACTTTGTCTGTTTTAGTCATGTGACTTTTGCTTATTTGCCATATCTGTGATGCATATTACATTTTACTACATTACCTAGAAACATAAATTCAAGTAAAAAATGGCATATCCATTCAGTCGTTGGTCTATTATAAGAGCTCTATAGTGACACTATGCATTATTTTTGCTCAGCATGTCATAATTTTTAATTATATTTTGGGCAGAGCTCAATATCTCATTAAATCGGTAGTTTCATTTTGACAGTTTGAGAGATAGCTTACTGTCACTTGCCTTGTAACGTTATTACATATTATGTTGTATAAGCCTGTGATTTTAAATTCATTTTCCTAAGCAAAGATTCCAATTCCTAAGCCAGATCTTCTTCTTCTTCTTCTTCTTCTTCTTCTTCTTCTTCTTCTTCTTCTTCTTCTTCTTCAGCTGTGGCACAATAAAGAGCAGTGTAGGCAAAAAAAAAAATAATAATACACACCATTTTGGTGTTATATATTTTTCTTCCCCAGGGGTTGTGCTCAGCTGGGGTAAGGTGTGTTGTAGTTCTTAATTATATTCAGAGAGTCTGTCAACAATGAAATAGTGTAAATGAAAGTATAAACAAAATATTAAGTGTATGAATATTTTTATACAGTAAACCACTAAGGGATTTGAGTGCAAAAGGGGAAAATATGAGAAAAAGCAATTAAAAGAATCAATGCAGATCCCACAACATCTGTCTCCCCTTATTAGAGCATTTAGCAATGCTGTACTTGAGGGACTGCCGGAGATTAAAGGGTTCAACTCATCAGGCCAAATTGAGTGTTCACCCTGAAATGACTGAGCACATTCAACAGCAAATTAGTTCACCTGGTATCTGCAATGAGCATTGATTCGCTCTGGCTGACCGGACTGCTGTAACAATGCATTTCCTCAGTCTTGAACCAGATCAAACAATCAAAATGGTAATCGTGATGCCTTGCGAGAGGTAAGTAAAGCAGGATTAGGACTTGTTAAGATGCTGCTGTAAGGGAAACAGGTCAATTTAGCTCAAAGGGAATCATTTCAGATTTTAAAGGGAATTTGAACAGAATCACTGTTTCACGGCTGATCACTGCGATTCACTGAACGAGCCGTTTAACATCAAATCTGCGCTGGATACTAATATCCAAACTATAGTGAAAACACTATCAATTAGCACAGTAACAAGATCGGCAGTTTAAGGCATTAACTTGTAAGCACAAAACACAAGATACTTCTTTCAATATGAATAAAGCTTTATTAGATAAATCTAAGACATATAAACTAATCTAACACATAAACGCATGCACTCACACATTCACAGAAGTTGCAGGAAGGTCGAAAGTTAGGGAAAGATCAGTTTAAGAGAATGGAAATATGGAATCCCAAGTTCACAGCAATACGTTAAATTGCATAGACATGAACAACCATCAATCACGTAATTAGCGCTCGCATTGAGTTCCTCAATGAGGTTAAAATTATATTAGATACACCAGTAAAGGTCACAGTCTGGAGGTAAAGTTACTTGCATCTCCTGTGAAGGAGCCTCGGTGAAAGGGCTATCCCGAGGTCGTTGATTGGCTGGAAGTTCAGTCTCTGAAGTGACGTCTTGGGAAGCCCGTGGTTGTTGGGCGTTGGCTGAAAGTGCAGAGTCGTGTGGGCTGGTTGAAGTTGAACGGACCTTACAAAACTTAACTCAGAACACGAAACTCTCAAATGGAAAAGAAAAGAAATAAAGTTTGAGAGACTAGGTTGTGTTCCTTCTCATCGTGGCACAGTAGCAGCAGGCAGGCACGCTGGAACAGCGCTCAAAGAACAATGATGTCTAACCGCATGGCTAGATGCTACAAGCTAGCCGAAGCATAGCTAGAGACTAGAAACTGGGATGACTGATAGCACAAGCAATGCTAGAACTAAAAGCCAAATTTCATGGTGTCCAAAGTATTTAAACTTCCCTGTTGGCCACACCTCAAATGTTGCCTTGACCAATCAGATATTGTCTTGGCTCGGGGGGTATCATAAATCATATGTTTATCTTACCAAGCATGTGGTTCGAATGTTCCTGCTCTGGCAGGGTCTAATTTTGGACATGATTCCTATAACACGATTATGATATATTTTACAAATAACTGATTGTCAGGACAATATCAAGCAAGAAAATTCGATTATATCAATACTAGACATGACTATGTATCAATGGGACTTGTGCAGTACTCTCATGGGTTTTCATGTGATGTCCAGCGTTGCATTTCAATTATGAACAAGAAATTTGACAATCTCTTCTTCGAATTGAAATTGTAAATAATTGCTCTAGTGGTGTTCATGTTGAAAGCTGTTGTGTGAACAAGTTGGTTGGTCATCTTGCTTGGTTCTTGTGCCACTAGAACTGATTTATGACTTCCTGAGGAATTCGGCTCTCGTGTTTCAATGCATACAGCTTTGATAGACTCTTTAATTTGTCTGGTTCGACTCATTTCTGTTACACTACAATTAGTAAATAAAGATTCAGAGGGCATGTTTGGTTCTGATGTTGAATATTCTCGAAAACATAAGAAAAGGGACCATAGAGATATCATTGCTAAACTCCAGTACATTGCCATGCATCCATCATAAATGTGTCAATGTACTGAATACATTTGCATATTGTGACATTGTCACATTAAGAAATATTAAGTCCATTTTGAAATGGTAAGATTTAAAGTCGCAGTTAACTATTTCTTTCATTATTATTACTATTATTATTATTATTATTATTATTATTATTCTGAGTTTGAAACTGGTTTCTACAGATGTTCCTCCTTCGCTTCTTTTTTTAATAAAAAAAAGATCCTATGCTATTTGTTTCTAAATATTCCAGAATTATCATATTTTTTTTTACTGTTCTCTAACCAAATATTAAAAAAATTAATGTTTAGTAATCATTTAGTATAATAATATGTTTTAAGTGAGACCTTCTGATTTGTAAAAGCCACTTCCATAATGAAATCATGTTCCATCATGTAAAAAATATTTTGAAGAGTAAAGCAGATATCACAGAGTATTAGCAATGGCATATACACTCACTTAAAGGATCATTAGGAACACCTGTTCAATTTCTCATTAATGCAATTATCTAATCAACCAATCACATTGTAGTTGCTTCAATGCATTTAGGGGTGTGGTCCTGGTCAAGACAATCTCCTGAAGTCCAAACTGAATGTCAGAATGGGAAAGAAAGGTGATTTAAGCAATTTTGAGCGTGGCATGGTTGTTGGTGCCAGACGGGCCAGTCTGAGTATTTCACAATCTGCTCAGTTACTGGGATTTTCATGCACAACCATTTCTAGGGTTTACAAAGAATGGTGTGAAAAGGGAAAAACATCCAGTATGCTGCAGTCCTGTGGGCGAAAATGCCTTGATGATGCTAGAGGTCAGAGGAGAATGGGCTGACTGATTCAAGCTGATAGAAGAGCCACTTTGACTGAAATAACAACAGGTATGCAGCAAAGCATTTGTGAAGCCACAACATCCACAACCTTGAGGCGGAGGGGCTACAACAGCAGAAGACCCCACCGGGTACCACTCATCTCCACTACAAATAGGAAAAAGAGGCTACAATTTGCACAAGCTCACCAAAATTGGACAGCTGAAGACTGGAAAAATGTAGCCTGGTCTGATGAGTCTCGATTTCTGTTGAGACATTCAGATGGTAGAGTCAGAATTTGGCGTAAACAGAATGAGAACATGGATCCATCATGCCTTGTTACCACTGTGCATGCTGGTGGTGGTGTAATGGTGTGGGGGATGTTTTATTGGCCCACTTTAGGCCCCTTAGTGCCAATTGGGCATCATTTAAATGCCACGGCCTACCTGAGCATTGTTTCTGACCACGTCCATCCCTTTATGACCACCATGTACCCATCCTCTGATGGCTACTTCCAGCAGGATAACGCACCAAGTCACAAAGCTCGAATCATTTCAAATTGGTTTCTTGAACATGACAATGAGTTCACTGTACTAAAATGGCCCCCACAGTCACCAGATCTCAACCCAATAGAGCATCTTTGGGATGTGGTGGAACGGGTGCTTCGTGCCCTGGATGTGCATTCCACAAATCTCCATCAACTGCAAGATGCTATCCTATCAATATTTATATATACTCACCTAAAGGATTATTGGGAACACCATACTAATACTGTGTTTGACTAATACAGTGTATATTTATAAAATTGAATTACAGTATGATAATATAAACTTTCCAAAAAATTTAAAAGTAAAATAAAAATAAATTGTAAATCATCAGTTTTACACCCTTGAGCAAACTCTAAATCCCTCACATTGCAAAGTGCATCCTGTTAGCCATTTTTTGTCCATTTTTCTAAAATATTTTATCCAGTCAAATATATGCTTAAACTTTGGAAGCTGAATTTCCAGAATCACACCAATGAATGAATTATTATTCAATGTTTCAGAGTGAAGTGCTAGGCTATAGGACTGATTGTTTGAAGGTTCACAGGGAATGTGCTGTAGAATATATCAAAGGAATAAATCAGATTTTTCTTGTTCTGAGATCTTGACTGGAAGATTACCAATGTTTCTGTTTCTGGATATAGTATTGATAGAAAATAATTATGGTTCACTTGTGTCAGTAGTTCAAGGTTTAGTGAATGCATACAACACCGCAGTCAAAGATAGCAGATTAACTATTTCTGATACTTTGCAATAAAATAAGAAGTGCAGTGCAGCCTGCTGTTTCTTGGATTTAAAAAGGTCCTGTCTCCAAGAGAGCAACTCCAATAATAGTGTACCACAGTGCACTTTATAATCCCATAAACATTATTCTATCTGCACATATGGCACACAAAAGATGAGAGAGAAGCAATCCTGTTATGAATAGCATGTCTTTGTATGAACTGCATTAATGAAATTCATTAGTAACAGTTAGCTAGCACTAATCTACTGAAATTGAAATATGAGGCTAGTATTGAGGGCAGAACATAAGTAAAATGACAACTTCATTAGCATAACTTCAACCATGCATCATAAAAGCCTTATTAAAAATTGCTCCCTAAATTGTCATATTAGTTTCTTTATGAGGTAATTTCTACATACAGTAATAGAATCATTCCTTTAGCCTCCAGTGCGTATTAAACTCACTCATCTTCTTGTACAAACTTATTTTAATCCACTCATAATGTAATGAACGAATATGGCTAGTTCAACCATTTGCCGAATTTCAGAGACTGATAATTTATTTATTATTTATTGTACAGCAAACGTGCAAATTTGTGGTCAAATTTATTGTTAGCTAATAATGTTTTTTTTTTTTTGAGATTCTGCTTTGTCAAAACAGTCGACAAAACAGTCAAACCGTATGTCTATGGGTGACGCAACACAAATCCAATCGAGGCGCAAATTCATCATTCAAATTTGAGTCGCGCACAGATCACCAACTGCAGAAGCAGCTTCGGTCGAACAAAACTGACTGGATTAGACGAACTGGAGTAGACTGGAGTAGACGAACACATCTCCGTCTCTGTGAGTTATAGAAAAAATGTCAAAAATGCAGTTTTCATTTAGTGCGATCACATTCACGAAATTTTGCGGTCGAAAAGGTCAATTGTGTTGCAAGTTGAGATGAAGCACATGACGCAAGTCATGTTGCTTTCTCATGGTTAACGTGGTGAAGTCCCAAAACCTGTTTGAATTTTGAACTTGAAATTTGCTCATGGAAATCTGGATCGCAAATTAATTATCTCGTGAAAATTTTGGACGGCGAATGTGATGGACATCCTCAGGGGCGCTGCACAAGATCCAGCCTTAAATAGCCTTGCAGTGTAAGCGTAAAATGCCACTTTGCAATGTGAGGGATTTAGAGTTATGCATACGCAGTCCTTATGCCCCCCCCCCCCCCCCCAGACTTTTCAAGGGCCCTTTCTTCCTTTGGGGCCCTTGTAATCAGTCCTGGTTTTCCCCCCAGTCTGACGCCCCTGGACATCCTTCTTTATAAGAATAGTTTAATAATCTTAAAAATGGCATTCTCTATATAACATTACACGTTCTAGGTCAGGTGATTTTCAAAATAGTTTTTTTTTTTGACTGATTGATTGATTGATTACAGAAAGTTATTTTTGAAAAGATGTTTTAGCTAAACAACTTGCTTGAACAGAACATTTCAATGGACACACTGTATGCTTACTTCTATCCCTCACACGCTTGATTTCATTCATTGTAAAAAATTGCACAGCCCACACTGACACATCTTAAAATGCTTAAATAGCCTTGCAGTGTAAGCATAAAATGTCATAAACGCTAACTGAGATGATACTGAAAGACCAAACAAAGATTCACACCTAGAGAAAAAGATATGTTTTTAATGTGGTTGTATCCTAAGGTTTATACAGCTGTTTCCCAAACTGGGGTTCCTGACTTGATTAAAAGCTATTAATTAAATCATAAAAATCAGGTCATCTTAATTGGTAACCTGTTATAATCAGATTTCACAATGCACAAAAATGTTAATGTAAATTTTAATCATTTTCTTTTATCGTCTTAAACTGCAAGAATGGGGCTGGACAGGGTTATGACCTTCAGATTAATAATTAAAGCTGAACTTTAATAGACTCTGGAAGGAGTAAGAGGAGAACAGAGGGATTGAAGCATCAATCTCTGAAGGATTTGGTTTCAGGGTGGTGTGAAAGTCAGGAAGAAGGAAAAGGTAGACACAAAGGGCATGTTCGGGAATGCCAATACATGAATGATGAATGATTTTACCCTGATTAGAAATATTGTGATTTTTCACTGTTGTCAGTGGAATAAAGGCATCAGCAACATTGCACTAGTTACTGGCTTTTTCATAATTGAGAACTTCGCTGCTAGCTGTGCCCACAGCTCATCATTAATCAGATGGACTATACAGCAATGTGACAGCTTCAGACGGCATTAGATGAAGAAAGTGCTTTTCAGGTAGCCAGGCAAACATTACATGTCATTTATCCACTACTGAAGTACTTAATTGTTTTCCCTCTGCATTATTATCTATTTATCTATTTTCTTTTTTTTCTGGCTTTGGCATAGTTAATATACCTTTCATCCAGCTCCATTAGGCAGAATCAAGTCGCCTGGATCATTTATATTCCCCTGACTGAACTTGTGTTGATGAAAAGCCTGGCTATTTGGCTTGCTTAGATAAGTGTAAATGCCATTTTATTTCATGGAAGCCCAGAGGAAAATTATATTATATTGCTTAGAGGTTCCATTTTTATAGCTCTGGAGTATAGTGAAGATGCCAGTTGTTTCATTTAAGTATTAACGTTGTCTCAGACGTTCTCCAGAAATTCTTTGGAAAACTGTGTTTTTGTGGGTTTGGGTTTATAAAATGAGATTTTTTTATTTTATTTTAAATAGTTTTCTTGATCATTATACATACTCTACATTTAAGGAGAAACAATTTTGATATTATCCTTACACTCTATTTAGATGATTTTAAACTATGTTGGGTTGCCAGAGAGCCTAAAATGTAGTAATTGTTTCACTTATTTTTATTTTTATTTTATTTATTTTTTTACGTCTATCTGACCGAATTAATTCGTAGGGTACACATAATATGAGCTTATTATTTTGTATTTACTTTGAAATCAATAGTTCAACAAAAAAAATGAAAACTTTGCCATCATTTATTCACCCTTGTGTTGTTCCAATATAATAAGACTTTGGTAAATCTTCAAAAAATAAAATTAAGATATGTTTAATGAGGTTTCTTTGCTGCCATGGGAAGTCCAAGTAAAGTAACCCTTTACTTTTCTAAAGAATATATTACCACAAAGTTGGCATGCATTTTTACAATGGTAATTGTACTTTAATATAGATATAAATTGTGTATATATAATTATTAATATTATTATTTTATTTAATATTTTTGATATTCAGTACATTACTAATGTAATGTTTCTTATACGGGTATGATGCATGTTACCAGTCTGATCTATTCTCATAAAATTAGGAAAATATATTAAGTATCAAATGGACACTTTGGTGCTAGGTATCATTTTTTTAACTATTAAGAACTATTGTTTTGTGAAGTTGAAGATGTATTGTGTGATTGAAATGAGCTCAATATTTATTTATAAATTATTTAAATAATTATTTTTCATGTCCCTGTCCTTATGTTTTGTGTTTATGAATATAGGCTTTTGCGCTTGTCTTCCAGAGGTCCTTGCTATACTGTGATGTACCACTGAGAGAGGCTAAACATTTACACTGTATCAGTGCTGGTGTTCTGTACATCACATTTTATCATATATCATCTTACATATTTGAACATAAACTCTGGAGATTTCATTCTACTGAATTAAAAGTGCCTACACTACAAAAGGTTTCCGCAAATGCACCCAAATTGTTGACCCATCAAAAATTCATGTGCAAAATAGTTTGAATGGCAAATCCCATTATCGAAGTTAAGGATGTTCATTAATTATCTGGCTTAATTGGATGGAGGCAGGCGTAGAGGGCCTTGTCTTGAGTGGTCATTGCCAGCAGAGGACCAGTCTTGTGTTTCAGTGTTCCATTAGAAAGCAGCATGTCCCCCAAGTCCCAGTATTACACCATGCTTTATTGATTAATGACTATAATTTATTATAGAGAGGAGGCCTGTGCATCCACTTAAATGTACAATTAATCAATGCCCCGTCACATTATGTGCTGAGGTAAAGGTATAGTGGCCACTACGGAAGAGGCAACATCAAAAATGCAGTTATATGGCCTGCGCTGCTCCACGGTGACTTAACAGTGACTTAAGAGCATTTCATTGTGTTAATGCTACCTGTCCCATGTGACAAATGCTCCCCTCGGAAATTGAATATAACTGCTGTTGATGGACTCGCCGCCATATCGTTGGTCTATCACTCAGTCAAGTCCACCAGAATAATGTAGCACCCTGTGACCCCTACAAAACCATCTATTAACCTCCAAAAGGAGGAAAAAGTGCCCGAAGGCTCAAATGCATCATTGTTAAATCAACAGTATTATATTAAGCAGGGAACGGATGTAAGCTTTAAGGAACCCAGGGCAATAGGAGGATAAATTTCAACTTTCTGAAATCCATTCGAAGCCATTATTTCCCAGAGAAGTGTGACATATATGACATGTTAAATCCAGCTTTAAAAAGCCATAATTGCTCATAAATTGTAGTGGCATGCCTCAAAAGTACCATAGCTGTTTTCATTACAGTATATAGTTGACTTTCTGGAGAACCAAGAATATTATAATAATAGAGCATTGATAACATTTGAAATATTTTTAAATGCCCATTAATGGACATTTTACAAATCAGGTGCCCCTCATTTACACATGTAAAACTAATGTTAACACTGAATAGCTCACATAATTATTACTAGTTATTTTGTAAACATAGCAACACAAATTAAGTAACTGTATATGTGTGTGTTGTGTATTTGTAATTTCCTTTTTTGTTGACCGTGTATTATTTGAATTCATGTCCAACATTGTGCTTCAATATGTTGTACTTTAAAGCAGTTCATTTTTCGATAGATCAGAAACCTTTATCATGATGACTTCATGTTTCTTTCAAGGCCAGACGATAAGATTTTGTGCTCTATGTTTTAGTGCGCAAATAATGTCCAAAAGTGAGCAAATCTAAAATACTGGCTTTAAACCTCTAAGAGCACAGTAGTTTCACTTCTTTGCACACAAGGTAGCATATGTCAAAAAATAAAATCAAGATAGCCCTTTTTAAAACCTTAAAAAACATTATTTGTCTAATAAGTCTTACTAAAAAGGCACTTACTACAGTGCTTTGATAAGTGCAACAAATAGTATTAATCTTGGTGTTTTTTTATTTTTTTTTATTTTTTTACCAAAGCCCAAATCATTCTGTCAGACTGGAGAAAGCACCTGTTTCATACAATGACCCTTAGAATTATACATGCTGCAGACCAGCAACTCTGCAGTCTACAAGCTCAAGCAAGCAAGACCCTTGTCACTTAAACATACATGCCTGAAAACAATTAGCCCTGTTGTGGGGTGAGAGGTCTCTACGAGACATCTAAAGGGACATTCCCCATGGGACCTTCAGAGCAGTGACATGAGGGCAGTGGGAACAGGCACAGAAATCACAGGGGAGTTTCAACTTTTCACCAAACTCCTTCCTGTACAAGATATTGAAGAACATATTTTCCACACTTACCCACAGAAATGATTGAGGCATTCAGCATTTTCTTTCAACAATGATTACTTTTATTTTCTGGGTTCTTTTTTTTTTTTTTTTTTTTTTTTTTTTTGATGATTATGAATAATCCATACTGCCAAGAACTCCCATAACCCTTGTTGTTCAGAACCTCATTGCCAAAGTTTCATATACTGTAGTTTTGAAAAAAAAAAGTAAAACCTGCAAAAAATAAATAAATAAATAAACATTTTGGCACTTAATTATATACCTGATCTCAGGAAAGTGTGTTTTAATGTCATGATTTTCTGTTTCTATTTGGTGTACTATTTATATGCAGAAATTGACTTTGGCCTGCAAATGATATACAATGGGCAGGATTAGGCATGTGGGGTAGATGCGTATTTTATACATGCCAAAATGTGTATCATATTCATGTCAACAAAGTGTGTATCATATGCACGCAAAAACTGTGTATTATATGCACGTCAAACATCAGCACACCAAAGACCATGTCTGCATATTAAATACAAAAAAATAATAATAATAATTATAATAATTATTATTATTTTTATTATTACATTCAAAACATTGAAAAAAGTGGTCAATATTTTTTTTCAGAATATGTTTAATTTCGCATGACCCCTTAAAGTGCATAAAAGCATCCGTTCTGTCTTTATGGTTTATGGCTTTCCTTTATTTTTACATTCAAACTGCTTCAGTGTTTTTTAACTTTATTGTGGTGGAGTTTACAGCAGGAAAGGACTGCTCTGAGATCATCAGGGGCATCTTCAATCGTCCGCAAGCGTCTGGCAGGACTGGTGGATACCTTGTTAGATTGAGGTGCTCAATCAAGGCAGCCTGTAGAGTGCCAAGTCAGTGCAGAGAGAAAGAGTGGTGATTACAAGGCTATGGGCGCGCAGAGCAGAGGAAACGGACTAGCTCTCCGCAGGTGGCCCTCTGACATTCAAGCCTGCATTTTCTGAATCAGTCTTGAGTGATTAGGGCAGCGACAGGAAAAGGACAGATCAAACAATTATTTCCTCTCTTCCACCTTTTTTTCCCTCTTTTTTTCTTGGCCTCATGAAAGCGGCAGGCCATTTTTTTCCTCTCCTTTCTCATTCTCCACACATGACTTCTTTTCTTTAAAACTCAAAATAATATTTGGTGGTTAATGCAGCTACATTGATGCCAAACATTTTATTGTGATGAAGACAACAGTGAAATTCACATATTTGAAGAAAACTAAAGACACTGTTAAAGAGAGAGTTCACCCAAAAATCTGAGCTTTTTAATTCTCTCCTACCTGCCTGTCAACTTATGTGTCTGCATAGCTCTGCACACGCGTTTTGCGCAGACAGGATACGTCATCAGCACGTTCATGCATGCTGTGCAGACAGAGCAGAATGGTAGACAAACACCGACAACCTGATCTTACTTTCTGGTTCTGTAGTACTTTTAAAGTTTTCTGGTGAATGACATGATGTAGCCCAGCCATACCCAATTCCAGTCCTGCTCCGCATATTTTGCATGTCTCGCTTAGTTAACACACCCGATTCAGATAACCAGGTCCTTAGAAATGCTACATGCATGAAATGTGTTCTGGTCGATATTATCCATATACACTGTTCATTCCTTCCTCCTCCCTGAACAGGGAAAATCCATTGAAGTTTACTTCACTTGGGAACATGGGCTAGAATTAGGAACCGCTGATGTAACCTATTGTAGTAATGTTGTCTCTGGTATTCTGGTCTGTGAACATAAATGCATTCAGGGTGCATGTTTTTGGATGGTGACTGCAGGGAGGGTGGGACGTTCGCTTTCAGTGTTATCATATTAAAGTAAGATTTTCCAATATCTCCTACTGCACTTTTAAGTTCTTCTCTGGAACAAAAAAGTGGATACATTGAAAGCTATTAGGAGCTTGAATTTTATGGATAAAATATATATATATATATATATATATATATATATATATATATCATTTGCTCTTACTTTTTATCAAAGCTAAGGCACTTAGCTAGATTTCCAAGATTTAATACAATTGTATAGCCTGATATGAAAGTGAAGTGACATTCAGCCTAGTATGGTGACCCATACTCAGAATTTGTGCTCTGCATTTAACCCGTCCAAGCTGCATACACACTGCAGCGAACACACACCCAGAGCAGTGGGCAGCCATTGATGCTGCATTGCCCGGGGAGCAGTTGGCGGTTCAGTGCCTTGCTCAAGGGCACCTCACTCGTGGTATTGCCAGCCTGAGATTCAAACCCACAACCCTAAGGTTAGGAGTCAAACTCTCTAACCACTAGGCCATGACATCCCCATATAAAAGTGAAGATATTATTGTTGTTATTAAATGTGATTGGGTATGAACACCAGTATGAATGTAATGTGGACTGAGACTATCACAAATACAAACAGATTTCAGTCCACTTTAATGTCCAGCTACAATGTCAAAATAAAATATTGCTATCTATTTACTTGCATCTCATCTGACGATTAACAGACATGAGCGAACCGTGAACATGCAAATTATTGATATATTAAATCTCAAGGAGTATTTCAGGTAAATGTTTTGGGAACCCCTGCCTAGTTTAAAAGAGAATCATTAGGCATTTCAAGTGGCTGAAGTATCACAGAAATTTGAGGTGGGATCTTTTGGCCACTAAGAAAGCCAGAAGACCTCAGCAACCACTACAAATATCCTAGCAACCACTATCAATGCCCTAGCAACCAGCACAACACCCATCCCTCAAAAATGTAAACATGTTACATTTACTGTTAATTTTATGTTGTTGAATGCAACCTTGAGCTGAAAGGAGAAGTGATCCATTTTGATAACAACTGAATGCTATTAATTATTGGATTTGATAGCATTATGTAAGCCTGTGTGCTGGATCAAATGGAGAGCATCATGAAATGGGGAAATTCCTACATGTTGTAAACATCTTTCACGGGCCATAATACAGGCATTGTAGAATCCAGCACAAGAGGGCAGCATTCAAACCACAGTTGCTTTAGCCAGGATCTCCACCTGAAACAACATCCATAAAAACAGCAGCCAGACTGTAGGTTTCACTCTCTCTCCGTGGTTTCATGTGGAGCTGTGGAGGCATTTGACCACAACCTGCTCTCTTTACCTCGGCCTTCACACCGCAGCCTACCACTGATTCACATCACAGAACGCAGCTCAGGCTTGCCTGGCTGCTGACAATGTTGTCCAGCACTACAGCGGGGACTCCCTTTTGATGTGCTCTTAAGATGTTTCCATGTCTTCCAGGGAAAACTGGCAAAGCCTTGCAATTTAGGGGGAGCTCTGGTAAAAGTTTTAGAGATGCCTTATGGCTGAAACTATTCGTAAAATAGATTAAAATATTGTTAAACATCATGGTATCATCAAAGTTGACTCTTTTTTTAATTTCCTTAATAGTAATATTAAATAATGAAGTAGCCTTAGGTCTGCTTATTTTGTTCCCTGTCAATACTTCACTCACACTGTGTCTTGCTAAAGACGCTAATGGGGAAAAAGCCTTTTCTCTCCTGAACTGAAGCCTTTTTCAATCATGCCATGAAACTGAACGGCCATTAGTTTGTGCAGTGCATTAAATAACTAAGCAATGGGTCGGCAGCGGTGCTGCACAAGCCTATGGTGACAAAGCCCACTAGTGCCCTACAGAATGGGCGGAGCCATCTGGCTATATAAGTGGGCATTCGCCACAGGATTCTCAGATTTATTCTCCTTCAGCGACGTCTCTACGCTCAACGCTGAGCCTGAAAGCCTTTTTGCTGTTGACATGCCTCGCAGCTGAATTAAGACCTCCCTGATTGCTTTGCTTCAGCATTGTAGCAGCTCTGGTCCTGTTCCCCTGCCACCATCTGGTGTTTCTAAAAGAGCTTCTAAAAGAGCTGTTACAGTGGTTTGTGCAGGGGAGCCAATGACGGCCATGCGGAGTGTGTTTTCTGCTTGGGGAAACCTCATGTGGAAGAGTGGCCCTGTCCAATCTCACCATCCCAGGGCCTGTGAGGAAAAAACAGTGGGGCATAGAGCTTAAGCGTTTGGCAATAGACAAGCTCATGTCTGGCCAGATCCCAAGTGCCTCATCCTCACCACAGAGATAGGATGCACCTGTATTCTTTACCCAACCCTGACCACTGTCCCTCTGCCAGCACAAGCGATCTGGTCTCGTTTGGGGGAAGTGAGGACGAGCTGTCTGATGAAAGTATGTCATTGGGAGCCTCAGACGCAGAGGAGCTGTCGGGTTTGGTTACCGACCCTGCCCTCTTGCCGTTGTCCACGCCCATCGCTGCCAAAGCCGAGATGGATGCCGAACTTCTCCATATCCTTTCGAAGGCAGTCAAGGAGCTGTGTTTAGAGTGGTCTCCACCAGAGGAGCCCTTTCGCAGCCGTCTGAAGAGTGTTCCTCTCCATGTTCCCCGGAGATCCATGACGAGCTCACAAAATCATGGTTTGCTCCCTATTCTGCTTGCCTCCATGCTTCTGCTTTATTTGACGGTGCTGAAGAAAAGGGATACAAAAAGCTGCCTCCCCTAGACAAACCGGTGGCTGTTCATCTCTGCCCACCCATGGCCATTGGGTGGAAGGAAAAGGTTGCTCATCCAAGCCATTTGGACCACTTCAGCACTCACTGGATATGAATCTTCAGGAGATTCCATGGAGAAGTCTGGCTTGGACCCCACGACTCTCAGAACCTGAGGAGCACAACTGATCTGGCTCTGCACGCAACGAAGACCCCCATTCAGGCGATTGGGTGATCAGCCTTGTGGTGCTTGAGCGTGTCTATGGCCAACACTAATTGAGATCAAGGATGCCGATAAGGTCCCCTTCCTTGAGCCAACCCCCCCACCCCCAATCTCTCCCAACAGCCACTATGAACTGGCAGTCGTAGTATTGGCCAAGCACTAAGTTTAGAAGTTGTCCCAGGTCATTCAACACTTCCTGTCAAAGTGCTCCAATGCCGCTGCTGCTCATAGTCACCCTAAATCTAAACCGACTCAGAATCCCTTGAAGCCAGTACCTGAAATTCCCACTCAGCCTGAAGCACCCTTTTGATGAGAGCTGTAGTCATGACAGAACATGCTCTGTCCATGCAGAAACTAGCACTGGGTATTGATTCAGATGTCCTGATTTGATTTGATTTAGATTCACAATCTCTTGCTTTGATTTGATTTGATTATTTATATTTTTATTTTTATTTTTATTTTTATTTTTTATTTTTTTATTTTTTTATTTATTTTTTACATCCAGTAAATATAGTTTTAATACAATTGCTATTGAAATATAAAAAAAGAACAATAAATATCAGTACAAATGGTGAATTTATAAAAAGAAATTGAGAGCCACGTGTCTGTATTTAAACGTGTCTTTAAAAAAAAAATAAATAAATAAATAAATAAATTAAAAAAAAAACAATAATAAGGCCATATAAAATGTTTTTCTTATTTTTTCTGGTAATCAGATGAAGGCATAAAACAATTTAATGTATCCTAAACAAATGAAAAACCCTTTTATTTTTTGGGCAGTAGTATATTAATAATAAAGTAATAACTTTTATTTTGATGGGTTGCCATGAGGAACTTGCAGCTGTTGTTGTATGTGATATGACGGTTAATTAAGTGACTCTTAGGGCAGCTAAAATTTGTGTGTTCATATCATCATAGTGAGACTACAGACACCACGAGCGTCGTCCGCGCTTGTGTAAATTCATTAATTAATTGCGGAAATTATGGCGCCTTTACATGTGATGTCAAATGCTTCCACAGATTTGTAGTATGACTATAGAATTTTACCTGAGCATTGCAAATCACTTATTGTTCTTGATTCTTGTCAACAGTATCTCCACCATGAAAAGCACTGAATGAGTGACCAGCTTTCTGTTGTAACATTGCGCAAAGTAAATAGGAGGGTGATATCTAGTGGAGAAAACGATATTGAAACTGATGTCATTTAAAAAGTATTTTTTTGCCCAGCCCTAGCAGAAACTCATGGCATCCTTCAAAATCCGCTCGCCCTCTCAAGACGTTTCAGAGGATGCTGGGCTTTTATCACATGCATGGCATCACGGATGCCTACATATCAGGCTGAGCTAGGCACTGAGGGTTGTGCCGATAGAATCGTGTATTGACGATAGTCAGAGATATCGACATAAGCAGATTTCTGTGTCGATGATCAAGACGATATTAGGCTAATTTTCCTATTAATGTATTAGATAATAATAATAATAACTTTTTTTTTTTTAATTAGGCTGCTTATTATAATCAAACTGCCCAGCTATTTCACTTCAGCACCGCATTTCACAAACACACAGTGCACGAGCGCAGGAGGCTTAAGCCCCTTTCACACTGCACGTCGGACCCGCAATATTCCCGTAACATTGCCTGGTCGCCTTCTGTGTGAAAGCAACCACGTCCCGGAATTGATTACCGAATCGAACCCGGGTCAGGGACATAGTAACATTGCGGTAATCGATCCGGAACGAGCGCTGTGTGAACAAAAGCCAGATCTAATTCGGTATCGAAGTGATGACGCGCGTTATCGCGCGACTTTTTTACCGGCTATTTTGAAGGAAGATCAACATTCGCGACGAAAACATATGTGCAAACTGTAATGAAGCAGAGATCAGTTAGTTCCTCACTTTCCGCGCTGACACTGAGATCGTTTGCTTGCTTCAGTTTAAGTATAACGTGCCAAGCTTTGTCGACTCGTACATTACACGTCACGCGCTGATGTCACGTGTCGTTACGGGATCTTCAAGGGTTGTGTGTGAAAGCACGCACATATACCGGGTCATCACTGGCAGTGTGAAAGTGCCAAATCTAGCGACCAGGAAACAATTACAGGAACACTTTACCCCTGTATTTGCCGGAATGGCAGTGTGAAAGGGGCTTTAGAGTACTCACGTAGTCCTTCTCTTATAGACTGACCACTTATAACACACAATATGTGGTGATGACGTAGAAGGACTACGTGAAAACCACTATGGATGATAAGTTTGCCCTGCCGCCTTGTTATTATTTTCACGCACACCAGACTATAATGGTATGCATGCAAATACATAGTTTTGACCGTTACAAAGTCTCCATCCACAAACAGACGTACATCATCTGCAGATATAAGGTATTTCATTAAACTTTAACAAGTAATCTGAATGGCCTATATATGTGCACTATTTTAAACGAGCCCTCACAAACTGAGTTTAATGCCACAGTTATGTTATGTTACATATATCATCAGGGAGGCCTCTCCATTCTGGTAGAGCGTCTTCTGGAATGGGCTCTACTCAACCTGCACTCACTAAAAGCAGTGCATATTCCGTGCATCCGTGAACCAGGCAACAGACATGTTTTCACCGAACAATGTCCCCAACAATGAGTGGATGCTCCATATGCAGACAGTTCAGACCATCTCTGAGATCTTTCGGCAAGGCAGAGGACTGAGGCTGAGACTTCTTTGCCTTAGAAGACAACTATCAATGCCTAACTTATTATTTGAAGATCAGGGACACATTGGCCCAAGATTGGCCCAACCTCCTTCTTAAAACATTTCACCCTGATCACCCTGATCCCACACGCAATTAGAGGAATCAAGGAACAGGGACACCAACTTTGGTTGTCAGAGCTAATCCGGCTGCTGGCAGCAGCCCTTGGCCCATTTCATTGAGATGAGATCTCCTCTCTCAAGTGAACAGGACAATATGGCACCCTTGAACCGAACTGTGGGACCTGCACCTTTGGCCACTCGATGGGAGCCTACAAGCCTTCCAAAGTGAGTTTTAAACACTATTTCAGAAGCTTTCTATGTGAATCGTAGATGCTATCACATTTGCATACTTTTCCTTGGGCCTATAGTGCCCCATCGAAGTATGGGCCCATTCAACGAGAGGTATTGCCTGTGTTGGGCATGGTATAGCGGGGTGTCCATTGTGGAAATTTGTGAGGTGGCCAGCTGGGCCTTGCTGTCGATTTTAGAACAAATACCCAGGCCAGGCATGACCTCTGTATGTTCAACCCGCTCTAGCCTTGGAGTTCGTTGTTAACTTCCCTATGGGCATTCATAAGCTCTATTGGATTATGGAGCTTATAATATGCAGTCATTCCTCTACCATAGCACGGCGTGATTGTACTGTGTTTCCATAAGTGTCATTAGCAAGACACAGTACAAGTGAAGTATTGACAAGGGAATGTACTCAGTTACTAATGTAACCTTGGTTCCCTGAGGTACAGGAACTAATAATGTGTTCCAAGCCGTGCTATGTAGCTGCATGACTCAGTCATCGCATCAGTCGAAGTAACCTGAGAATCCTGTGGCGAATGCCCACTTATATAGCCAGAGGGCTCTCCCCAATCTAGAAACGCTTTGTTGCCATAGGCTTGTGCAGCACTGCGGCACACCCATTGGTTTGTTCTTTAATGCACAGCATGAACCAATGGCCACGCAGTTTCACTTTGTGATTGAAAAAAGGCGTCAGTCCAGGAGAAAAAAAAAATGTTGTTGTTTTTTTCCCCCCATAAGCTATATTGGTATTATTATATTAAACCTCACCAAGTCACTTTAATTTCCCACTAACTGTTAAGCAAAATAGGCAGGTTCTGCTAAAATGTAACCAACAAGATGACATTATGGTTATATTTACATACAGAATTATGATTAGTCTTAGTACTTACACCTGTTTGCATACTGAATTGTGATTGGTCTCTTCCATTTTGAATCTATTCTTATAGATGTCTCGACACTCCAAAGACAGTGTTTGTCATGATGACAACCTGAATGCCAATGAAAAGAAAAAAATAATAAACTGCTTTAATCTCCCCTCAGAGGGATTTCCATCTTTCCAATAACATTTCGTAATATGTAAACATTTTTAAAAGCATCATTAATGCTGTAGTTTTAATATAATACACACAAGTGCGGGACAAAAGCTTAGCAAGCTAAGGATACCTGGAGTTAAAAGCATACAAAAGGGGGCACTAAACCTGGGATCAATTTATATGTAGGTTCAGTTGGTCCACATCTAGGGAACATCTTTGCAAACTATAAAACAACATGCAATATAGGGAAAATCCATTTTGATAGCTGAAGAGGGATCATGTGTTTTCATAGAGGTTGAATATATGGAAAATTTTTGTTTTTTAGAGATAGGAATTTTAACTTTTTTGGGCAAATAGGACAAATATTGTTAATTGGACAATGAGCTGAAATGGTCTTCAAGACCAAAATATAAGCTAACTTAAATTTTCCAGAAAGTGTGTTGTTAGGTTGTGGGTAGTTGCCAAAGTGTTCTCTGTGGTTTAAAATAAGTTGCTATGTGGTTGCTAGTTGCTAGGTGGTTGTTCACTCGCCCCCAAGCGCCTTTAGTTTAAGTCTATTTGACTTTTTTTTTTATATGTTTTCCTCGCCCATTTAATTTTATCCTTCTATATTAGGAAGCAGGTTGTAGTTTGAAGTGTTTTCTCAAGTAGGCTGCGAGTATACTGAGGTGAACGGGTTATAAATGTCACAAACACTGTATGTTGGCAAAAGTATTTGGAATATAATCAAATTTCTGTTTTAATTCAACAACAACCAAATAACAAATTAATTAAGTTAACATGGGTTTCAGTACAGATGAAGGGTGAGGGAATCGTTAAAACAAGACCCAAGGGTGGGGGGGGGGTTGAAAATGAAAGGAAGTTAGTGCCTTTTTTCCCCAATTTACACAGTAGAATAGCATCATTTTTTTGTGCGTGTGCTCCAAAGTCCAGCTTCAAAACCAGCCTGGTGCTTCAAAGGCAAAGGATTAGAGTCTTTATCCCATAATTAATATGGTGGATGGGAGAGTGACAGCACCTGAGGACGGGCCAGAGTAGCCAGCTTCCTGCTGAGGCCACAGAGAGCCTGCTTACCCACAGTGCAATGCAGCCCAAACCCATCAGCCAAAACACAATAACCCATGTCTCCTTCTCTCTATTGATGGAGCATGATCTATTTCAGAAGCCTTTTCTCCTTTTTCATTTATGGCATGCTGAAATACATGCATCTGATTGTGAAGCGCAAATGAAAGCGAGCCTCCTTTTCACTGTCCTGGTCGCCCTTGAAATGTATCCTGGGAAATTCTTGACATGTTTTTTGGCCTTTAACCCCACCAGGTCATTTTCATTTCCCACCAACTGTTAAGCAAAATAGGCAGGTCCTCTGCTGGCTCTCTCTCAGCCTCTCTCGCTCTCTCTTGCCTCCCACTCTCTCTTATGTGGCGTAGAGCTGCTGTCTGGGGCCACCAAGCTTTTATGACAATACAGAGCTAAATCTGTAATTTCAAATATTCACATTTATTTGGTTTGGTAAATCGGATGAGTTAAATGTAATAAATTAAATTAAGAATGTTTGGAGGTTGTATTCTATATTTTGATATGGTTTTTATTTTTTATTGTTTAATGTCATTTAATTTTTTTAACAGGAATGACATAACTGACATAGTAATTGGCACATGAATCATGGGGAAAATTGGGAAAGGAAATATTTTGGAATAGTAGTTGGAGAGAGGGGATGACTCAAAGGGTTTGTTGATTTGAAATTGCCAGCAGTTGTTTTTGGAGAATTCCCTTCTTGCTTTGAAGTCTGCACCCCACTGAGTGCCCTAACTTTGACACAGAGGGGCATGAACAGAGCTATTTTTATATATTATGGGAGTGGGGCTTTCCCTGGGATTATTTGTCTTTGAGTATTAAAAAATATATATTGTATTGCTTAAATCTCAAAACTTGAACAAACTTGAACAAATCTCAGACTTTTTGTTTTTATTCCTTTGGAAGCCACCATACTACGACGGCATTATAGTGTCACAAAAAAATAAATAAGATTACGAGATATTAAAGTCATAATAAATTGAGAATAAATTAAAAACTACAAGAATAAAGTCATAGCAATGCAAGTTTAAAGTCACAATATTTTGAGAATAAATGTATATTTTGTGAGTAAAGGCAGCATTGTAAGATTAAAGTTGTAGTATTTTAAGAATAAAGTCTTAGAAATACGAGGTTAACCATCATAATATCTTGAGAATAATATGGTATAGTGTGTGAATAAATTTAATTAATGTGAAAATTCCACCACCTATTGCAAAAATGAATGTTTGTTTCATTCATAACATGTATTTAACATTAAAAACAACAACAATTGTTCTGAAGGTTAAAGTGGGCTTTTTTTATTACAACTTTATTCTCTAAACTCATATTGATTTGTTTTTTGCCTGTAAAGGCATATAACTTCACTCATACTATAGGTATAAATATTTTTACTGGAATAGAAAACAAGCATATGAATATGTGAGCCAATAATATAAATGTGCTGTATTTTTATGGCCTTCCATAACTTTCTCCATTGACAACCCCTTATGAAATGCATGTCTGTTTTCTGTGGACCCCCTGCAGTGACTCTTTTGGCAGTCTTATAGCAGGGTCAGTTGAGGAACAGAGCGGAGAGACTGATTCTGGCTGTTCCCAGCCCATGCACATCCACCGTTACATCTGCTCCCTTCCAAACACACACACACACGCTGCTGCTACATCCCTGCATGCTGTTTGCCTTAAGGAGTCAAGCCTCGACAGTATTCAAGACAAAAGAGGAGAAATGAGAATGAGAGGTGAAAAGAATCACTCCAGCTGCACAACATTTTGTTTTCTTTATCCAAGCAAAAGCCGCTACGCTCTTTATGGGCATCAGTGTGGAGGAATAATGCGGCCTTTGATGTTGGTTTACAGTATCGCACTGGGGCATCACTAAGGGCACAACTAAACCCTTACAAAAATGTCTAAAGGAATTACGAAACACACTGTGGGGACCGCTAATAAATTGCAGGCATTTTAAATCAAAACGACGGGCCCAATGGAGAATGGTGACACTCATGAAAGACACTGTGACCATTTTCAAGTCACTGATCCAGCGGCAAGACAAGATCATACAGATGCATATAAGAAGGTCAGACCTTAGAGGAGGTTGAGAGGAAAGTGAGAAGGACAGGGGACTTGTTAAGGCTTTAATCTCCAAGCTCTGGGAGCAAGATCTAGCCTGTGCTTCTCCCAGAGGGCACTGATCAATCAAGACCTGACTCACTCAAACTGTTTGCTCTGGGTTCTCCATCTATCACCAGGCCTGCTCGTCCACCATGTCCAAATATGTGCTTGTGAGAAAAAAGGAAAAAAAAAAGTCTCTTTCAATTAAGTACCTTGAGATAGATTCATTCTGCTGATTTATAGTGCACGAATAATTAGGTAAACCGGGTCTTTAATGAAATCGAGGGGTAGGGGTATAGGTTTTATTTTCCAAGCTTCTGCGAGCATGAGCTAGAATGAGAATAAGAATGGTCCTGTCCCTCGGAAATGGGAGAATAATGAAATAGTGACAGAATCTCTTATAAGTGGCTTTCTGAAGGAGTTTAAGGGAGAAATGCAGCTTTATTGACAAATTCATTTGATTTGACAAACACTATTTTCGGAGAGCAAGGACATGCATTTCTCTTTATATATCATGTGTTTTCTCATTTAGACAATCTAGTCAGAAAAGAAAAATGATCCCATACACTGTAGCTTTCATATAAATACATACAGTACAGACCAAAGGTTTGAACTCACCTTCTCATTCAAAGAGTTTTCTTTATTTCATGACTATGAAAATTGTAGATTCACACTGAAGGCATCAAAACTATGAATTAACACATGTGGAATTATATATGGAATTATATACATAACAAAAAAGTGTGAAACAACTGAAAATATGTCATATTCTAGGTTCTTATAAGTAGCCACCTTTTGCTTTGATTACTTCTTTGCACACTCTTGGCATTCTCTTGATGAGCTTCAAGAGGTAGTCACCTGAAATGGTCTTCCAACAGTCTTGAAGGAGTTCCCCGAGAGATGCTTAGCACTTGTTGGCCCTTTTGCCTTCTGTCTGCGGTCCAGCTCACCCCTAAACCATCTGGATTGGGTTCAGGTCCGGTGACTGTGGAGGCCAGGTCATCTGGCGCAGCACCCCATCACTCTCCTTCTTGGTCAAATAGACCTTGATGCCTTCAGTGTGACTCTACAATTTTCATAGTCATGAAAATAAAGAAAACTCTTTGAATGAGAAGGTGTGTCCAAACTTTTGACTACAACTTTAGGTGCCCTTGATCAAACTGCTCCCTGGGTGCTGCAGCATAAATGGCTGCCCACTGCTCTGTGTGTTCACTGCTGTGTGTGTGTGCACTTTGCATGGGTTAAATGCAGAGGACAAATTCTGAGTATGGGTCAAAAAATGCTTGGTTGGCCCTGCTCCCGGTCCTTGAGATTGTTTAAAAACACCAGTTTCCCATGGTAAAATCACTGTCGCATGGCACTGATGCTTACGTTATGCACATTCGCCAGCATGCGTATATGTTGTTTACATGAAGCGTAAAAAATTATCATGCATCATGATACTGTCTCCACAATGGCGGCGAGCCACAGGGATGAGGAGGTGAACTGTTAAATAAAGTCATTATTTTTTTGTTTGCGCACAAAAGTATTCTCGTAGCTTAAAAAATTAAATTTGAACCCCTGATGTCACATGGACTATTTTACCTTGTCCTTGCTATGTTTCTGAACCTTGATTGTGATATTGACCTGTCTATGGGAGGGTGAGATAACTAAAAAATATCTTAATCTGTGTTCCAAAGATGAACAAAGGTTTTAGGATTTGGAACAACATGAGAGTGAGTAATTATTGACATCATTTTTATTTTTAGGTGAACTATCCCTTTAAGCTTGCATGAAATGAAAATTCAACCGGTTTATTTTCTAAATGCATTACATTCTGTAATAGTCTGATTAAACCTCATCCATGCAAGCTTATGTTCATCTATCTCCATTTTCATGCACTTCTCAACATTCAAACAACAACCAATAGAACAAAGTCCCTGCTCTACATTTTCTCTTTTATGTTAATATATAGCACTTAATGAATATTAATATTGAAGAGATCTCAGTTTCATTGTAACTTCAAGATACTACCCTGCAATCATGGCCTTGCGGGGCCCATGCTGGCTTTTTGCGGGCACAGTGGGTTAGGGCCAGCCCACACCAAACCTACACAGGCCCAATGCAGGCTTGCCCATGTGAGGCTCACAGCTTTGGGCTCACCGCAGGCTCTCTGTGCGCAGTCCACACCATGGGACTGCCCGTATTAATCCAATGATTGCCCTGTGTGGGCCAGACACGAGCCTGTTAATAAGAATTTTGTTTTCTTCCTTACCACTAGGGATGCTAAAGTGTTCTATGCTTCCCTAAGTAAAGCCATTTGGTAGAGAGAGTTAGCAATAGCAAGCAGCAGTAGCCAGCTCACATGCTGACCACATTGTGCTGTGTTCTGGTTGTGAAATGTTTCATTTAAAGGCCAGTCTATGTAAAGGTGTTTTTTTTTTGTTTTGTTTTTTGCAGAAATTTAAGTATGGCCTGTGTTCGCCCGTAGGACCCGTCACTTATATTCTTCTTCTTCATTGACTGTTTTGTTTGAAGAGTGCATCTGAGAAATGACCAAACCGATCTGATGATCGAAGACGGGCGCAGAAGGCTAGTGTCGCGGCTCGCGCTTTCTCCCCCGCCTAAGGGCAGGGGCAAGAGGAATCGCGGGTCACGAAGAGGTATGCAGGGTCTGAGGGATGTGATTCAGATGAGGCAGCGTTACTCACTACTTTTGGATGTTTTTAACTTCTGTTTATTCTCCCCTGCCTAATTCCCCTGTAGCCACCAGCTCTCCACCTGATCGAGGTTAGGTGGAAAGTTTCTCAAATAACCGTCTCCTATCCTGGACCTGTGATGTTTTGGTCGGTCCTATTTTCATAGTGACCACCTTACTGAAGGTCCGGGCCAAAAGGGGGCGCCCTGTAAGCAGGACTCCAGTACAGGATGGTGGGTGAGAATGTAACCCTTTCTTTATCTGCTTATGGGTGTTGTGTTGCTGGTGGTTATACGTTTACTTACAAACTCTGTGAGTTTCCTTTACAGTGCTCTTATTCCGGCCTCGTGCTCTGGTATTAGGGGGCCAAGATCACAGGCCCGGGGCACGACACCCAGCGCGGAGCGAGTCCCGCGTGTGGGAAGCAAGCGCTCTGCGGTTGCTCAACCCACACCCCCTCCCGAGGAGCCCGGCTGATCGTCAGAACTGGCACAGCACTGCAGGGAATTTCATGGATGTCCGGCCAGGTCACCCCAAGGGGCCGCCTGGCCACTTGGCGCATCCGGCAGGATGTCTGGCCAGGTCACCCTGAGGGGTCTCCTGGCCACTTAGTGACATCCAATGGGAAGGTGAAGGTGGTAGTTACGGAAGTCTCTCTGTATGTACTGCCTCAGGTGATGCTCCCCTCGCTTGAGGGTTGGAGCTTGCCTCTCCCGTGCGATCCAGTGCATCTGCAATGCTTAGGAACCTTTCTGTACACACGCTAAGCCTGTGTACTTTCTCAAAACCACATGGTGGTCAGTGTGCACGTGAACACTTTGCGCACTCTCTGAAATCCACGTAAGTGCTATGTGTGCACGCAAGATTTTGTGCACTTTCTGAATTCCTGTACAGTAGGGGTTACGTGCTCCGCTTCATTCCCTTTCTTGAGATGATTAGCCCTGGGTTCCTTGGGCTTCATTCAGTCAGTGTGTATTTGTTATACACTTCAAGCATCGCTTCCCTCAACATGAGGGGCTGTGTGGATGTACTGTGTTTGTCAGCTAGTAGGCTTCCTTCACCAGGCCTCTCTGAAGGTGAGCTCCCACATACTGTGGTTGTCAGGTAGTAGGCCTCATCAGGCCTCCCTGGAGGTTTAGCTCCCACATACTGTGCGTTTCCACTTAAGGTGGTTATCTGGTAACAGGTAGTAGGTCTCTCTAGGCCTCTCTGTAGATGAACTCCCACACATTGTGGTTATCAGGTAGTAGGCTTCACCATGCCTCTCTGAAGGTGAGCTCTCACATACTGTTGTTGTCAGGTAGTAGGCCTCACCAGGCCTCCCTGGAGTTGAGTTCCAAATTACTTGCAGTTTCCACTTAAGGTGGTTATCTGGTAACAGGTAGTAGGCCTCTCTAGGCCTCTCTGTAGGGGAACTCCCAAATATTGTGGTTATCAGCTAGTAGGCTTCACCAGGCCTCTCTGAAGGTGAGCTCCCACATTCTGTGGTTGTCAGGTAGCCCGGCGCCTCTGCGATGCTCAGGAACCTTTCTGTACACATGCTAAGTCTGTGTACTTTCTCAAAACCCCATTGTGGTCAGTGTGCATGTGAACACTTTGCGCACTCTTCGAAATCCACGTAAGTGGTAAGTGTGCATGCAAGACTCTGCGCACTTTCTGAAATCCACACAAGTGGTAAATGTGCACGCAAGATTGAGCGCACTTTCTGAAATCCTGTACGGTAGGGGTTACGCGCTCCGCTTCGTTCCCTTTCTTAACATGATTAGCCCTGGGTTCCTTGGGCTTCATTCAACCAGTGTGTATTTGTTATACACCTCAAACATCGCTTCCCTCAACATGAGGGGCTGTGTGGAGAGGACAATTCTCGTGGTAGTTTGCCTATGAGCGTGCTACTCTGAGCTCAGAGTCCTCCTCTCATGGGAGACTGAATTCTCGTTTTTTTTTTTTTTTTCAACAGAGCGCTCCAGTACTGCATACTGTTTTTGAGATGCAGTGTGAGAGCAGACATCCTGCTGAGGCAGCGTCTGAGGCTCGGGGATTGGCGCCTTCGCACCAAGGTGATGAAGTTGAGTTTGAGAGGTTGGCCAGACTTGGATGGATTGGTTTTGCGGCTCGAGAGAGCATTGGCTTCATCTGTACATTTCTTCCTCCAATTGCTCTGCTCCCAGGCCATTCCATCTACGAGCTGCTCTATCAGAGCGCCACGAGAGCCCCTCCTTAGAACAGTATTTGTGAATCCTTTGTGATTCCAAGCCTTCAGCTCTACCCTGGGCCAAGGCCCTACAGGTAAGTTGGGTATGTAGCTTAGGACTTTGGCCATAAGGGATAATGTCATGGACAGCCGTCGAACCGTCCCAGGGGCGACTCCCGGTGAAATGGTAGAGTTGGTACTTAGTGTTTGCCATGTTTCTGGCCTGCACTCCCCTGCACTCCCAGCAGCGTGGGTATACTGTTCCCCATAGTGTCCCCTCAGAGGATGCAGTTCGGAGTTCCCTTGACAGGGAACATCTCAGGTTACGAATGTAACCATGGTTCCCCAAGAGGGAACGAGACACTGCGTCCTCTAGCTCCCTACCATGCTTCGGACGCAAGCTTCACGAAGAAGATAAGTGACGGGTCCTATGGGCGCGTATTTATAGTCGTGCTGATAATGACTTCAGGGGCTGTCGCCGGCCAACACGTTGGCATTTTTCAAAGTATGCTTCAGACACGGGTCACGCTGAGGTGTTCCCCATAGTGTCCCCTCAGAGGACTCAGTGTCTTGTTCCCTCTCAGGGAACCTTGGTTACATTCGCAAACTGAGACGTATTCATTAAAAGAGCTTGGGTATTAATTTGCCAGCAGCTGACTTTAGCTATGGACAGTGTTTGGACATTGATGTACTACAGATAAGACTTTTGCACACATCAACTTTCACATGACGGAATTGCTTTGTTTGCTTTCCTTTGTACTTTTGTGTACATTTTTGGCTGTATGTTGCTGTATCAATCTGAATTTAATGTTTTCTATTTTGGATTTAATAAATTAATTGATTTGAAAACCCTTAGACTATTGAACATTTTTGACAATATATACATTACTTGTGTAGTGACTGCATCCATTTCAGATGTATAATATATGTATAATTTCCCCTAGACTTAAGATTTTGTAGCTGAAATCTATTTCAAGGGAAACAGATGTATTATTATAGATCAGGGCCCGTTTTCACAAAACATGTAATCTTACCACTAATAGTTCCCCTAAAGAGGAGTAAACGTTTTTAGCTAAGAATTTTTCCTTAAAGGGGGGGTGAAATGCTATTTCATGTATAATGAGTTTTTTACACTGTTAAAGAGTTGGATTTCCATGCTAAACATGGACAAAGTTTCAAAAATTAAGTTGTATGTTTGAAGGAGTATTTCTGTTCCAAAAATACTCCTTCCGGTTTGTCACAAGTTTCGGAAAGTTATTTTTTTTTTTCGAGTATGGCTCTGTGTGACGTTAGATGGAGCGGAATTTCCTTATATGAGTCCTAAGGGCACGTCTGCCGGAAGAGCGCGCGCTCCTGTATAGCAGAGCACTGAGAGGCTGAGCACAGACAATCACTGATCAGAGCGGGAGCGTTGCAAAATGTCACAAAAGGAGTCTGTTTTTGGTTGCCAGGGCAAGACAACCCTGCACAGATTACCAAAGAAAAAAACAGCATTAAGGGACCAGTGGATGGAGTTTATTTTTACAGAGCATCAACGGAGTTGTGCAAGTGTTTGTGTTTGTTCCCTGCATTTCGAAGATGCTTGTTTTACAAACAAAGCCCAGTTTGACGACGGATTTGCATATCGTTTATTTCTTAAGGATGATGCAATCCCAACGAAAAAGGATCACGATCGTGTGTTGGAACCGCAGGCGGTGAGTAAAACTGCTTAAAATATCTCTGCCTCCTTGTTAGTGCGTCCGCCTCCCATGCCAGAGACCCGGGTTCGAGCCCCGCCCGATTCTGGATCATAAATAAACAGCTGAATCTGACTGTTAGCCATGGTTTGTTTTGGATGATGGTTTTTTCCTCCAGGTAATGTCACAGCTTGCAAACGCTCTCAACGCAAAAGCCTACTGGCGCTCGTGATTCTTTAGCTCCGCCCACACGTCACGCCTCCAGTCTGTCGTGTTTTTCCGGGAAAAATCGGTACAGACTATATTTCTCTTATGAATATAATAAAACTAAAGACTTTTTGGAGTTATGAAGGATGCAGTATTACTCTATAGGTACTCAAGATTAACAGGATATTGAGTGAAAACGAGCATTCCACCCCCCCACCCCAAAACCTATTCACGAGGCTGGTTAGTTTACCAAGTAACAGAGAGAAGTCATTAGTTAAGAGAAAGGGTGGGGTTGACCTTGTTGCTATTGATGATGACAGCTTGCTTAATAAGCATTCCCACAGTGATCTCTGTCAGAGATTTTTTCATAGAAATATTGAAATATTCAAATAAAGGTTTAAAAATAAAACTGCTAATTGGCACATTAAAAATACATATTTTAAAATGCAGGCTACATGTCACTAATTAAACAAGTACATGTTCAGATAATTGTCAGACTCTTGTCAGACTCCACCTGTCACTCAAGTGGCCACGCCCTTACTTATGCAGAACTTTAAGGCTTAATATAATTTAAATGGATGAGTTATAAAAAAAAAAATTATAAAAATAATAATCACCCCCCTCACAGCGGTCACGAAGGGCAAAATTAGCTACATAGACCAACATAATTTTTTTGTACCAGACTGTAAACATGTTTTTCTGCTGTAAAGTTCAGCATTGACCCTCTTTTGCAGTCGGTTTCGTGCAGCCAATTGACAAACTAAAGTTTAACTCACTTCCGTTTGGGCTTCAGGAGAGAGAGCGGCAGGTTGCTGCTTGGTGAATATGCAAATAGCCAGCCTTTTAATTAACATAGTAGAATAATCATAAGGCATGCAAATGTAAAAGAAAACCAAACTGGACACAAGCACAACTGTTACTTCTTGTCCAGCTGGTTAATGAGTTGGTATAACCTCTAAAACCAAAGGTGATATCTTTTTAAAAGCTCATTATCATCAAATGTTTCTAAAATGTATATATTCTGAGGCAGACTGCCGCCAACAGCCATTTTAGATAGTGACTTATATATAGTGTCCTAATGTTTCACAGATTTAGGAGGTAGTTTTAGTGTTAAAACGCTTTGTGAAACACTCTTAGAGCAAAAATTTAGGAGTCCTAAATTTAGGATTGACACGCCTATTATTTTTAAGATTTTTTTAGAGTTATGAGCTACTTTTAGCCTTAAGATGTTTTGTGAATATGGGCCCAGGGGTGTTCCTGTTCTTGGAGATCTACCTTCCTACAGAGTTCATTTCCAACCCTGATTAAACAAACCTGTCTGTAATTATCGAGTGCTCCTTCAGATCATAATTAGTTGGTTCAGGTGTGTTTGATCAGGACCAGAGTTGGGCACCCCTGTTGTAGATTAATAGTGTGGGCTAAGTACTGGCAGCCCGCCGGGGGCCATTAGGCTAGCCCTAAGTGGGCCAGTGCAGGCTTGTTTGCAGGGTCCTTCACAGCTGTAGGCACTATCTCAAGAGTGCACGTGTCTGTATGTGTAAGTATGGAGAGAACCAAAAGAAGGTGTTATCAGTTTACAGTCTTACCCTTCCTGTCGGCAACTTATTAAGCTGGTTTCCCTAGAAACAATACTTGCATCAAGTGGCTACATTAGAGCCCCAGTGCGGCAGCTCCCAATCGAGATGGCTTCATGCTAATGAACGTCATGAATATTAATAAAATAGCCAGTGACAAGGAAAAGAAAATCCTCCAATTGATTAGTGAGAATGATGATGAAAGTCAAATCACCTGCTGGTGTTTGAATAAACATCAATGGCATTCAAAAGGATAGTTCACCCAGGAATAAATATTCTGTCATCATTTACTAAGCTCCGTGTCATTATACACCTGTATAACTTACTGTGTTAGCAGAATTTTCTGCTTTGATCTTTTCCTCATGATGAAAGTGAATGGGGTGGGTACTACAATGAAATGGGTCCTGGGACTGACAAGCTCCAAAATGGAAAAAAAAAGAGCACCATAACAATCATAAAAAAGTGTTCATTTGATACATGCAGTATATTCTAATACTTAAGCCATAACCTATAAATGTCCAGGATTTCTGATTCATTACCCACTACAGTAGGTAAATAACTAGTAAAATAAGTAAGTGCAGTCATAGTAAAAAATAAAGATTTGCAGTACAAACCAATGTGTTTATAATTATGATAAATTATGCTAAATCAAACTAATATGATAACAAATACCAGTTGCAGTAACATGTTTTTGGTTATGTTTAGTACTTTAAACCGGGGGGTCTAACAACATATCTTGATAGAAAACTATTGTAACATAACTATTTTGATTTGAATGAAAATGAATGATTTTTTTTCAAAACCAGGAATGTTGTAAATCTTACTCTCAATGGGGTTTAAAGGGAGAGTTCACCCGAAAATGAAAATTAATTCATTAATTACTCATGTCCATACTGTTCCAAACTCGTAAGATCTTTTTTCACCTTCGGAACACAAATTAAGATATTTTCAATTAAATAAGAGAACTTTCTGACAGTCCATAAACAGCTACGCAACTGGCATGTTCAATGTCCAGAAATGTAGTAAGCGTCAAAATAGGTACAAATTTTGAATATGTTGATAGCTTCTCAAGTAAATTATTCGGGAGGAGCGTATCAGATACTTAGCCTAATCAACACAGGTGGACCACAGTCTACTAACCAATCCCACAGTATGAATATCGCTGACTTACATCTATCCATTGACGGTTTATCAGCATCCCTCCTTCACCCCATCTCCTCACTTCGAGTTCACTTTATAAATAGACGGGGACAGGGGTACTCTAGGACAAATATGCATAACATACCTAAGCTAATTATATGTAAGCGTGAAACAGTTAGTGCCAAAAACAATTTTTTGTGAACAAACAACTTGTGTTACACAGACGAAGGAAAATCACACAGGTTTGGAACCTCTACTGCCCTGAAAGACAGCGGAGACCAGGACAACTAGAGCCCCAGATACAGATCCCCTGTAAAGACCTTGTCTCAGAGGACCACCAGGACAAGACCACAGGAAACAGATGATTATTCTGCACAATCTGACTTTGCTGCAGCCTGGAATTGAACTACTGGTTTCGTCTGGTCAGAGGAGAACTGGCCCCCCAACTGAGCCTGGTTTCTCCCAAGGTTTTTTTCTCCATTCTGTCACCGATGGAGTTTCGGTTTCTTGCCGCTGTTGCCTCTGGCTTGCTTAGTTGAGGTCACTTCATCTACAGCGATATCGTTGACTTGATTGCAAATAAATGCACAGACACTATTTAAACTGAACTGAGATGACATAACTGAATTCAATGATGAACTGCCTTTAACTATCATTTTGCATTATTGACTCACTGTTTTCTTAATGAATGTTGTTCAGTTGCTTGGACGAAATGTATTTTATTTAAAGCGCTATATAAATAAAGGTGACTTGACTTGACTTGACTTGGAACAACAGGGTGAGTACAGTCGTGGGCTAAAGTTTTGGCAATGACATACATTTTTGTGTTTAAGAAAGTTTGCTGCCTCAGTATTTGTAGATTATTTTTCCACATGTTTCTATGCTATACTGAAAGTAATGATCTTGGAGCCACTTCTTTATCAATCTTGCTTCATGGCATGTTGCTCCATCATGCTGGAAAATGCACGGATCATCACCAAATTGCCCATGGATCGTTGGAAGAAGTTATTCATGTAGAACATTTTGATATCATTTTTTATTCATGGCATTGTTTTTGGGCACAATTATGAGAAAGCCCACTCCCTTGGTTGAAAAGCAACCCCACATGAGTATGGTCTCAGGATGCTGCACATCACAGGACTAGTGGTAGTGTTTGCCATTTCTTCTCCGAACGATACATTTTCCAGATGTCCTAAATAGTCAGAAGACAGTTTCAGAGAAAATAACATTGCACCAGTCTTCTTCTCTCTAATCCTTGTACCTCTTGCAGAATTTCAGACTGTCCTTCACATTTTTCTTGGAGAGAAGTTGCTTCTTTGCTGCCCTTCTTGACACCAGGCTGTTGTCCAAAAGTCTTGGCCTCACTGTGTGTGCAGATGCTCTCACACCAACCTGCTTGCAATCCTGAGCAAGCTCTGCACTGGTGGTGACACAATTCCATAGCTGACACCTCAGGAAGAGACACTTTGGGACGTCCTGAAGACTTCTTCACTGCAGTGAAACCTCTCTCTTTGAAGCCCTCATAAAAACTCACCTGCCTGTATCTATCTAGTAATCCCGAAAACACTGATTGCATTGTCCAGTTGTGTTTAATTATGGTTGGAGCTAAACTCTGCAGGACAGTGGCCTCCAGGACCGAAGTTGCCTATCCCTGCGGTAAATGGTTATTTCAGGTGCAATATTCTTTGTTGCAATTTCCTTGCATGTCAGGCCATTTTAATGCAAAGGGATGATGGCTGCATGTGTTTCTTTGGATGTGACCATTGCTAAAAAGAACACAATGATTAGAGCCCCTTTTTTCCTACTTTTATAGCAATCAGTCTGCTCTTACAATCTAATTATTATGATAGTGATTTTACCTGACTAGTACGCATTCACAATTTCACATGTGCCGCTGATATGATTAGTCAATGGCTACGTTTACATGCACCCAAATAATCCATTTGTATTCGGATTGATGGCTCAATCGGATTGAAAAAAACATTCATATAAACACTTTAATCGATCCGATTGAGCTCGATCCGAATGAAATTTCGATCGGATTGAAGGGGGTGGTTTATTCCTCTTCTAATACGATTGAGCGTGCATGTAAACACTCGATCGGATTGAACCATTAAACTGAAAGGACTGTGCATGTTCAATGACGCATAAATAATGTGATGACATATGATGCAGAAATAACGTGATGACGTATAACGCACAGAACGAGCGGCGTTTCCTTTTGAATAAAGTGTTGTATAAATGCGTGTCCTGACATTATAAAAGTCTAATTTCACTCTGCAACTGTGAAGTGGAGCAGGACAGCCTTGTTTTGGATAAACAGTGTTTGTTTGCTTTTTTAATAATAAGTTTTGGTTTGGTTTATATCGCACTGACTGTGCAAAATCCACAGGCAACCCGTTTTGGGCACGGAGAGGGGCTTTTTTTTCTACATGATAAATATGAGCAGCACAGCGGTTTATATGTTTTTTTTTTATCCATAAAGGTGTATATAATAATTCTGCTGTTAAAAAACAAATAAAAAAAGTTATTTTAAATGTATTTATTTATTTATTTATTTTGTGAAAAGTACATATTTTAGCCCATGAAGCTTTTAGCAATTATTTAAAATGCGTCACTACATAATACTCTAGAAACAATGTGAATGAACACCACAATAGATTTAGCAGCAAACTTTGCAAGACACAAAATTTAAGTAAATTACAAAACCTTTGGCCACGACCATATATGATGACAGGATTACTTCTTTTTTGACCTCAACTATCCCTTTAATATCAATTTGACAATTCAATCCCCACAACCGCAACTAACATGACATGATACGTTCAGGTAGGTAAGTCTTAAGTGGTTCATAGGCTGACGCGTCACAGAGTTGATTTCAAAGCCATTTAAGAAGTTGAGAATGAGACGGATTTCCTGCCCACGTTGTCTTGAGCAAGAGGATATGAGGGGAAGTCACGGATGTCTCCAAGGTACAGGTAATGAAGGTGCCTTAATCAGTTAGCTGGTTCTGCTTGTCGCATTCTCTGTGACATATCCACTTAAATATGGTAAATATGGTGTGATGGATAAAATCGCTCTGCTTTATCAGGCTCAGTCACACTCCCAGGCCTCGGTCAGACAAGCGGGGTGAAAGATGACAGCTGTTTATCACGGTGTAACTTTAGAGAAGCCAAGTGCATAATCACTGTGTTAATACGGTTTGAATGGTGTAAGTTTGGAACTCTTGGATTAAAATAAAGCTGAGAGGAGAAAATTGCATATTTTTGCATACAGAATGTTATGGCAGTCGTGCAAGATCAAGTGGCTTATTGGGTAACCTGCATTTATCCTCCAGACATTCATGGTAGATGCCCTCATGCTGTCCCTGACCGATACTTTGTACGAAATCACACAAAATGGGATGCCAGCCATGTTGTATTGTTGTCTGAAACTAGTACTGAATAACCTTATATAATTCATAGGGATAACCTGCGCTTGTGCATTCTTGAGTAATGTTTTTTTATTTATTTTTTTGTTTTACCTTAAAGCAGGACTTATTCTCCTCATGTTGTCCTCTACTAACATATTTATGTAATTAAAATACATTATTGAAGACTTTATTAGTACTATAGGGTTGAGGGTGGGATGCTTTTTCTTTTTTTTTTATAAAATTACAATTAAATTAAAATGTATGCATTTAGCAGATGCTTTTATCCAAAGCGATACAATACAATACAATTCAATACATTCAGTTTTTTTTTTATTTTATTTTTTTTATTACCTAACGTGTTCTTTGGGGATTGAACCCACAACCTTGCGCTGCTAATGCAATTCTCTACCACTTGAGCCTCGGGAACGAGGAAAACACTATTAGATCACTAAAATGCTTAATAAGAATAACTAAACCACTGACCAGTATAATCTAAACCACATTCAGCCGGCATTCATTATAAAACACTCATGCTTTTAAACCTAAAACAGTCTGAAAATAATAATTTACTACCATCTGGACACAAGTCACTATTCTCTACGCCATCTCTGATGAAATTGTCTGTGTTTTCTCTGCATTAGGGCAGTTTTGAACTTATTACTTATTACTAATGCATCCCCTTACTGGATCCTAGAACTTTCCAGAAGTTCACCCTATTTCAAATGACCTCCTGGGTAGTGTGCTTTATAGTGTAATTTTGAATCACCCAGACACTGATGCTTTTACTCAGTACCGGTGTTGGGCAACATGTCAGAAGTGTTGGTATGCACAAAAAAGTGCCAATGTGCTAAAGACTAAGATACCGGTACTGCATTCTGGCCCAGTTCAAGCACTGCCTTAAATCATATAAAAGATGCAATTAATAAAATATTAAATTAAATATAAAAAGTGCATTGTCTTTATGCTGTTTCTACATTAATTTGAAGACTGAATGTGAAATTATTGCAATATGTGACCTTGGACCACAAAACCAGTCATAAGGTTTATACATAATCTGAAAGCCGAATAAATATGCTTTCTGTTACTGTATAGTTTGTTAGGACAGGATAATATTTTTAGCCGAGAAACTGCTATTTGAAAATCTGGAATCTGAGGGTTAAAAAAATCGAAATATTGAGAAAATAGCATTTAAAGCTGTCCAAATGATGTCCATATTGCTTATCAGAAATTGTTTTGATATATTTACAGTAGGAAATTTTCTAAATAACTTTTCTTAATATCCTAATGATTTTTTGGGAAGAAAGGAGAGAGTTAAAGAGGATCTGAGTAATGTGGCTCACTGAAGCATTCAATGCTAGTTCATTTGAAACCTTAGTTTGGTTACAATTGTCTACCATTGATTCCCTGACATGGAGAACTCTACTTTTGTTATTTACAATGCACTTGATGGTGTCTTCATTCCCTTTTTTTCCAAAAAATAATCCATTGTAACACACTTTTTTCCCCTCACTACCCCTTCTTCCCCCCCTTGTCTTGCACTGGGAATGTCTCTCGCCGTGCATTTTATGAAAGACACAACAGTGACTTGAATGTGTAATGCCCCTTTCAAAGGGGTTGCTTGACAGGAAAAGAAGTTGGCAGAAATAAAGTGGCACTCTTTCCTTCCCCCTGCACTGCTGCTGTCACACAAGCATCACGGTCTCTCCAACCACCCCACAGTATCTCATTTGTCATGTTATCAAGGGAACACTTACACGTATTTCCCTTACATTAGCTGTGATAGGAAAGACAGCACAGGACTGACATGCACTGGCCTATGTCCAATCATCAGCTGAATAAACACTTTGCTTGGGCAGGTGGGCAGCCTCAGCCATGTTTGTCTTTCAGAGCTTTCCCCCCACAGTCCTCTTCCTCTTGGTTTCAGAAGGCTGAGAGGGAAACACACTTATTTACAAGTGTGTCAGCCTCCCAGTATTTGATAGGTAGGGCTGCCAATGGCCTGGTCTTTTGGAAACGTGCACTTTGTAAACGGGGGCACACCGACAGAGGACTTTAAGTCACAGATCATTTGTTGACGAAGTGAAATGGGAATAGCAGTCGCTAAAGAAAGATAAAGTGATGCTGACTGAATGCTGACTCTCTGTGACGTTAAATCCTAGTAAACAAAAACTCAGTAAAGCTTCTTAAATGTATCAGATCTAATCATTGACTCTTTCCTAATTAATGAATTTCAGGTAGCACTTTATTTTACAGTCCTGTTCCTCATGTACATACTATGTACTTATTATAGTAATGACAATAACTATGTAATAACTAGGTACTAACCCTGAACCTATAAACCTAACCTTACCCCATGTAGTTACCTTGTGTTACCAGAACTTTCTTAGATAAATACACTGTAAGGAAACTATAAGTACATGTTAGTACACGTACTGTAAAATAAAGTGCAACCGAATTTCACATGTTTTGTAAACATAAAAATTCAAATATATCTTAAATAATAAATGTGAATGTTTCCCTTAAATGTATCAAATGCAGTTGTTGAAATCAGTCAGCTCAATTGTTTATTCTTAAATTAAATTAAAATTACAGATATTTGTATTGCATTGTATTTTTTTTTTAATTTAAATTATTAATTAATTAATTTTAAGTATTTAGTCTTAATTGTGTTAATTAAATTTGATATATTCCAGAAAATGAAAACAACAACAACAATATGGATTTATATGAAAACACTTTTATTAAAACGTTTCACTTTTTTTATTCTAATTTAAAATACCTCTTAAGTTTGGATGAAGCTGAATGCATGCTGTCATGTTAATTTCACACTGTCATAACAACATTTCAGGCACTGTCATTTTCTCAGGCATGTAGTAGAATTCTCTACAGCTGAATATTTTAGGCATCTTAAATGTGACTGTCTTGAAACCCATTTTTAATTTCAAACTTAACTGTCTGCTTTTCCTCAATAAAAGAATCAAATAACAATAAATACAACCGAGCACTAAATACAGTCAAAACTACAAATGGTTTTAAGTTCAAATTGTTATAAAAAAAATATATAGTGTTGTTTTTCTACTTAAATACCTATAAAACATGAATAAAACGGAATGTTTAAATAATTCCAAGTCGTTAAGAATAACACATTTGAATGAATATGTTTTGCAGCTCAAAAAAAAAACCAAAAAAAAAAACCAAACACTTAATTTAAAACAAAATTTCATAAACAAGACTGCAACATGTAAATCAATCATCTGTGAAAACATATCGCAAAGTATTTCTCGAACATTTTATGCATCTCAAGTCCTTAAAACCAATAGAGACGAATGTGCATTACAAACTAAGTGGAGATTAAGCTGTGACAAACAAAGTGACTTTCCAAAGCTAATGTAAACATCTAAAGGAAGACATACCATCTTCTGTTCACCCAGAGCTTCTTATTCAGAGCCTCACAATGACACATAAATTCTGCTGTTTCTGTCAATTTAAACAAATAACAATGATACAAAAGGACACATCCAGCGGAGGTAAAATGCAGTGTGAAGGAGCAATGGGCCCATCAATGGATCTCCTGCGCATCACAACAGCCACTGCAGGGCAGGACAGGCACAATATTTACATTTCCTTTTTGAAATTTGGTGAAAGGTTTTCTTTAACCCACAGAGGCCCGAATGAGAATTGCTAGATAATAAGAGATTAAAAGGTGAAGGGGACACAGAGAGAACGAGAGAGAAAGGCAAATCCTGGCCTGGGGGGTTGATGTTAAAATACAATGGACACCAGAGCAGTAAAGCAGTCAACTGTTTTTTTTTTTTTTTCACCCGCTTATACAAGTGCCACCTGCATTACAATTAACCTCATGGCAATCTTGAGGTCCCTGATTAGTGATGGCCTATTGTCTCACCCCCATTTGAGCAATGGCCTCGTCTCTGCCCCTCGACATCCCCCCAATCGACAAATCAAACCACAGTTGCTAGCGGGACACTTGGCGCTGCAGTGTCAGGGATCTTGCTCTCCTCACAACAGAACGAGGCAGTGCGTGGGGTCTTGTTGTGTGTGCGTAGTGCTACCTGTGAGGGTCACGACCTCTGATCTGTGTGGGCAGACACCAACGATCTTGAGATCGATACATGGGTCTTAGGGCATTCAGTATTGCTGCAGAGGATTGTGCCACATTTAAACCTAAATTTAACGTTTAACAAACGATAATTCAGTACAGTTAATGTTTTCTGCTGAATATTAATTGTCTCCCTCTGTCTGTGTTCTGTTATTTCCTTTCTGTCGTTTACAGTTAAGGGTATGACCGTAAACTGAAAGTTTTTGCGCTGATGATGCACACAAATCTTTCAAACTGCCACCAGAAAAAGCAAGCCATTACGCTAATGCATTAAGTTTGTTTAAAACTTAAAATAAAGAATTCTCATGTTATGGACAGGTTGACGTACTTCTCCCACATACAGGTACATTTCAATAAATTAAAATGTTGTGGAAAAGTTCATTTATTTCAGTAATTCAACTCAAACTGTGAAACTTGTGTATTAAATAAATTCAGTGCACACAGACTGAGGTAGATTAAGTCTTTGGTTATTTTATATTTGATGATTTTGGCTCACATTTAACAAAAACCCAATTTATCTCAATAAATTAGAATACTTCATAAGACCAATTAAAAAATGTGAATTGTTGGCCTTCTGGAAAGTATGTTGATTTACTGTACATGTACTCAATACTTGGTAGAGGCTCATTTTGCTTTAATTACTGCCTCAATTTGGCGTGGCATGGAGGTGATCAGTTTGTTGCACTTCTGTGGTGGTATGGAAGCCCAGGATTCTTTGGCAGTGGCCTTCAGCTCATCTGCATTGTTTGGTCTCTTGTTTCTCATTTTCCTCTTGACAATAGATTCTCTATGGGCTTCAGGTCTGGTGAGTTTGCTGGCCAGTCAAGCACACCAACACCATGGTCATTTAACCAACGTTTGGTGCTTTTGGTAGTTTGGGCAGGTGCCAAATCCTGCTGGAAAATGAAATCAGCATCTTCAAAAATCTGGTCAGCAGAAGGAAGCATTAAGTGCTCCAAAATTTCTTGGTAAACGAGTGCAGTGACTTTGGTTTTCAAAAAACACAATGGACCAACACCAGTGGATGACATTGCACCCCAAATCATCACAGACTGTGGAAACTCAACACTGGACTTCAAGCTACTTGGCTATGAGCTTCTTCACCCCTCCTCAAGACTCTAGGACCTTGGTTTCCAAATGAAATACAAAACTTGCTCTCATCTGAAAATAGGACTTTGGACCATTGGGCAACAGTCCAGTTCTTCTTCTACTTAGCCCAGGTAAGACACCTCTGACGTATTCTTTGGTTCAGGAGTGGCTTAACAGGAGGAATACAACAGCTGTAGCCAAATTCCTTGACACTTCTGTGTGTGGTGGCTCTTGATGCCTTGACCTCAGCCCCAGTCCATTCCTTGTGAAGTTCACTCAAATTCTTGAATCAGTTTCTCTTGACAATCCTCATAAGGCTGTGGTTCTCTTGCTTGGTTGTGCATCTTTTTCTTGCACACTTTTTCCTTCCAACCAACATTCTGTTAACATGCTTTGATACAGCACTCTGTGAACAGCATGCTTCTTTTGCAATTAATGTTTGTGTCTTACTCTCCTTGTGAAGTGATTGTCTTCTGCACAACTGTCAGATCAGCAGTCTTCCTCATGATTGTGTAGCCTAGTGAACCAAACTGAGAGACCATTTTGAAGGCTCAGGAAACCTTTGCAGGTATTTTGAGTTGATAAGCTGATTGGCATGACACCATATTCTAATTTGTTGAGATATGAAATTTGTGGGCTTTTGTTAAATGTGAGCCAAACTCATCACAATTAAAAGAACCAAAGACTTAATCTACTTCAGTCTGTGTGCATTGAATGTATTTAATACATAAGTTTCACAGTTTGAGTTGAATTACTGAAATGAACTTTTCCATGACATTCTAATTAGGGCTGTGATGTAGAATAGAATAACTGCTGCGCCTGACAGGGCGTGTACGAGAGAGAGCCCCGGCTGAGCGCGCACTCCCAGTCTTCAAACAACACGAGCACTTCTTGCTCTCTCTCTCTCTCCCTTTTGCATATTAATCAAAATCATTAAACAAGTTAGAAAAAGGGCGAAACACCAAAGTTTCACACGCGCTCGCGCACTCACAGTCTTCAAACTACACATGCGCTGTCTTGCTCTCTCTCTCTCTCTCTCTCTCTCTCTCTCTCTCTCTCTCTCTCTCCCTCGTGCATATTAACCAAAATCATTAGACATGACAGAAAAAGGGAGGAACACCAAAGTTTCACGTGGAGCATTCGGAGAAGCTGCTGGCTTCCACTGTTAATTTTTTTTTTTTTTTTTTTTTTTTTGGAAAAGCACTCTCTGTATTAGCTTAAAGCCCTCAAATTAACATTGGTTACTGTATTCTTTCAATTGCTCTAAACAAGTATTTTGGGTGACCTTTTTTATGGAATGCTAGACATCAAGTTGTTGTAATTTTCATCTGAAAGAAGAACTTTTTTTTTTTCAGTAAGCTAGGCCCTATGTGTTCAGTAAGCTTGTTTCAGTAAGCTATGTGTTTTCAAGGCTTCAAGGTTTTATTGAATGCTATCTCTATACAAGTGCACAGTAATGCATTCTTACTCAGTCTTTTATTTTGTAATTTTAAGAGCAATAAACATATATTGCAATGTTTAAGAATTCATGTTGTTTTTTTTGTTGTTGTTTTTTTCATTCAGATATGTAAATCAACATGTATAAATTGTTATTAGTCAATTAATGGGGAGATAATCGAAATCGAATCGGTCTGAAAAAATTAATCGATGCATCGAAAAAATTATCGCTAGATTAATCGTTTAAAAAATAATTGTTTATCCCAGACCTAATTCTAATTTATTGAGATGCACCTGTAATCTCATTGATTTTCCTCAACAATTTTTAGATGCATTTTGTTACTGGCTGAAGTTGGATGTGCATTGTGGGCAGACCCAACTAATCGATAATGAGAACTGTTGTCAATTATTTTCATTATCGATAATGATCGATTATATCGATAAGTTGTTGCAGACCTAAACATCACCTGTTACAATGTCCCTGGGTTATTATGTAAAATGGGTTGCACATGTGAATTCAAGTTGGCTTTATTTACATTTGAATTACATCTCTTATTTACATTAAGCAGTCAAGTAATGTGAACTTTAATTTGAACTTCTAACTTTTAAAACACGAAAACTGCTGGAGTGAAATATGCCTGTTAAAACATCACAAGTGACTCCTCAAAGGGGACGGACCACCAAGTAACACCTCTGTCACCTCTGGTGCCAAAAACTGAATGTGAACTGTTAAGTGGTCTGACGTCAGTGTGAATACTGCCAACAAACACCCCGAATATGAAGAAACCTCAGTTAAGCCTGTTAACACAGAGCCACTATCACCAGAGTCTACAGACGACTTGCTGCTTTTATTCATGCTCATATCCTGTAAAAACCATTGAGCAATAAACGAGTTCACACATTAACTTCACGGCAGAAATTACGATGATGCATACATCGGAGGCATGCCTACAGCGTGGGGGTAGATATACAAGTTGGGTAGAAAAGAGGGAAAGGGTTCGGCAGAACACCTGTCAGCTGTTCAGCCCAGCAGTGCCATAAGGCCAACCAATGGGAGAGTACCAATCTCTCCTTGTCTTGCTTAAAGGCAATAAAAGACAGTCCCCAGGCAACCACCAGGTGCACAGATGTGGAGTGTGTTACACTATGGTGGATTGTTATTTGGTTTTGAACACTTTAGAGGCTGTTTTGTAACTGCACTTTGTAATAATATGAGACTTTTTATATGTCATGAACTTTTTAACCTCTAAAGTGGACCTACACTGACCCATGGTGTGTGTGTGTGCGCGTATGTGTGTGCAGTTCTATAGACTTAAAAAAGCTGGTGACCAATAGCATTCTTAAGCAACAAACATACTTTGAAGACAATGAAAACACTGAAGGGTTGTCCAACGGATTTCAAGCTCATGGTACTTTGCATGGCAATTGATTGAATGGCACATTTGAAAATGCAACAACACAAAACACATGTAAAGAAGCACTGTAAAAAAAAAAAGTTCCAAAAGTTCATGGATTCTATATGATTTTCACTCCTTGTTATTACCAAGTTTGAGGGAGATCATTCATTGAAGCGCTGAATATGAAAAATGAAATGAAAACATTTCACTCTTCACAGATCCATATGAAAAGCACCTGGGAAGTATTTCACACATTTAATAAGAATTTGCTCTTTAATTAAAAAAAAAGCAAGCTGAATTTGACTCAATTATGTAAATCACAGGTGAGTGACGTTTAATAGGACAAGTGTGCGAAGCAAATGGGTAAAAGAAATGGGGTTGGAAACGGCAATCCCAGGAGGTCTCTAATAAGGGGGTAGAGGAGCGAGCACAAGTTTGCCATGCACTGAGAAGCACGTGCTTTAGTAAACTAGGGGCTAATCCAACCCCTGCTGCGTGGCTTCCCTAGAGGTCTAATACTATGCACTCAGTGAAACAAAGCCCCATGCTTCCGGCAGCCCCTGCCAAGCCCTAGGACACCCCCCAGTCACTCCACCGCCAATGGCACACACCACATCTTTGACACCCTATCACTGCTCCAGCATGTTGCCACAAGACCAGTCTGTCTGTCAGTCAGTCAATGTAATGCCCCCATCAGAAATTCATCTCTCCTATGTGCAATTTCCCATACTCGCAGAAAACAATCTGGGTAATTATAAAACAATTAGAGATTACATGTTTGAAAACCTCGGCTACACGCCGATAATTTCCACAGTGACTAATAAACCCATACGAGCAAGAGGTGGAGGGATGAAATGTCATTTTGTGTGCGCAGAATATCAAACTTCTGCCTTATTGAATTCACGGCCATTGTGCTATTTTGTACATTCATTCTCATTGCTAGATATTCCCTTGACTCCCTCGGGCACTAATCTGTTTTCCATGTCATCTTGGTAAACTGTGTTATTCAGTTAAGAGGGCATAATTCTGTTTCTTGTACACAAGGCTGTTACACAGAGGACTGGGAGCAGAAAGGCTACACGCGCTGTATCAAAGCGATTCCATGCCTGTATCGGCTTAGTGTGTTTAAGATGTATGAATACAAATGCGGCTGAAATACCCTGCTTGATCCCAGACATATGATGATTAGAAGCTGGATTTTCAAGGATTCAATCCTAACCAGTCAGTGTCTAATGCTCACAGTATTTATTTGAAGCCATTCAGATGTCAGATTGTACTGGCTTTGAAAAATATGTACAATACATTCACTGAAAAAAAATACAGATAATAATAAATGAATGAATGAATGAATAAATAAATTTGACATTCATGGTAAAATACCAGCCACTGTGGTTGCCAGAAATTTAGCATAAAAAAATATGGGACCAACATTTTAGAGTTTTTCAGACTTAAATTCACAGTAACAAAAAAAAAAAAAAAAAAAAAAAAAAAAAAAAAAAAAACTGAATTCCATTGTTTATACACCAACTTACTGAAATACTAATATCTGTTTGTAACATTGATAACCAACAGAAACTGGTGGTCATGCAGCTTTTCCACAAGCTGAGAAGGGAAATACTATTATAGTCTTTTGCTGTTAAAATCACTGTAATTTTTACAGTGCATGTACAAATTTGCCTTTTCAAAAATGTACAATTCTAAGGAGGTTATTTCTCGCTTATAAATATCCTGATGAATGCACATCTGAGAATTTTCATACTGTATTAATATGCTAATTTACATAGTACATGCAAGACAAATTGTTTATTCCAATTATTAAAATTAGCAAAATAATGAACTCAGTTTGTTACTATTTATACTATAAAAGCAATTTGAAGTGTATTAGATGCTATTTTACATTGTGCCTAAGTATTTTCCTCACCTGTCATAAACTCACTAAATCGCATGACTGTGAGTTGGTTTTTACTTTAATATTACATATAATGTTTGTAGATGTAATGTAACAAAAAAAAAAAAAACATTTGTATTAAAAGACATACAGCACCTATGATTTTAGTTCACGCTAATGTTTGTCTGGTTTGACCGTTTTTTTAGATTGAAGGCTAATGTGTCGCTGCCAGTCACTGAGGAGATCTGTTCAGTGTGAATGGAGTGGCATATGTGAAGCTTGCAGTGAATGCAAGCCACTGTTTAAAGGTGTAGTTTTCAAAGCATGATGCATGTCAAGGTGTATAAACCATTGAAAATACCTACCTGCCTGTAATTTTGTGAATTGACCTTTCGTTATTAAATGCTTAACTTCCCTTCAGGTGTACTGTAAAGTATTTACCTCTACAAATTCAGTCAACTCTGCCTTGCCAGAAAAGTATTTTATGTTTGTTTTTTGTTTTGTTTTGTTTTTATACCAGGATAAAATATGAGATCAGGTGAAGTTGTATCTCACATTTGGAGGCCAGATTTTGTTTCACTAATTTGCTTCTCTAGTGACGGCAGAACGTCCCAGCACAGTGGCACAACAATTATATCCAGGTGCAAGAATTTGATTCAACAAATTCTAGGTGGATACATCCAGGTTTTTTCCCAACATCCCTCCTGTTCTCTCTCTCCCATCGGAACAGCCAGAACCAGATGCCCTTGAAAAAAAAAAAATGAAAAAAGAAAACAAATCCTGCCAACATGTGACGGAGGACCTTGATGAAAAAAAAACCTGAAGCTCTTCCAGTATCTTGAAAGTCATAAAGCATGTTGTTTATTATAATAATTAGAATGGCGGGAACCAGAGACTAGTCCGGAAGATAATGGGACATGCTAATGAGTGAGGAAACAAGCCAATCAGAGGAGGATGAAGAGGTGGAGGGATTGTGATCTTTTGGCAGGGTAACCACCATACACTGGGAGAGCAATACGATCTGGAAGTCAGGAGACTCAGTTGGCCTGTCATTGTGGGAGGGGGCACGATTAGGGAGCTTGAGTCTTTCTCAGGAGGTGGTGGTGAAGGCAGAGGTTCAAAACTTCTTGCGTTTGAGGGCCAAAATGTTACATTAGACGTCTAGTGGAAAACCAGTTTTGATTGCATTTGATGACCAAATTTATTTATTGTACAAGAACAAATGTTTTTTTTTACAGAACATACAATAATTGTTCTGTTGAAATGCATGCAAATGTAACATTTCAGTCATTATGTTATCATGGTAACAAAGTTGCAAAATTGGAAATAACTTTGCACAGAAAAAAAGTTTGTAAATATATGTTTTACAACATATGTTAACATGCATAATGTTCACATTTTATGGCTATACCATTGAAACCGCTCACTTACAATGTAAGGGTCTCACTGCACCCCAGATTTTAGATACAATGAGTGACGAGTAGAAATCAACATTATGCCACACGCGCCATTGAGCTTAACGGTTATTGTATTGAACCCACCATATTCTTTAGCAAACTAACTATTCATGATTGCATATGCTTGCATACTTTGCATTCATTTTCTCACTGCTGTACGTGATCTAACAGACCTGCAACCCATTTTGTTTTGGAGTGAGAATCACCACCAGTTGAGAGCCAGTGGTTTAAGGGGTGAATACTGGGCAAGCCGTCGCACTCCAGCCATGCCATGCTTAATTTAGAGTCCTGTTGCCCCTGCGGTCCTTCTAAAAAATATGACAGGAGAGACATAAATAACCCCCTTTGCTGCTCCTACGTACAAACCATACACCCCCTTCCAGCCCTGAAGTGTCCTATCGAAGCTCACTCAGGGCCAAGAAAAGGCTTGTAAATCTTCGAGCACTGAGATAGCGCCTTCATTTGGTGGTGTCGCGCTAAGCGATTGTAACAGAGGATGTTGCTCGTAACTCGCTTGCTCTAAATGGCAGGAGACCCAGGTGGCAGAAGGGATGGGGAGGTTTGGATGCTGGTTTAATGAGGGTACCCTGGTAAACTGGGGCGGCAGGCGGGGTGCGGAGCCAGACTGCGACCTCACTGCCAAGAACTCTACGCCATGTGTGCGTATGTGTGTGAGTGTAGGAGACGGTCATGCTGTTGATGAGTAATTGATGTAAAATCACACTGGTATACGTGAGAGAGTAATCCATAATTGCTTTGAAATGTTTACAGATGTGCATTAATTACTCAAGCATAATTAGCTTTTTGAGATAATTACTACTTTGGCAAGGCCTTAAAGTGTAATGTATTATTTAACAAAAATCATTGGAGATAAGTCATGATGAAGCTCGCTTATCGATGACATATAGGGTCTCTATTCCGTGGACAGCTGATTGGATTTGCTGGAGTCGCGGGTCGGCAGAAGAACATGCTGAGAGTATAAATTGACTCTGGCCCATAGTAGAAACTGGGATAAAAGCCGTCCAGTCGTATAATGCTAGATACCCTTCCTCACCACAGGTGCTCCACTCTGGCCATGTTATTACAGCATGTGTGCCAGCATTCACTTCATATGATGTCAACACACCATTCAGCTTTAGATATTACTATGGAAGATCATCACACCAGAAGTCAACAGACCGTAGAACTGTAACTAAAGGTCTATTTTCATCAAACACCATCAATAACTCTCAGACAGCCCATTGCAGTCTAATCAAACTAACACAAGTAAATTAGATCAAAATGATAGCTCACACTTACAGCATAAGGACAGCCTGTATTAAAAACAAAGCAATTTTTTTATATGTATTTAGAACATAATTTATATGAATTGAACTACCAGAAGAAAAGTCTGAATGCACAATGCACTTTTCTCCGAATTTCAAAATAGTTTTAATCGTAAACTGCTTTATTTTTTTTGACAGTATTGTACAATATAAATAGTAAACCGGGAAATATTTACAATAAAGAAAATATATATTTTATATTTGATATTCATCCTCATGAAATTGGTTGAGAATATGTCCATAGTGTGCATATCATCTTGCAAGGAATAAGCTTAAATATAAGGTGTGTATACATACATACATACATACATACATATATACATATATATATATATATATATATATATATATATATATATATATATATATATATATATATATATATATATATATATATATATTATTTAACAAGTTTCTATTGTTTCCATACTTCCCTTGTGAAATTTCCTAAAATATAATAATAATATTAATAATAATAATAATAATAATAATAATAATAATAATAATAATAATAATAGCACATAATGAGCATGTTTCTTCATAATTTTGCATGGTTGTGCACATAAAATAAAATAAAAATAATTGTCATGTCACTCATTTTAAAAATACAGCTGAGAGGTTAACATTGTTTTATTGTATTATTTGAATAATTGTACATTTTACAGTATCACTGTAATATTCAATTACATGACTAATAAAATTCTGACAAAATCTGGTTAGAAAGTCATAAAGTGATAATAAAACTACAGTTGCAATAATCAACTCCCATTATTAACGATACAACATCTCTCATGCACTCATATGTTTGACAACCCAAATCAAATTTTAGCGTTATAAAATGAGTCCAAATTGCATGTTGATGGGCTCGTATAATTGTATAAAGGTATAAAAATGCAGATAGGTTAACATAGGGAGTCTTGTGTAATCTCATTCCCACACAAACCGCCACAGGGTTTCTGTCTGTTGGCCACGGTGCTGTCTCTGGCTTTCATTTGATTTAGGGAGCCGAGCTTCTCACCTCGAGAATGTCTTTATATCGCACCAACGTTTGAGACTATGCTTGCAGAAATATAGACTGACACATTATTGATATTCTGTTGCAAGGAAATACCCCTAAAATTAAATGCGGAGAATGTGTTCTCCATAAATGAGAGTTGAGTCAACTGAAAAAAAAAAAAAACAGATTGCATATTTTTTTTTTTTTTTTTGGCCTAAAATGTATGTAAAAGCCCCTACATGCTATCATGTAGCATTCATTATTTATGAGGTAGTGACATAACAGTATGGCATTGAGGAATGCCTTTGCAGTCCAGGCAATATCGTTTCTCTACTGTAGACCCGCTGTGAGTAAATAAGGCTGATGTCCTCCATAACTTTTGGTTAAACTCCTTAGTTGTGTATTTCACAAATTAGAAGCTACATTTATCTAGTTGTTTTTGCTATATAAGTATGTGTTGCAAAAATATTTTGGCAGAGCAGGTTTAATTTGATTCCAACTTAAACTAAAGTAAGGGGGAAAAAATATAATAATAATAAATCCTTTCAGAATCAGAATCAGAATCAGAATGAGCTTTATTGCCAGGTATGTTTACACATACGAGGAATTTGTTTTTGTGACAGAAGCTCCGCAGTACAACAGAATGACAGTGACAGAACATAAAACACATAATAAAAGAATAAAAAATACAAACAAGTAGATAATTTCAGTTATTCTATCAATTATGCTACATGAAAGAATACTTATAAGATATTTACTTTAGATTTCCGTGAGTTAGGACTACTCAATACTTAATTCCCATTGCTCAGTCACAGGATGACTTCATCTTTCCTGCCTGAAGGTATATTTCAGTAACTACAATAGTGTCAGTCAATCTCGCAATTATAGATGATTTTCTGGAGGATTTAGAAGAAGATTCTACTGCCGAACTTTGATGTTTACCTGAAGTAGAGATGAGGTTGCATCAGTGGCTATAGTGTTCAGATCTCTCCATCATAACCGTTCAGGCTTTTCTGAGGTCATGTTTTCATCTAAATAGTGTATGAAGTCACGAAGCAAGTCTTTTTTATTACATGATGACACTAGTTTAAACTCGGCATGATATGGAAGTAGTGATCAACTTCATGTTGTGATGTACTTCAATCCAAAACAGCTGCAGAAAAAAAAAATAGTTAGTTCCAAATGTTCAAAATGTTACATTATTACATTGTTAGTGTGTGTGAGTGTGTTTATACATATATATATAAATATGTGAAAAATGTAATTTCATTATGATCTTCATCCACAAAATTCATCCTATTTAATTTCTTTAGGTTTTCTTGGAATTATTAATTGTGATTCATTAGTGCACTATTCCAAATTGTAAAAGTCGGTCATCTTCATTCTGTGATACTTTATCAGTATAATGTAATAATAACATTACATTATACATTACATTACATATATAATATAACAATGTAATATTTGTGCCACCTCTGAAATTCCTTTCTGATATGTAACACCCACTTTTCAAGATCCAGTCAATTTCAATGGATAGCATCAGATAAGTTTTTTTTTTCTTTTGTTTTTTTTTTACAATTTTATTCAGAAAGATCATGTTACAGTAAAATAAACTGAAAAGCTAATTTCATGTTGACATCTCACCATACTACTACTACATAAAATACAAGATACAGAGATAAAGTCATTAAAGATCATCAGGCTTAACATTGTAGGTCTGACTTTTATTTGTCCAAGTTACTTAATGCATTTCCTCCCAGTGAAGCACAGTCGACCGATCCAACCCAAGCAATGAGCATTGTCACATGACCTAGTCGCCCTTCTGTGGTTATGAAAGGAAGCTTGGCTTTCTCCACTGCCTGTTGGAAAGATTCCTGGACCTTGGAACTGCCAAGGTCTTGAGCTTATCATGAGTACATTCCCAAGTTACAAAGAATAAATTAAGGAATAAAAAAAAGTTTCTGAAATTGTACATATGGTTGCCTTGGTTGTGGAAACACCAGATCGGTCCCTTAGACGCGTCTGAATCTTGAGATGTCAGGGAGGAATGATGGACTTGAATTAAACAGGGAATGCTGTTGTCAAACGTGAAGGACACGCTTATTGTTTTCTCAGAGACAGATGTTGATTGAAGCACAAACTGTGCAAAGAGAAAGCACTCAAAGCTATTTTTTTTTTCACACAAGCAATCTTTTTGTTTTAATAATATATTTCTAGCTAAACAGAACATCTAGCTTGTGAATAGAACAATGTGTATCTGCTTTGATATATATATATAATATATTATATATAAGCGTAATATATATAAAACATAATTATATACCCAAAGCAACTAGCAAGCATGTAATTTCAAGTCTTAAATAATGCTATTTGAGAAAACAAAACAAAAAAAAGGTCTGCTTTTCCAATGCAGGTGCTGAAATCAATTAGTAATTAATTAGAGCAAAGAAAAGAAGCATAATAAATGGCATCCACCTGGACCAAGCCAAGGTATTTGGGCTGATAATTATCAATCATGAGAAGGGAGCTGACTCTGAACGACTATGCTCCGGTCTGCTCACACAACATGGTGTTTTCTGCATAAATGTAGTCGCGAATCTGCCATGAAAGATCATTTTTTCCTGTCTAATACAATATGTGCGTCTTTTCTGGTTTATGCATGCATAACATGCATGTGTATCTATTCAGTATTTTTCTTTTCAACATAGCAACCTCTAACGGTTAGCTATAGAAAGTATTTGATGTTATAATCCCTTATGGTGTCATATAAAAACACTGCTCCGTGGTAATTACTTTTAGAAGGGGAAATATAAAATGAATACATTAACATAACATTTAATGTTGTTTATGTTGAATGTCAACAGTAGCAACAGCATTTAACTATTAGTCTGAAGCACACTTGGTTATGAATCAAGCAAGGATTTTGCTTCACAGAAATATATATATAAAATAATAATAATAATAATAATGTAGGATAACTTTTAATACATTTGGATACAATTGGAATGTGTTTTTTTTTCATAAATGTATATATGATTTTAGAGAATGTATTATCTTGTAATAATATAGTAATTACTATTGTATTACTTTTTTTGTTGTTGTTTGTTTGTTTGTTTGTTTTTTTCCTAAAGTGACATGATCTCCCCTTTCAAAAATGAATAGATGGATAACCTGTAAGCTATTTTCAGGATGGAAGCAGTTGATATTCTTTATCGAGGGAGGGGGGAGGGTTGAAAACACTTGTTATTATGGCTCCCATGTAATGCAGACTATGAATTGTGAAATTCCAACTCTTGCTATGCCAAATTATGGAGAAGTGTTGTGACACGTGCAGCAAGCAGAAATAAAACATCTCTAACCAGCTTGTCCTCTAGTCCTAGAACATGAGGAAAACATACTGTGAAATAAGATGAACAGAGCATTTCATGAACACTTGGGATAAATAGCAGAACTCAGGAATGGGTTCATCACACTTGTATGTACAGTTTGCCAAAATAATGTTTTTTCTTCGGCTTGAAAGATATGGTATATGATCCTTTCTCTAATGTTACAAAAACTTTGTATTACGACACACAACACTTTGAAGACAATGGTTAGGGAACGTCAGCAGATCCAAAGACCACAGAGCCATGCCGAAATGATTTACTGAGATTTTTGACTTACCTTATTAGTCTTGTTTAGATAGTGTGTGCTTACCCCGATAAATGAGGTCATCAGAGGAAAAGATTACTACATTTTTACTAACTACTCTGGAGTTTCCATCACTGATGGTGATGTGTGTGTGTTCTGCTCTGAAGTTCTTTTTCCTCCAACACTGACTTGAGCGATTGTTGCTCTTTTAAAGCCAAGGCTGTAACTTATGAGTCCAAAACAAAAGCTCAGTGTAGATACATCTGCATTATAAGTCGTTTAATACCAAATTAGAATTATTTGCCAGAGCATATAATATAAAGTTTATTTTTTAATTTTATTTTTTTTATTTTTTAAACTCTATATGGCTAGCATTTAACGTGCAATTGGAAATGAAAATGTTTTATAGTCAACAAAGTTGGAATGCATGAGGCAGCCATCAAATGCTATTGATCTAATCAGTGGTAAACCAATGGCAAACTATTATATTACGATCATCTCTAGGTCATGACAACAGAGGGTTGCGCACTTTATTTATGACCTCTAACGTTCATCAAGTAAACACACAGATAGTGTGAGATTGCGTAGTGTCGTGTAGTGCATTTCAATAACTTTTGTCTACAAACATTTTCCCTCCAAAATGAGCTTCTCTGTGTTATATTTATGCCAAGGTGTGTTTGATTTTCTGAACAACTGTTTCCAAGATGCAAACATATCTTTGTATTTAATTACAAAGAGCCCAAACTTCCCTTCTGTGGTTCAATGCACAATATTAATGAGGTCAATGATTATGTTAATTGGGGAGCATTCTACAGCATGTTTTAATTAGTTCTCTGTATTCTGATTTAATGAAGAGCTTTCACTGGATGCTTGAAATGCATACAGTTCTCAGCATACACTCTTTGAAAAGACATTTAAAGAACATAGTTTGCTAAAATTATTTAAGATATTGTTTTTGTTGTTGTTGTTGTTGTTGTTTTTGTTTTTTTAAACAAACAAAACCCCTCACAAAATGTCCTTCTTGCAGTTTACAAGCACGATGTGTCTTATATTAAAAAACACGTTCGCTCACAGAAATTTTCCCAGATGTGATGCTGTCGGTCTGGCCATCTAGTTTTTCATTTGGAAACATGCACTTTCTTATGCTCAGCCTTTAATGTCTGGCCCATGAAATGCAAAAAGACCCGATATTGGGCTATTTTATAAGTGCATTAAGTTTACAAATTACTTCTTTAATGAATAACCTTCTGAGACTCCATTTGAAGGGCCATTATCTGAGTGTTCCAATCTATTTCCTCACCTCCAGACTTTAACATTTATTATACTGATGAGATGCAATTAAAAGAGCAGATGTCCACAAGCTGCTCTCATCTGAGACGAGTAAATAAAATACCAGTCCTCCCAATAACATAACTCATAAAAAGACTTTGCCTAGCCCCACGACAGGTAACCAAAGAAAGAAAAAAAAAAACGTATTTATTTATTCTGCAAACGTGCAGTCTACTGATTTATTATTTTGAATTCATATTTAAACTGTTATTTAAATATTTTGAGATTTATACATTTCATATATTTAGTATTTGCATGTCCTGTATGTAGCCGTAGTCTTTTAATTTAAGCTTGAATGTTTTATGTCTGCGTGGACACATGCGACAGTGGATAATGCTTTTTAAATTAAATACATTGATTTTTATGGATTTCCTATTTTGTTATTTCCCCCCTAGACTCTGGGACAGTGTGTGAGCATCCCTGAAGAAGTCCAGCCCTGTCCCAAACAACTAATTGGAATGACCCCATTTAGCAAGGTGTCAGGGGAACACAACAACATAGACAAAGTCAGTGCCTCCACAAATCTTCTGTGGTCCAAACTTAATAGCATGTCATGGTGTCCACAACTAATGCTGGAGGGGTCACAAAAACCCTTATGACTCATGTTAGTTGACGGCTCTTTCTTTAGCAGTGTGAATCCAAGCTGTGGGCAGAGTGAAGAAAACACAATATGGCGTGTGCATAGCACATATACTCAAGAAACATTTGGCTAGGTTAACCAGACATCTCTTGTCGGATCCCAACAGAATACATTTATTCGCTAGCATTCCTCTTACAGTGTCCATGTCACACGTGTAAATATAGAATGATTAAAATAGTTATAATGATGATAACACAGGCCTATATATAACGAATGCAATTATAAAATTTGTTTAGCTACATATAAGAGAGCATTGTCTATGCAGGGAGACTAAAATTATTTTTATTTTCAAATGTTTACTTTTTAGAGACAAATTTGCGGTCGCTTAGTTAATGTAGCTACTGTTGCATTATGATAACATATGTTAGATTTCTCTGCATGCTCCCCTGACATATCAACACAAGAAAAATCACCTATTCGCATGTCTTTGTACTACCAATCTATATTGCTTTCTTTACAAAGCAATGATAAATACTCTTAAAATAATCATCCATCTCAATGCGAAATAGCAGTCACACTCCACAGACTTTTTTTTTTATATCCTGCTCTCATTGTAACATTTACCCGAACAAGACAGCGCTGAAGTCAGAGAGAGGTCAAGCGCATATGAATGAAAGGAAAAACTGTCAACTACTTTTACATTACAGAGAAAGAACAGCGATGCATCCATCTCTAGACAACAGCTGTGCAACAATCACAGAAAGTTCAGCAGTGAATGTAAAAGCAGCTCAATATCTGGCTATGGAAAGCACACTGAGAGGCTTAAAATTATGGAACTAACTGTTATTTAGGGCTGTAGAAGTGCAGGTTAATGTTAATAGTTATGTAAGGCTCGCCTTGACTGTTATGTAACTTGTTGGAAAGTACATTGTCATTTTTCGTTCTCAAGCGAGACGCACAGGAAATAACACGGCTAACGATGACATGAAGGTTCACTCCTTGAAGAAATATACAAGAAGGCGATTTTTGTTTATTGTTCAAATGTCGAAAAGCTTTGACTTATTGATTTTAATCGCGCTTTTACGTTCAGGCTGCATTTCAAAATTAGACAAAACTCCTTAGTCTTGCTCAAATTAAACGGTAATTTCATTATATGTTTTACAAGCAATGGCATCGAAAAATGCAGATTATTATCAAAATATTCCGTCTTCTTCTTGAGTATTGACGGAGAATTCCTTTTGTTTTCCAAGCAGTCGGCAAGTTATATTCAATAATTTTCAATGCATATATTTTTGTTTTGCCCATATGGTATTATTTTTTATTTTTCGTAAAAAAATATCAAATTTTTATTCTTGAGACAATGCATACGCCTCTGCATTATGTTAAAATCGTTAAATATTTCCTAAAGTATTTTTTATTTTATTTTTTGTGCTATAAAACAATGAAAAAAGAGAGAAAAGATATAGCCTACGGCTATAGCATTTTATATTCTCTGTGCGCCTTTAATGTGGTGTTATTAGGCATAATACGTGTGTAATACCTAAATGGATTTTGACTTCTTTTTTTTTTTTTTATAGCTATTTTTTCTTAAAGTAAATTTGAATATTGGGGTTGCCACAACGGGTTAACTGACAAAACAGGCGCAGATATCTTAGTTAAAAGTCATATCCATCAAATAATCTAACATAGCCACATTGTAATGGCGTTTTTCCATGGATTTGATTGTTGTGCTTTTATTTTCTGGGGGAGATGGGAGTAATGAGGATAACAGGCGAGTGAAACGACTTCCTTCAAAAATGTGCATTCCATTGTACGGATCAATACATAACACTTTCTACTACTACTCTAACGGTGCATGAATGAAAATGTACCAGAACGTTTGAATAGATAGAGTGTTAAATAGAGTCGAACAATTCATTTTATTACCATCATTCACATATCTCAAAACCTAATAACCCGTAGAAGGAGAATATGAACATATTTCGAAAAAAAAATAATAATAAAATAAAAAAAATAACCTCAGACATAATGCATTCCGTATTCGCCCCCACTGTTTGATGTGCCAATATGTTTATATTTTCCCGAAGTCAGTATCTCCTCCTGTCGGTGGGCTATTTCTCACGCGCATGCATGCACGCGCACGGCAGTCTGCCCTCGCGCCTGCACTTGTGCACACCCCCAAGAGGAACATGTAAACATTGTAGCGTATATCGCATTTTCCTTTAAGCTCTAAAGCACCTCTTTGCAACTAGCATGTCGTCGGATCACATTTGAAAACAAAAATACATCCAAATGGCCACGAATTAGAAACACTGCAATGCTCGATTCATTAGTTTCATAGCCTTGGGGCACAGTTTAAATTTGCACATGCTAATGATCTTATGTTATCTGAGACACACACACAAAGTTGCATGCATGCATAGTAGGCTACTCCTAATAGTACAGACCGCGTGCTTGCCTGGACTTACTAGTGCTCAGATGGCCCCCCTCCCTCCATATGTAGAGGTCTCCTCTCTTTTTCTGGAAAACGTTGCAGTTTCTGACCGTTAAGAAATGCACAATGGTGAAACGATTTATCATTTTTTAGATTTTAATACCCAAACAGCATTTTTTGCAGTTCGCAAAAATCGCTCAGGGAGAATTGTGCACTGGCGATGATCTTGATGTGCCTAATGGGGCGATCAAGCAAGTTGCAACCAAGAACAAAAGCCCAACAGTGACTCTCTTCTTGGACTGAAGTCCTTTGCTCCTACTATATACTGGTCCCAAACAAGCATAATTATGTGAGGCCGTGAATAGAGTTAAGTACTGCAAACTATTTAAAGAAGACCATGTAGAGAAGCGATTTCGTCACGATTTGGCATTTTAATGCATTAAAACGATACTCTGGGGACTTGGTTATTTTATTTTTTATTTTTTTCTGACAATAATGAGGGGTACAAAAGTGAAATTAAATTACTTAGACAATAATTCGTCCTGCTGAATTAGTGGGGCAAAATCTAAAAGCAGGCGCTGGTTTTATTTAGGGCTGAAATGTCATTTTGATTTGTGTAATTCACATTTCCTTCTTTAAGCGTTAAATCCTGACTCTTGTTAACACCAGGGGTTATTGTTGCTGTAGTTATGCAATGATTTAATTTAAACTCAGTTTATTTCGAAATGATAAATACATAGAAATAATAAATATGTTAACTTGTAGAGTCTCCCCGTTGGTATTTCTCAACCCTTCAATTCAATTGTTAAAACCATAGTCAAAAAATAAATATTGAAGGCATTTTGTTGTTGTTGTTGAACGTTTAATTCTTTAATATTGTACGAAAAGTAACCAAACATTATTTTGTGAACTAAATTTTACATACCCTACGAACGCATTTTCCATAAATACCGATTATCTCTAACATGAGTTACCGGTCCTTTACATGCGGATAAATATGGGAAATTGAATTATATACAAGTAATAATTTCTTGCAATTGCCAAAAGCAATAGACAGATAGTTTTATATTTTATCACTTACATAAACAAGATTGACACGGAGCTTCAGGCTTTCACTACACGGTTTATCGACATGACATTAAATAACAACAACTGTGTGCTACTCAGACTGGACTGGAGACGAAATGTTGCACTGGATACAAAAGCACATTAATACTAATCGGTTAGGTAAACGTGTAGACTGTGGTAATACTGGGTAATTCACATTTGGTACACATAATCTATAACATTCTTTTCAGTCAAGACTATTCATCGCAATATTCGTAAAACCATTTCATTTTCCATATATCTAGGGACCACATTTTTTTTTCTCACAAATTCCCTTAAACTGTATTATGACTATTTACAAAATAAAATATTACATTTTAAACTAGGTGAATCTTTATGTACAAAAAAAGAAAAAAAGTCTGTGACCTGCTGGTAGCATGCAATTGGAGTTCTCTGTGCAGTCTTCCGAAAATATGAATAATAATAAAAAAAAGACATAAAGAAGAAAATTGCAAAAGAAATAGAGGGCAAAAATCAGAAAAAGGCTGTCAAGAGCGTTGCACACCCCGTCCATGCACTGCTCTCTCTAGACAGCGGTTTCAGAAAACCTCTCAGATTCTTCACATCGTGTGTGTGTATGTAGGTCCACGCGAGAATAGGCTGACTTTTGAGTCTTGGTTCCAAAGCAGTCTTAATTCTGCAGTCTTTTGAAAATATTTACACGTACCATTCATTAAAATTTGACGAAAGGGTGCTGTGGCTGCTCGTGTGGTGAACTGTGGATGATGCTGGTGATATGGAACTGCTGCTCTGGTTTTCTGTGGAAGGGGACACGATGGTGGGCGGCGTGGAGGACTCGTAGCCGGAGCTGGCTGCCGGGGAGGGTTGGGATCCTTGAGACGACGACTCGTGAACCTGAGAACCATAAAACTATACTTTTACATGTGCCTCGTCATTTTACATCTTCAACTGTGCCAACCGATTGCGCCCGAACATGTCTGTCAGATTGTATTCAGCTTTATGTTTAGATTATGGCGGCAGATTTAGCGTTAGCTTTTATATCAAAATCACATATAATTTTGGTGCATATTACAACATTATCCAACACATTAAAAACATTGCATAAGATGCCATAAATAAAACTTTAAAAGCAATGCAGAAATGAAATGAAAAAAAAAGAAGTAAAGAGTAAAAAAATAATAATAATAATGCACAATAATGCTTTTGTTACCTTCATGTGTTTCCGGAGGGAGCTGGGGTGTGTGTAGGATTTGTCACACATTTTGCAGAGATATGGTTTGTCAGAAGTATGGACGTGCATGTGTTTCTTGCGATCACTGCTGTTCGCAAAGCGTCTGTCACAGCCTTCAAACTCACACTTGAACGGTTTTTCACCTAACAGAAACAGAACAAACATCTCTTAAAATACGCATTTGAGGATGCCAGCACGTTTTGTTATTATTATTGTTTACATATATTGAAATAGTTACATTTAGAAATACATAAATACACCAAATAAATATGAGCAAATATAAACGCGTTGAAAAAAAAAACTTCCTTTCCATATTCCACTACGAAACACGACTAATAAAAAATATATATCTTTAAATTTCACCCGAATTGTTGAAGTTATTATGCAACGGTTCTGTAGCCTACTTCTACGTTTAATTTGTTAGATATCATATAACCTATATCGAATAGAAATAATAATTCGCGTACCGGAATTGTGCTTAGCATGAAATTTGTCAACAGGACAAAGAAACAAATAATGAAACAATTACAAAATAATACTATCATTATTTACTTGCCATTTTAAGGCTCATAATTACAACATATGCACACAAAATGTTACCAGTATCATATCAATGAATGTACATGGGGGGAAATGCATTTCTTACCGGTGTGTGTTCTTTTATGGATTTTCAGATTTTCCGATCTGGCAAATACTTTTCCACATCCGGGGAACGGACACGGAAACGGTTTCTCTCCGGTGTGCACTCTGATATGATTAACAAGTTTATACTTTGCTTTAAACGGTTTCCCTTCCCGGGAACATTCTTCCCAAAAGCAAATGTGATTCGACTGCTCTGGTCCCCCAACGTGCTCCACCGTCAGGTGGGTCACGAGCTCGTGCATGGTGCTGAAAGTTTTGTTGCAGGACTTTTTCGGATTCGTCAGCTGCTCTGGTTCGACCCATTTGCAGATGAGCTCTTGCTTTATGGGCTGTCTCATGTACCGAAAGAAGGCCCCTGCCCCGTGATGGGCAGCCATATTCATGTTCATGGGGCCATAGCCGTGCAACTGCGTCGAGGCGTAATGCTCAGACCTGGGGCTCGCGACGTGACCGTATTGCTCGGCCCTCCCATACATGTCCCCGGAAAAGCCCAGGCGCATCTGACTGTTCACCACGTTGGAGGACGCGTGCGTGGCCGCTTGCTCGTGCAGTCCCGGGAAGAGCAGGTGCCCAGCGGCGTCAGTGTGTCCATGTGGTCCAGCGAAACTTCCTGCGGCGGAGGCGAACAGACTGTGTTGCGCGCTTGTGGCGTCTCCGAAGCCCCGATTGCGAAAGAGAAAGTCCCGAGTGGAGTTGAAGGCGGCGGTGGAGTATGAGCTGACATGAGTGGGGTGATGATGGTGTCCCAAGGCAGCGGCGGCGGCGTAACCGGGCGCTTGCGAGGAAAACGCCGTTTGCCCAGAACCGAGGTCGTGGGAGCTGTGGTTGATTTTGAAAGCGCCCATACCGTCGGCGAACGGATTGATACCCAAAGCCACTTCTCTGTCTGCAACTTCGCCTGTTGAGTGATGCCTGGTGGAGCCGAAAGTAGTCACTCCAATGGTGGGATACTGTGGTCCTGCGTCCAAGAGCATCTTCAGTCTGCAGCGGAGGAGACTGAGAGAGGAAGAATCTCTAGCAACTGTCTCTGCTATTTCTCTGACTTGAGTCTGTGCGATGCGAACTCCGATCCCCTATTCCTATTTACTTTTGGTGGAGAGGAATTTCCCTCACCTGCTCATCCGATGCGCACGCAAATCATGTGCAATATTGTCTTTTGCGGTTTATCTTCCTGTGGCGCAACTTTCACCTCCTCAGTCAGGCGGTGAGCTTCAGACTGATAGTTGCAATCATTCCTGCAGATAAATGAATTGAAAAGACAACACAGTCCACCCCTGATGAATGGGGAAGGAGGGGGGCAGCACGTGACCCCGTGCTTGGACCATCATTGGAGAGGGCGCTCTACCCCTACTAACATTCACTCACCAAATAACAGCCCGCCATGCCTCAGCATCAGTGCGATTGGTCGGTTTACATCATCAATCTGTGGGATTGTCGGGAGGTTGCTGACTGGGATTTTGCTCTGGATGTTGAAATTCAGGAAACAGAGTTTAGTGAATGCATGACCGAATAATAGCTTTTGTCCTAGACGGAGTACTTCCACGTTTGGCCTACTTACGTGTAAGCCTGATGCTCTGAGAAGAACCTGGCTCGCATCTAGTAAACACTGGCGGAAATGTGATAATAGTGTAGCAGGTTCTTGCATGCATGGAACTCGTGCGTTTCATCCTGAAAAATGTTTTTCCATGCTATTTTGAGAAAAATAAAAAATAAAAAAATAAAATCTATGCTTCACTTTTCTTCTTATTCTTCATAATCGTATACGAGTAAAAATTGCACCCAGCAATATTCATGCTATGTGCAATTCATTCATTCATTAAGTTGAAATCACTGGCATGCTATTTGCATATTAAAAAGAGAGAGAAGAGAAAGAGAGAGAGGGAAAAAAAAACTTGTCAACGGTGCAAAATAATAAATATAAAGCTATTTGTTTTTGAAGATGCAATGGATGGGGCAGCTGGGCTAATGTCATGAAGTTTCTGCCTACTTTAGCAGTTGGCATTTCATGTTTGTTTGACTTTCTTTACGTGCATCTTTTAAATGAAGTTTCCACTTCAGAGATGTCTGAGAAAGTCACAGATCTTATGCAAAACACTTTTGTTGTACTGTTGTTGTAATTTAATAATTGCTTTGACATTTACATTAAATATTTAAACGAGAAACTCCATGCCTTCCAACTATATTTTTTTGTGTGTTTCTTTTTTTCTCCCCCTTGTGTGTGTAAAAGTTGTGGGTTGTGGAAGTTGTGAAGTGGGATCTCTCTCTGCAGGAAACTTCGGCGGCTGGAGTTCAAAGCCGCATGAACAGCCGAACCATTAAAATATCATCCAGACTGCAGCCTTCAGCTCCATACACAAGCGAACTCCTTGTGTGTGTGTGTATGAGAGAGAGAGAGAGAGAGAGAGAGAGAGAGGGAGAGAGAGAGAGAGAGAGGGCCAGGCAAAGCCGTTGAGTTGAATGTTTTGTCTGAAGGACGTTATCTTTATAAAAGAAATCTGGACGATGTCTTCAACAGGTGAAAAAACGGTAAGACTCGTAGCGTGGGGACGAAATAATTTTGGAGGCTGGAATCATTGGGAAATATTTTCCGAGCACCATTTTTTTGTTATTATTATTATTATTTTTTTTTTTTTTCATTCACAACAATTAAATACCTTAAAAGTCTGGACACATTGAAGTGGTAGGTGTAATACGGAATAATGTAGTATTTTTAGTAATAATAATAATAATAATAATAATTATATATATATATATATATATATATATATATATATATATATATATATATATATATATATATATATATATATATATAATATTAAATAAATAATTAATTTATATCTACTAAAAGCATCAACATGCCAAGAATGTTCCACGAGAGTGTGTAAAATAGTTATTTTAACTGTCTGTTAATATGTGTTTGAATTGACGACAAAGAGAATTTCTTAGAAATTGGCCTTTTGACTGTATTGGAATGTTTAATTAATGTCAATGATTTTGGGCAATAGCTGACTTTCATTCCCGAGTGTTATGTTCTATTGTCTTTCTTGTCAAATTAATTTCGCTTTGTATCTTGTCATACGTTCCCCTCTTCCCAGCAAAAAGTAGCTGAAAACAAACTTTTCGTTACGTGCTAAAGAAATGCCCCAAGAATGCAACTGTGACCCATTCGACCCTGAGCCCGAACCACTTGACTAACATCTTCACTATTCTTCATAGTCCACACAATGTTTACTTATTTATAACACGGATGGTGTCTGACAGATCAATTCATGACCGGTCTCAAGGGAATACCAATTTACTTGCATCAATAATTGAATGCATCTTGACCCCGATTAAAATAAATCCGCCTAAAGTTAAAGAAACGTCCAAGGTCACGCTTTTATTTTTTTAATAGATTACAATTATGGGTTTTAGACTTAAGTTTTGTGTTCACGTGTGATCGTAAAAGGCCTGTGTGAACATAAAACGGTCACAATGGCCTTCAGATGAAGTAGTGTTTCCGTGAAATGCTTTTGCAGACTTGCAATCACAAATCTAAAAAAAAAAAAAAAAAAAAAAAAAAAAAAAAAAATGAAGTTACAATACAAAGTAAAATGGGGGTGGGGGTGTTAACTGTGAGCACCAATACTATCTAAATGTCTCCTTACTTTTACATATAATCCGCCTAATCCCAGTGGAGATTGAACAGATGATTTTTGACATCTAATACTAACTGTCTGACCTCTTTAGGTCCGTTCATCCAACACTTCCTAATTGTGTCCGGCTGGTTTGATTAGATAAAGCTTCAAACGGTTGCAATTAGGGTAATACTTCTCTATTTGTATTTTGAATTAAAACGTCTATTGTGCAAGGAGGGAAACTTTCACTTCACCAATACTGTAAGAAACACATTGCAATTCACCAAAGCTTATTTCGCCTCCTCATGATGGTATAAACTGCTTTGACACAGAGACTTTTTATGGCTTATGTCATTGCATATTGGAAAATTACGTTCAGTGCCATACAAAGAAACAAATAAAAGCATTAACTGTTATTTACAAGGTCAAAGAGTTTTGAGCAACACTATAATTTATGCTATTTTTTTATTTTATTATTATTTTTTTTTGGATTAAGCAGTCATATATTTTTTTTATAAAACTGTTTGGTTGAAAAAAAAAACGGCAACATGGACACAATTGTTTAAACATTCTTCATATACCGGGAAAAACAGAAGTTAATTTATTGTGGAAGATCAACACTCTTGAGTCTGTTTTCATGAGGTGGCCACTGTCCATTTGCTTCCAAGCTTTCTATAAAAGACAAACGCAACAGCCGTTTGTTGAATCATGGTTGTACTTTATTTGTAACAGGTGCACTGTCAACAGAATGTTTATTAAATGTCGGTGGGTAATCTGTTGTGATAAACTTTTACGCATCGGAAAGACTGGATTAGATCTGTATTCAGATTTATATTTAGCAGCTACTCAGCTATTTTGTCGAGACTTCTTTGCTGCCCTGTACACGTTTGATGAAGCACTACTTCCTCCGTGCCTTATCCGCCGCCGCTGAACAACAGAGGCCGACAATTACCCCGGATCATAACAACAGGTCTTCGCGTTACTTTCACCCCCTCCGGACAATAGGCGACCTTCGCGCTTTTCACAAGACACCGATCCCATGTCGACGAAGAAGCACCGTAAAGAAAAAAAGGAGGCGCGAAAACTTTTTTTTTTCTCGACAAAAGGGTTAAATACAGAGAAATCAGATTCTGAACAAGCTGCATGCAACTGCAAACTTTACCTTTTTACTAACCGCCGTTTTCGATGTTTATTATGGAGCCCCTTCAAATGTGCTCTATAACGGACTACTAGACAGAACCTATGTCGCATTTTTATCGCATGCTAGTCCATCATTGCGGTAAGCGGCTAAAAGCGCAGTCGCTGATTTTCCACAGCTGTAATATAAAGAAAGGTTACATTGCTTCGATGTAACTTCGACATTGCAGTTAAAAGTACAATAACCTTTGCATAACAAAAACATTTTTTTTTCATCCCTTGCCCGAGGCTCGGCGCATGCGCGCTCTCTGTTTGCTGTCACTAAAACATTTTTCTTCGCATTGGAAACTGTCACGAGTGACGTCAATCACAGAGCTCTGACCAATTAGAGCGCTCGGTGATTGTTTGGCTCCACGGGCTGCAGCGCCTACCATGAATCTCTATTCAGTATATCAAAGCGTCCTGCTGCTGCCTCTCAACCGAATGGGATTCCACGTAGGCACTGAGATAGCAACTAAACTTTAGGGGAAGTTTATTATTTTTTTTTTTTCTTTCGTATTCTTCAAAGCGATTAAAATATATTTGTCATCATCATTATTATTATTTTGCCTGCTGTCAAGTTATTCTAAAATTAGGAGTAATGAGCGTGGATGCTTTGGGAAGCCCTGTGATGGACCCCGCGTTTTCCAAACGGAACACGACGCTGAGATTAGTTGACTTGGCAGGGGCTCACCACCATCACCATCATCACCACCATACCCCTCAGAGCGTGACAGGCTTCCCGGGGTTCAGCAGCCATCCACACTCAATGGCTCACTCGCACCCTGGGGAGATGACTGCGGAACCCCGCCTGGGGCCGAGTCCATTCGGGCCAGAACACATGGGGCACTCCGCGGCCCTCAAAATCAGCCCAACCCATCATTATCCCCACCACCATCACCACCACAATCATCATATTGCAGGCCACAGTGAAGTGGTCTCCAGTCAAACGGGAGCTTTTGGCCCGGTGCAGGCGGCAACGGTCCCGTACTCTATGTCTCACACGGCCCAGGCGCTATCCGCAGGTAGGGACTTCCTCATTCGCCGAGATTTGACAGCTCAAGCCATGCCCGTGCTGACCGATCAGACATCTGGTTCAGCCTCTCACCACGGAATGTTTGTCTCAACAACAGGTAGCTATCCGGGACACTATGGTCATCACCCCGACCCCGGGAACCATACGCTCTTCCCTGGACTTCATCACGAGCAGCCATCTACCGGAGCACCAGGTGGCCAAGCCTTGAACGGACAAATAAGGTTAGGAATACCTGCCGAAATGTACGTTCGGTCTGATCATTTGAGTCAAGTAGCAAGCTCCAGGGCAGACCCGTTTGCCGCTTCTCCTCTGCACGGATACGGCGGGCTGAATCTGAACATGAATCTCAGCGCACATCACCACCACGGTGCTGGCGCGTTTTTCCGATACATGAGGCAGCCGATCAAGCAAGAGCTCATCTGCAAGTGGCTGGAGCCCGAGCACTCGGCGAAAAAACTTTGCTCCAAAACTTACAGCACCATGCACGAGCTAGTGACACATGTGACGGTGGAGCACGTCGGAGGACCGGAGCAAGCGAACCATATCTGTTTTTGGGAAGAGTGTCCGCGAGAGGGAAAGCCGTTTAAAGCAAAGTACAAACTTGTGAATCACATCAGAGTGCACACCGGAGAGAAACCGTTTCCGTGTCCGTTCCCCGGCTGTGGAAAAGTATTTGCCAGATCGGAAAACTTGAAAATACACAAGAGGACGCACACAGGTTAGTGGCTTCATTTCTCGTCCCTTAGGACAATTTGGTTAAATGCTAAGGCTTGTAAAGCTCCTCTGTCACTAGACACATCGCAATGAAGCTGGAGTGTAAACGGGTCGATGCACAGCAACTTGTTTATTAATGAAGTGAGCTAGCTTGCAAGCTAAACTGATGCACGGTTTGTCAAAAAAAAAAAAAAAATCCGCTTTTAAGAAGACTGGCTTTTAAGATATTGTATGGAATTTATTCGCAGAACACTGTCATCATTAGCATCGTTGTCACTGTTATTTGGTGAGTTTTAATAGGCTACTTGTATGTAGTTTACGCTAACAGAATTTTATTTTAACAATAAGTCGTATTTTTAAAAAGAAGGGGAGAATATAATGATGGAGCACCGTGGACTGTTACTGATTCTGATTTCTGGCTTGCTTTTTCTAATCGTGTGTTGTAAAAATAATGTATTCCTTACTTCATCAGATTGCTTACAGCCTTGCAGCACATCCATATGTTTGGGGCCTACTGACTCCAGTTTAGTCGGCTGACGAATATAATAATATGATAATGATAAATAAAAGATGAAGCGGTAGGGTGCTGCCTTGTGTTAAAAACCCAAATTATATATTTTCCACAATAAATCGTTTATGGACAGAATCTGTTTGTATTACAATTACTCTAAGTTGTACACAAGTATTTATGGTCACATTGCAAACTGCTATACCCTAGTTCTTTGCTACATTTTGGAAACCACAAACACTCGTTAAAAAACAGCACATTTGTTCAAGTACACAGTTATCCCCTCAGAGCGATCTACAGGCGCATGGTAAAATTTTAGATAAGCTAGTGTCTTTTTTGCTTACACTGCAGCTTTTTGTGTCTTCCAGTTAGCCTACCCTTGGCCCGAAGCCTTTTTTAACCCCTAAAGCAGGCTTTAGAAAGAAACTGTACAAATTAATTGCACAAAAGGACCCGATGTTGTAGTTATTTCCATGTATTTCTGAACTGTAAATAACTACGCATAGACTGTTGACAAAACTTGCAGACTCACCGCATGCAACAAGTTCTGAAAGAGTAAATCAGGCGTGACTTAGGATACACTTTACATGTTACTCAATGCAACATAGTAATAAAATGCATTAGGTTTGAATAGTTAGTTTTACTAATTGTAATGCTTTTGGGGCTATACGCAACTAGCAGCGACTGTGATATATAAATCTGAAATGAAAAAAAAAAGTATATATATATATATATATATATATATATATATATATATATATATATATATATATATATATATATATTATTTTTTTCTTTCTTTTTTTTTTTTTTCATTTCAGATTTACAAGAGAAGGTCGATGCACGCCAGTAATATTGTTCTTCTTTTTTGCTTTTTTGCATAATAAGTAAGGCTGCTACGTGTAACGTTTGACTGGAAATTGCATCTAAGATAACAGTTTTTCAGTTCTGATGTGAAACCAATCACATATATTTTCTTGCTTGGGCGGTATTCGAATCTTTGGTTATGGATGTGGTTTCCCAAGGGTCTCTTCCTTGCTGCTTTCTTGTAGTAAACTAATATTCTTGATTGGCTTTCTCGGCCCAACAGCTGAAGGTCAAATTGATATTCAGCAAGCAACTGTAATTAGACAGCAGCAATTACGTCTTATAAACTCTTGGAGCTTATGTCCTTCGGAAATAAGCGTGATGTGATTAAATGTAATTAATTCAAACATTTCTATTGCCTGGCTGCCTTCTCCAGCAGCTATTATGGTTACAGAGGGACGGGCCTAATAGCAGTTTAGATGGTGGGTCATATGTATTTTATGAGATCTTCATGCTCTACATTCCAAAGGTAAATGAAACTACTACGAGGGCACACGCTTTAAAGGACGGATGCCAAATGATCTGTAATTGTGAAAAGAAATCATTGCTGAGAGTCCAAGTCACAAGGGGCCTGTCATGAGAGGAGACAGAGCAGTAAAAAGATAATCACGTCATGGGGCTCATGTGACGTGATTTGCCCTGTACAATTTGATATGCGTTCGACTGATGCAAATTATATTTGCTTATGTGCTCAATGTGTAATAATGTGCTTTACCTGTATTGACCATTGTCACAACTGTTTTGTTGTTTTAGGTGAAAAGCCTTTCAAATGCGAGTTTGACGGCTGTGACAGACGGTTCGCCAACAGCAGTGACCGGAAAAAGCATTCCCACGTACACACTAGCGATAAGCCGTACAACTGCAAAGTCAGAGGTTGTGACAAATCGTACACTCATCCCAGCTCTTTGAGAAAACACATGAAGGTGCACTGCAAGTCTCCACCTCCGAGTTCGGGTTACGAATCATCGACTCCATCTCTTGTTTCTCCTTCATTGGACTTGGGAAGGGAGCCAGCTCCCTCTGCGCTCTCCGAGCCCCTCTCATCATCGTCCCAGCCGGCCAATTTAAGCGAATGGTACGTGTGTCACAGCTCCGGTGCCAATGGCCCTCAGACCCCACCCAGCGGTTCATCCACACCGGGCCATACAGAGGGGCCAACGTACGGCAATCCTGAACGGAGGGACGCCTTCTAGCAAAATGTAATCTTATTTTGGCAAAGTGACTAAAATGACTTTCACATCTTATATTATTTGGACAGTCCGTTTTGGACTGAATGCTCGCAGGCTGACGCCTGTGGAAGTCAGTTCAAAGAGCAGGCTTGTTCACTTTTACTGCCTTACTGAAGGATGCACTGGCCCTTTGACAGCTAATGTCACTGCCTAACCACCAGTCGATATAAAACACGTCCCGAGTGTCCATGTTTCTAAATAGTGTACCGACCGTACGCATGTCACTGTATTATTTTGTAAATTCTGCTTTGATTTCAATATCTTTTTTTATTTATTTTTTAATCGGTAAATATTTTTTTTTTCTTTTTTTTTTATTACTGAACCAAAGTGCTTAATTATTAAACATGTACAGTTAATGTCTATGTGTAAACAGTAATTTTGTAAGGTTTTGTCGTTCAGCAGTTTTTAAATGTTTGCTACTATACTTTGTACAAAAGTAATATTTGGGATATTTTGAATTTCATAAAGACGTAGACTCTTTCCTCCTTTTGTGCTTTCGCCAGCCAAGCCAATTTGATGGAAACGGTGTTATTGTATTTGATATGAAGGTTCATTTATGATTAGTCATTAATCAATGTGGTTATTTTGTGATTTTGTAAAACTTGTCAGCAATCCATTTTTATGAAAAAAAAATATTAATTATCAGAAGAGACCTTAAAATGTGTACCGAAATGCCTTGTAAGTTGTCAGTATTTTGAATAAATTGTGTATGATGCAAAGCTAAAAGAGCTCCTACATTTCGCTTTAGTAGGAATATATATACATCAACTCTTATATATATATATATATATATATATATATATATATATATATATATATATATATATATATATATATATATACAATTTTCAAGTTATACGTTATTTAAATTAGGCATCATCTAATAGAAAACACCTAAATGATTACAATATACACGATCCTAAGTGACTCAAACGTAATAGCTATTAAACACCAGCCAACTTAAAATGAATTTAATTATCTTAGCGATAACTTGTTTTTTATCCTTTTGTATTGCTTATGCACACAAATATACTCCAGCTTTACACTCCAATTACATGGGCAGCAATTGATGAAAGAGTTGCATATTTTCACACAGACTTCAAAGAGGCTTTTATACAAAGCGACATTTTTTTTCACGACGGTGAATCTTCATGGTGAGTTAAGAATTCAATAGCAAAAGCCGAGTCAAATTTAAATAATATGGGCGAAGGGACGTAGATCCCGTTTTCTCAGAAAGAAATGTAATATCTCCTCCAAAGAAAAATAACAGTAAAATACGCTTTACTCTCATTTAAATTGATATTTATCAGTTCGTTTATTAGTTCGGTCGTTTTCATTTTATTGGTTTGACAAATATCAACAAAGACCAATGTAGGCTACATATAACCTAAACGGATATTTGTCTTTATTTCCACTTGATGCACAGAACGATGTTCATTGTTTTACAATAACCTAAACTATATGGTTGTTGCATAACTGAGCAAGTGCACCATTTAAAATCAACAAATGGCTCGATCAATAAATATTTCTTCACGTTGAGTCGTCGTCCAACGAATGCAGAAATCTACCATTATGAGCAGCCTCAGAACTTTCTTTGTATCGTTATATTCTCATGTGGCTTTAAAACGTTAACCTCAGTGTTAAGCACCAGATTTGCTCAAGGGTGTGTGTGACTGGGTATATAGCGCGTTTAGCTTTCCAACTTTTTTGTTGGATATCGAGTCAAATAAATACAGCGAGAAACAGCCAAACAGTGGCGAAGTATAGTGTCAGAGAGCGGGTCTATCAGAGGAGAGAGATAGTTTGGTCTCAATTGAAACAAGGATCCTTTGAAGTGTTTTTATTATCAGTGGGATTCTTGCATGTCGTCTAAACGACGCTGATGACACGGAAAGGCCTCTCTGTGTCACCATTTTGATCGCGCAATCTTTTCAATCGTGTTTGAAGCTTTTCATTCAAGTATACAGATGTATTTGACCAGAATCAAGTACTTCCAAGTAATACAAACTATCCACAAGCTGCCTCTCTCGGACTCCTTGTGAGTCACTCTAGTCCGTGTGTCAAAGTATTATTCCCATTCTCTTTCCGGTAAACCAAGCATTCTCTAGTTAGTAGGCCTATAAACTGTTGCATCCAGCAGCGTTGAACTTTTTTGGAAAACACGATCACACATAAGGAATTAACCATTTCACAAAACAGCCTTAATCATCTCCTTAAAGTAACTTGTTGTAGTGCAAAAAATACGACAATTAATATCATAATTATAATACTCTTATTATTTATTCTTAATAATGTTCAGAATACATACGAAGCACTTATACGTGTGAAGTGAAACCACTGACGCATCCTTAAAAAAAAAAAAAAATAGAAGAAAAGATAAACTATAGTTTATTCACTTATCACAATATGGTGGACTTGGCCTAACTATGAATTCACATTCTGATTAAATCAATCAACAGCATGCCTCCATAATGGAAGAAGAAGAAGAAGAGAAAGAAGAAGACAAATATTCTTTGTTAAATTGAAGCCAGGGCTCATTTGAGAGTGAAATATAATTTCTTTGTGAAATAATTGAGGCGATAATCACACTTCCGGAAACTGTCCTGCATTATTTAACAAAGCTCTTTTAATAGGGGATTAGCGGTTCTCTCCACACCATTCAACGCTCTGTTTAATGTCATAATTACATGACAAGGGCTGACTGGAATTCGCATGCAAAACGACAGGACAGGTGCAATGGCAAATAAATAAATATATAAATTAGCCAAGAACAAAAAACAAGTTAAAACAGATGAGGCAACTTTTAGGGCTCTTGGCCCCCATTATAACCTCAAACTCTACACTAACTGGCGCTGACCTTCAAATAGTTAAATAAGTGAGTACCTCCTTATGGCTTAGCTACTAGCGTTAAATACATAAATAATATTCTATAAGCCTCAGGTTTGACAGCTTGATAAGGATTTGGTTTTGGTGAAATACGGTTTCAGTTCGAAACGAAGGAAAGCCAAGACAAGTAAATTGTCCATTTATGCGTGTTATTTTGAACATTGACGAAATTAATATTAAATGTTTACAAAAATAAACTAAACAAACAAATAAATACATATATAGAGAGATAATTAATAATATACAGAGGAAACGGTATACAAACTATTTTTAAACCATGAGTTCAATTATGTCCAAAAATTTGTTGAATTTGAGTATATTACACCACAGTCCACCATTTATGTATTTAGTTAGTTGCAATAATTTATACTGTAATGCAAACGCAATTAATTACAGTATAATATTATCATATGTACATACTAACTACATGCATATATGCTAATTACAACACAAACACTGCTATGGAAAAAGATGTAAGATCCTTCCTGAAAACTATTTCCTAAATGAGCTCTACTTTGCTTTGGTAAACTTCCCGGGTTTAAACGTGAAAATCGTACCAACACAAGAAGTTTCATTTTGAAGAAACATTAAACATAAAGTTTCAGCACCTGTAGAAATGCCAGCAGCTGGATCCCATGTTGTTTCAGTTTTGTCTCACGTGAAACAAACTTGTCACATCGTGGCATCACTTCCTGCACCATTGCGTTTGGAGGTGGAATGGAGAAGAGAAATGTTACCGGCATGGACTAAATGAAAAGAAATAGCAAGAAATGACTAATAAATTGGGAAGCCTGATTGAATACGCTCCTAAATAGTCAGATTACCACAGTCTTCTTATTCGGTGGCGCTGAGTTATTGTACTTTCATGGATGAAGGAGTTTGTCTGTAGTGAGAATCAGCCCCTATAGTTAGCAGAGTGAACACTGATCTCTAACAACCTTCAGATAATGTAGCAGAATGTACCGCACTACTTCGCACCTGCACTCTGAATGGGAACCTTCTTTCAATGTAAGATACGCTTGTTGGCCTTGAATCTCAAAGCAGCTGCTTGAATGAGTCGAGCGACCCGTGCTTATTTCGCTTCCTTTGATCTCTGATCTCTCCCTCTCTAATTTGTTCGTATAGTCTGCATCAAGGACTTTCTATTTGCTATTAAAACATTAGAGTCTATAAGGGCCGCATGAACAGGATAGATGCCATGCAAAGCAGCACGCTATGTGGGGAGCATCCTGCACTTCCACAAAAAAAAAAAAAAAAAAAAAAGGTTTCATGCATTAGTCAGTGAAAGCGCATGTCGTTTCTGTTTTATTTAACGGAAGGATCCAAGAGAACACTGTTCAAGTCAAGATAAGATGCAATACAAACGCAGATGTGCACTGTGTGTGCTGCAAGAAATGCATAGTATGTAAGCTGCCATGTTTTACCTGCAATTATTTCATTTCTGGTTCCTATGCATATTCACCACCAACCTTTTCGCGTGACTAAAAACAAAAACTAAACAAAGAAAGAACATGGTGTGGTGGTTCACATTTGCCTAGTGAGCTGTTATGAATGTTTTATTAGATTTTCTAGTTTTAGCTGAAATATTGCCTTCTTCTAGGCTTATGCAAATCAAAAAGAAAATATTTATATATTGGTATTCCAAAGGGAAATGCCTCTATATAGTAAACATTGTTAACTCAGTTGGGTTTCCTTTAAGGACTCACATATATTACAGTTTAATTCGAAGTACAGCATTCAGAGTGGTCCATCATCGCACAAACTGACACTGAAATGCAAACAAAAGTAACCAAATTAACTGAATTTCCATATTTTCAGTGCTCCCTATGGATGGTCCACCTTAATCTCTAGATGCCTCAACTGAATGGTCAAAACTGTGCTGGCAATAAACCATGTATAGTCTCCTAATACGAAGACACAAGAGGCATCAATCAATGCAACTGCTCCAGCATTAAGCGTGCGATACAATAGAGTAATGATGATAATGAAAAGTAAAAATAATGAAATCGTTTTTATGGGAGTATCAGATGTATTTAAATGGGCCATACATCATCACCATGGGCAAATGATAATGAATTGCAGAATGTGCCCTTCAGCGATAAAGTATTTCTGAAATATAATATATCATCTCGCGGTTCATATTTCATATTATGAGCAACACATGAGGCGGTTTGTGCAGAGAAAGGCAAAGAGAGGCGAAAACGTTTTTCCTCTATTAAAGTTTGAAGCAGAGGAGGAATGTGTTGTAGCCAAATATCCTTAAGATGGGTACGTCGAATTGCAAATATTAATTCTTCTGTGTCATAAAACCAAAGCAGGCTTACTCTTAGTATGTGACCGGAAGACAGTCTTGGCATGTGATGGCAAAATACTCGGTTTCATCTGGATTTATCTCAATTGAACCGTTGGCGTAAATTGTGTGACGTCAAGAGAATGGTTGGTAATTCTATATGTTCAGTAAGGAGGTGGACTTCTATATGACAAGCTGCGACAGGCTTCCGGTTGAACATCTGCACTAACCGGACATGAACCTCTCGGAAACAAACCAACTGCTATCATCATCATCATCATCATCATCATCATCATTATTAGTCTCTGCCTTCCTTATAAGCAGCCTCAGCAACAGGTTGTGAAATGGTTTTGGATTGTGCAACTTTCCGCAGGTGTCAGGTTTCAGAAGTCTGGGAGTATCAGTGGAGATTGACCTCTGGTCACCTGCACGAGGCATGTTTCAGAACTCTGCTGTGCGAGGAAGAGCCTTCGCACTGAAACACTGACACCCGCCATGGAACAGATCAATTTACATTTAAGGTAAAGTAGCGCAGCCAACTGACTGGAATGAGAACTGAGGTGAAAACAGTGAATAGAATAGAATAGAATAGAATAGAATAGAATAGAATAGAATAGAATAGAACAGAACAGAATAGAATAGAATATATAATGCTATGTTGCGAGTTTTCGAAAACAGAAGCACAAACACATGAGGCATCATGCATCATATTTCAGACATGCAAATGTGCATTGCCAATGTGATGTTTTAAGTCATTGGTTTATGTGCACTATTTCACACGACGGCTCGGGAATGTGCTGTTCATGGTGAAAGCACAGTTTGAGCAGGGGGAATAATTCGTGTGATCACTCTAGCAGCAACCCCGACTTTGGGTCATTTCTTCATCTCCCGCAGAAAAGACATTACGCCTCTCATATTTACATACCCTGTAATATTTGTCAAACATTCATAAATTACAAATTAATGAAATGTTCCACAGCCCTCTGAGATCACTCTAATGAAGCTATGGAGTATTATGGGGATTTCTGACACATCTTTGTTAAGTTTAATGTCTTTTGCATCATCACGGTCTATTAAACAGTATTATGTCTGTGCTGTCAGTGACTATATGACCTGCTGAAGGTAACAACACAATCCCGAAACAAATCACCCACGGCCAGAGGAACAAAGAGCTACATACCTGATATTTATTTATTTATTTATTTATTTATTTATTTGTCTAGTGTAATATAAAATAAAGCTTAGTATATATTTGTTTACTTATCTGTGCTCCTTAAAATTTCTTAATTTTCAGATATTATGTGAACATGTTGGTTCATTAATATATGTATTTTCTCAATGTAAGGTATCATTTTACTGTCTTCATTTTATTATGTGTATTTATTTATTTTTTGCTTGCTAATAATTGTCGCGCTGTTTAATTAATGTATTGATTTAGCTCGTATAGGATATTTATGCGTGTGTGGAATTTTTGGAGGTGAGGTTCCGAGTGAAATGTCAACAGCCACCTGCGTGTTGTTAAAGCACGACGCTTGAAGGGGGTGTGGATCAATATTAATTACCGGCAAGTAAAGTGTCATTCAACTGCAGTTCATTTCCGCTAAGGCATTCTTTCTCTCCTTCTTTCTTTCTTAGAGCTCCAGACGCGTGGCAAGGCTTCCAACATCGACTTTTCCAATTAGACACACACAAGACAAGTTATCTCGATATATGCACTCTCTGTACTTGACAAATGACAGGTTTTCAAGTCTGTCTTGAAGGAAATTTAAAGGTGTAAATAAGAGAAAGAAATGCCTGATGAGTGTCAGTAGCAACCTTTTCTGATGTACGTTAATAAAACATTATTATGATGACTTCTTTTGTTCTTTTTTAGACAGAAACAAAACAATGATGTCATGTTTACAACTGTGCAAAATAATATGATAAAAAATAAAATGCATTAAAAATGCCAAGATTTGAATAATTGTAAAGGATTAATAATAATAATAATAATAATAATAATAATGATAATGCTATACTACTACAGGTTAATCTATCGGTGTTAAGCTAAGATATGAAATTCATAAACATGGTTGTTCACAAATAAGAAAACTTTTTTTTTCTTGACTTAAATCTAGTTTTAATTGTCGCCGACATTTCAAAAACATTTCCGTTACCACATGCTGCATCTAAACGTCTTGATCCTGACACAAAAGCTGATGATCTTCCTTTGTTAAGTCCCAAATCATCATAAAAACGGCAGAATTATGTCTAGCGATTTTTGTCCCCCTTGTGCACGAGTTAATTCATCAAAAGCAAAGTTTTCTATAAGATTTTTTTTCCCCTCTCCCCATATAATGAAAGCTTTAAATAATAAGTCGACCACTGTGACATTCTTTAGACTAGGGCTATTTTTCATAATACTCTTTTGTGTGGCTGAGGAAACTCCACAGACGAGGACTGGGGAATAGTCTGAGATTTCCCCCATTATTTGCACAGATTCAGTGTTAACAGCTAGTTAAAATGTGTGGTTTCAGACGCTGGCTGTACCAAAGAAAGGCCTTTTTGACATAAAAATGATCTAAGAGACCAGGTAAGAACTATTTTATTTTATTATATTATTATTTATTTGTTAAGGGACCAAACCAAAGATCACAAACATGGCTGGCTGACCACAGAAAATGCATGTAGCTATTTGCCTTCACGAGACACGAAGGAAACCAGAGATTGATGCAAGCGTTCTTATGACGGACCAAGATGGTTTCCTTTTGAACATAATTAACTATATGCTTAAAATCAATTGTTTCCCGTGCCCAGTAAGGGTCCCTGGCTGCAAGCAGAGAGAGAGGCCTATTTTAGCACGTGTGGAAGCAGGAAGTAGCTCTACCTGTCATTCATTAAGACGACACAAACTCAATAGAGAGAGGGGAAGCTAGATTGGACCTCCTCGTTATACCTGCCGCGCAATTAGTCTTACTTGTTTCTTTAATCCGTCTGTATCCTCACAGTTAGAACTGAACTTGCGGAAAAAGAGGGAAGAACGCAACCATCAAAAAACGAAAAAAAAGAAGATTTTTTTTTTTTTTTTTTTTGATTCATGTTTTATCAAATTATAAAAGGTATTACAGTAGTTTATATTTATGTGGGATGCAATGCACTGAGCGATCTTGATTTTATGGCTTGCAAATTATAACATGATTAACATTATCATTTCCCAAACCAACAATGCCATAGGCTTTTCTTTTTTCTACGGGATGGGATGCAAAGTATACAAGTGGCCATGGTCATTGCCTTCCGCTGCCATACAAATGTGTCTTGTAAGTGGTAAATTAGACAGATAGACAGATAGACAGATAGACAGATAGACAGACAGACAGACAGACAAACAGATAGATAGATAGATAGATAGATAGATAGATAGATAGATAGATAGATAGATAGATAGATAGATAGATAGATAGGTGAATCAGCACACACTTGAACTGGAAAGGGACTTGACCTTTGCCTTTATGTTGTGCTCCAGTGTTTGTCTAAATGACAATCGGTCTTTATAAAGGACGCGCGCAGGCCTGACACCTCCTTTTCATCAGATGGATGTTCGAGCTGAGAATGAATCCCGTGGATGTGAAAGGCTTCTAGATGTTTGTAAACGTTTTTGTGTCTGGTCCCTGTTTTCAATCAATATTAAGACAGTGTGTGCTCATCAACGAGGATTATACTTTGTGAAGAGGCGGCAGGGTGAATTCATACATGTGGTTAAAATGCATATACGCCACTGCTATAGCAGGCATCTGAATCATATTTGATAGTCAGTATTTTAGGAAATGGGATTATGATCACCACTGATAAGATACTACTAAATATTGTATAAACTTAATTTTCTGTAAAGTTGGTTTACAATGATTTGTATCGTAAAAAGCGCTATACAAATAAACTTGAATCGAATTATAGTCGATGTACGCGCTAAGAAAAAATAAAAAGACCAATGACTCAATAATTATTATTTATAATTATTATACCTATTCCAAAATATCAAATGATACATGTTCATTTTTATTAAGCAATATTAACGTTGGGGGCAAAGGAGAAACGCACTTATTTGAAACATTTGGTGAGATGTCCCCTTTAAATGGGGGTGGACTGAAGATTTTGTTCTCTAACACCCTAAAATGAAAGTAAAGCGGCGAGTTCTAAAACAACAGATCAATACAAATATAATATGCTATTTATGTAACCTGAAGTCCAGTCTTTTCGTTAAATGTAAAAGTTTTTGGAGAGCACCGATAATGCATAACAGCTGTGGATACTAATACTGTCAAGTTAACTGTTATCTCGCTTTTGGATAAGTTAAGAAAATCGGAATATCCCATGAACAACGGGGGCATAACAACTATTTTGTATTAGGCTGCTCAAGAATGTTTGGTAGTTGAAAAGTACGATTTCACTCCGTGTTCCTTTTTTTTTTTTTTTTTGAATAAATTCAGCAACAAGTCCAGTTATGTTCGATTACATTTTAACATGAATAAAACCTGAACGCTTCACATAATACTGATATTTTTTGATCAGCAGTTACATGTTGTTCTCTGACTTTTTAAACGTTTAAAATAAATAATAATTATTAAATTGTATTATCATCATCATTATTATTATTAGAGAGAGGCTACATTTAAGAAAGCATGTTTAAAGGAAAGTGAGTGAGACTGGGAGAGGTGAGAGGGGGGTGGAAGGAGGTTACTTGATGATTGCTCATGTAATTCAAACAGAGAGCCATGAAAGTTGACACCAGACACATAAAAAGCCGCTTCTCGAAATTAATGCATGGTCCATATTAAACACGCAGGCCAATGGGGACCAGATGAAGCTCTGGATTCCGGGATCAGATTAGCCATAATAAAAGTTCATTCTGACTTTACAATTACTTTTACAACGACTTTGTATCATTGTACTAATGTATCTGTCTTCATCAAGTGGTTCATCTTAGATGTGCATAATTTGGAAATTCTTAAACTGTATGGCATCAATCATCAATTATCTGGTTTTCCACATTGTCCAGTGATATTAAGAACATCTAAAAGCCGGAACACAAAAGCCCCTTCTCTCCAGAACTTTGTTCTTTTCACTTGGTTGATCAAAGAGCTCTAAAATTGGTGTCCAGGAGATGAACATTGTTGGGGTGACACGATGACAATGGGGAGTGAAAGTGTGCTGGAGCAGATATGTCAATGCTGGAAAGAAAAGGGACGGGAAAGGGCTCTTTTTAATTCATAGAGCATATGAATTTGCCTTGGCTTACTGAGGGAAATTAATCGTTCCGCTCGCACGTCACTATATGATTACACAACACGTTGATGATATACAGTAAGTGAAACATTTTGCCTTCTATGGAAAATTAACGATTTTTTATGACATGCTTATGTATAGATTTCCAAAGAAAGAAAGAAAGAGGCCTCCTTCAAGTCTATATTCTCTCCAGTGTACAGAACCTGCTGCTCCAACAAAGAGTTGAAACGTTGAAAAGCAGCTGAAGTGACTAGAACGTGGACATCAACGGAATCAACAATATTTGTATTCATTTGAGAAACGAGGGGTCTGAACAACAAGACAAAACCAGACAAAGACAAAAAAGCGACCGTGAATACCGCCATTGTCCGTGGCTTTGAGATTCTGATTCACCATATCATAACCCCCGCGACGAAGAAAACATCAATATTCCCAGGGAAAGGAGATGTTTCTATGGAAAACCGAAGAATTTTAGCGCATAACAGATCTGGTGTAGGGACAGGAGGGAGAAAAGAAAAAAAAAATGAAAGAGATCAAAGGGTGAGCTCTTGGGAGCGTGGATGCGCCTGTGAATCAAAGATAGACGATGTTGACTTTTAAGTACTTGGCAAGATTTGGAAAGGCACCCAAGCCCCGTTTCCAAGACACTCTCCTAAGAACATCCAAAGCAGCCATATACTCTCAATGGAGAGAGAGAGAGAGAGGAGAGAGAGAGAGAGAGAGAGAGAGAGAGAGAGAGAGAGAGAGAGAGACCAAGTGCAACTGTATACAAATTTAAATTGAAAACATTTCAAGGTAACACACTGAATACACATTGCTGAATAGATCAGTAGCTATCATATATTGAAATGTAAATATAAATAAATCGAAAATAAATGAAATAGCAATTCTAATAAGATAACTAAAATAGCATTTATTTATTTATTTATTTATTTATTTCGAATGGGGTTGCGAATGGCATACAATGAAGAAAGCACTTCTTGAAACTCAACTCGCATGGCAGATTTTTCTCCGAGGCGTTTTAGCCTGCATTTGCAGGTTTGTAACACATGCGTCTTTAAGTCGTTGCTAAGTAAACAGCACTGAACCTTTTGTCGGACCACAACAGCTGCCCGGCCCACCATTGTACCGAGATAGACTGACCGCAGCCAGCTCAGTGCACAAGAACACAGAGGGATGTTCAACCTTCACCTCCTCCGGTGAAGAGACTGTCCGTGGAGTTCACAATGTCTTAGTAAAAGAACCCTCCAGGAGAACCGAGTGACGGAGAGCCTCGAGATCGAGGACGGATGTACACACAAAAGAGCAGGCCGTGTAATCTCTGGCCCAAGTCAACATGATTTGCATGAATAGTCAGGGAGTTATTGAAAATAATGTATATGTCATGTTAGACGGAGCCTTCAAAATCTGCTTAAAAACCAAATAAATGAATAAATAAGTAAAAAAAAAAAAAAAAAAAAAAAAAAAAAAATCTGTGTGGCTTAATACTTTCTATTAAGCCTACTTTTAACGAAAAAATAAATAAATAATTGTAATTATTACACAAAATGCTACTGTTCACATATAGCCACATAAAAGCCCCGTGGTTTATGATGTAAATTGGCTGTGAATTTGCTATCATTTATTATATGAATTTGTCTGCGTTCCCCGCGTTTGTGTTTACTCGGAACTTTGCGTTTCTGCTTGATGAGGTAGCTACTAGGAACACTTAATGCTAATGCGGTTGGGTACAAACAAACGCCAACAAACAAACACAAAGTATTTTCCATGCTCAATTTAACTGCCTGACACAGTTTCAAGAGTTTCATGGGGAGATAAAAGGACAGAGTAAAAAAAAACAAACAAACAAACAAACAAAAAAAAAACAGCTGCATTCAACATGAAATATTCTGAAAACTGGCCAGATACCGAGCAAATATGCAGTTTTACAAAGCAAAACAAGTTTTGTGATAACATTATATCTACTGAATATGATCAGATGAGTTTGATAATGAGGATGATGATGATGAAGTGCCTTATTTAAAATATACCAGAATATTTTATGACAATAAATGACAACAATGAGATTTTTACCTTAATTACTCAGGACATTCCTGTGTGTCTGTACCTACTTAACTGTATTACTCTGACAAATTTATAACCAAATGTGAGGTTAAAAAAAAAACTCCCATGTTCTAATTTGTACAACTAGTTTAAACATAAAGTTTAAAAAGTATACTTAAAACTGTAAAAATGCTGAAAGATTTCTGTGAGTGGTTGGGTTAGGATAAGCTTATAAAATGTATAATTATCTGTATATAAAAACAATAAAAGTCTACATGATGTCCACATTCAGATAGCTAGGCAAATTTGTTTGAGATTCACTTTTTAGAGTAAGCTAACGAAGATTTGTAACCAATGTCTCCACTCAGCAAACCTATCAAATTTTTAAACTAAACTTTTAAAGTGTCTTTTAAAAACGGTCATTTAATTTTCTCTGCTGAAATGAAACCTTAATAAGGTCATCAAAAAAGCATGCAGTCAGTCTTGCCTTCATGGCAGCAGTGGTGGGTGTAGGAGCGGGTGGGTGTTTGAGACTTGTGGGCACAATGAATAGCAACAATCGTGCACTCCCTGAACAGCAGTGACAGGTATATTAAAGCTGTGATGACTTGTTGAACGTTGTTGAGCAGGTTTTAGAATTTACACTGATGGAGAAGACGTGTGGTGCCTGGTTCCGTATGGCACTCCTCAGGCGTGCCCCGCTCCAGCCAGGCCTGGAATGGTGCCCCATGCAGGGACTGGAGGTCCACGCACGACAGGGGAAGAATACGACCCTGTTGTTTCAGAATGGCCTCTTGATTTATGTTCGTCACAGTTTAAAGGGCTTGTCATGGGAGCAGACACATAGGTGTTGACAGCCATACTGAACTGAGTCGCGCTCATACTGTTATAGTACTGTTATGCAATAGTAATGCTCATTGCAGGGTGTTGCTCAAGCCCAGTCTAATTCCCAGAAGGCAACTTATTCAAAACAACACACCATCTAATGGAAAGCAGAGAGATTGTGCTGCCAACTTTTCATCACACAAATTCAAAAGGCACTTTTGTTGTTGAAATGTCCAAAAGCAATGCAATAGAATAACAACTAGCTAATTTTTATGAATCCACTGGAGATGAGGAATATCATTTTGTTGTGCACAGCCATTCAATAGTGTTTGTGTTATGAACGCAGTGACCATTTGACTGACTTAGTGAGGCACTGGAATTGTGACGTGCACAAAAGCGAATTTGTGACGGAAATATCTTGCGATCTTTGTTGACCGTGCATTCTAAAGGTCATAGTTCAAGAAAGCTCAAAGCTTTTGGAGCTGCTGTCTCAGCCAACTAAGCATTTGGCTGAGGCATTCAGTTGCCCCTGAGATGCACATGCTACTCCTGAAACTCATGGATAAATATAAAAGTGAGGTTTCCAGTAACAGATTACGAACGGTAGAAGCAAAGTTGGGCATGTAAGCAGAAGTGCAATAATCTGAGATGATCATACGTGTGTGTATACAAAGCATCATGGATGGCATCTCATGTAGTGGATAAATTGCTGATCTGAATTATAGGAAATGTTGTTCCGCATTCATATTTTGCACATGCTATCAGTCTGTTGCATTAACATATAATTTTGTAATTGAAAATGTTTTGCATATTCTATGTTATATTTAATAATTTGTTCATGTCGAATTAAAAAAAGTTAGTTAATACCACACATTTGAACCTATTTAAATTACACAGTCTTATTCACTGGCCAAGTGTAAGTGTTGTAAGTTAGCACTTACTACAGGCCTTTACTGCTAAGAGCACATGTGAGTGTAAAGAATCGTAATGGTGTTATATAATTCCATGCATTTGTAGCACAGCTCATGTTGGCATTGTGTCATTATGACACTGTCACTCCTGCTGTAAAAGTATGCACCCTGAGGTGGACAGTATATCAAAGTGCTATGTTTGACATTTACAGAGCAAAGGTAGTATAATCGGGCCTTATGCGATTATGAGCCCCAGTATTTATGCAGATGTATAATGCCTCATATAACCTAGACAGGTCAGGCTTGCAAATAATGCTTTATTGTTTGATCCGGCAGAGATGGCAATGAAAACGTAAGGGAATTAAAGACCCTTCTGTTTGTAGGGACACAAATTGTAGAAAGTTTATCCTGAATCAATGATTTGCACAAACACTACATGTGTTTCAGTGTTTTGCCAGATAAAACAGCTCTTCTAGCCAAGAAGATCGATTCTTCAGTCTAAATTTGGTTGTTACTCTCTTACGCGTGTCAGAGGCCCACACTATTAGGTTTTCATTGATTTTGCTTTCACTTCCCAATGCCTCCTGAAGTCAGTAAATGCTTTTTGGCGTATGAAGCACGATATTTGTAGTTTGTAAAGAGGGTCTTGGGGGATGGGAGTTCGGTTGGTTTGTATGGATGAGTGGTGAACACATGAGGGGATCAGTAGGGGCCAGTCCTTCCTGCCCTCTTCTTTTCCTGCTCAGGGGCCCCCCTCGCTGGTGGGAACAGCATGATGGGTATGCATGGCTGCCATGCGTGGGCCCCTGCAACTCACATATGTAAACCAACAGGCCGTGGACCGAGGCCTGAGAGAGGTTTGCTTTATACATGGTGCGCCAAACATGTGTTGCAGCCAAAGTTGCATCAAAGGTCAGGGAGCTATGCTTTGAACACTTCAAAGCCTTAGGATGGGACTGTAGCTTTTAAGTTTTATGGCAGGTGTAAGCAGGGGTTGCTGACGAGCCCAGGGTGGTCCGTGCCCTGGTCTGGAGGAGTCAGAACGGAGGGGTGGGAGGGGGGGACTGCAGCCTGGCTGACCAGACTGTCCAAAACTGTCCATTGTGCGACAGGGTACATTTGGAGCGTCAGAGAGGCTGGAAGACATTGTGGACTAGCTGGACATTGCAGACGTTCACTTCAACAGTCTCTGGTTTCAGAAGTTCCCAGCAGGGTACAGCCAAGGCCTATGCCTGTCCCACTCTAAAAGAGATACATCAGGCAGAGGGCAAGCCCCGCTGCTCTTCTCTCGCACTGGCTCCAGTACTGTCGGCGCACAGCTAGAGTCCGGCAAGTTCACCGGATTCGGCATTCCCTGACACTTCCTCTTGTTCTGTGCTGTCTAGAAGGAAAAACATTAAAGGTGGGCTTTAAAACAAGTGGTAAATGCCAACACGTTTATGCCAGGTTGACACCTATGTATAATATCATTTTGTAGCGTAGATTGTAAGTGCAATTCAAATCTTTAATTGGTTATTGGATGGATGAAATCCCTCAGAATGTTTTTTCAGCTGACTAAAGCTTCTCTGGACATGGTGAAAAGCATTCAGAGCAGGTGTGACTGAGGCCTTTCACAGATGGTGCAGAATTCAGTTTGGTATCTAAGATTCTAAAAACACATTAATTAAATGAAAAGTCAAATAAATAATTCAATTTAACAAATCACATCTAAAATGATAAACTATTTATATATATATTTCAATAATAATTTAAGCCCCGTACTTTATTTCTATGGTCCTGTTCAGAACTGTAACCTCGGCACTGTCAGAGAGGCAGAAATTTAGCTGTCACAGACAGTTTTGCAACATAAGCAATATTATCTTCCTCAAAATGCAATGGTGTTTTTATTTCTTCTTCTTTTTTTTCACTCATCTGTTGTGACATGAAATGTATAGTGTCACATAGAGATGATTAAAAGAACATTACCTGAGCCCTGTGATTCCCTGAATGAACAGCTCTTTGCTAAATTGGTTGCTTTCTGTTCTTGATTAATTGAACTTCCAGAGTCACATTTCAGCATGCTTTCTTTTTCTTTTCTTTTTCTTTTTTTTTTCTTTTTTTTTTCTTTTTTTTGTGTGTCCCCAGTCATCTCTTATTATTAAAGAGAAATTCACAATCTCTCTCTTGGAGTCCAATTAAGGATTTGCATTGTGTCTATATTTTTCACTTTAATTACTGAATATAAAGTGGAGGATTGACTTATTTCCTTATTTATCAAGCAAGTGGAGAATAAGAGAGTATTCATCAAGTAAATAGATGGCTGCACCTATAATTGCTTGCGAACACACAAAGGAGATATGAACATCTAAACATCTTCATGGACAGTATAATAAACATTAAAGTAATTAAATTTAGCACAAACGACTCAGATGTCAAATATTGGTAGAAGCAAGGTGCGCTTATTCCAATGTAACCATTCGATATCGGACAACATTTTGAGAATAAAAAGGAGCTAGAACAAAGAGCAATCATAATAAACCCCCACACACTTAATCTGAAAAGGGCCATTGTTATCCAGATTGTCATGCAAACTAGCTGGCTGGAGCAATCGCAAAGTCAGTGTTTGGTATCATTAGATTCTTGCAGCCAGTAAATCTTCCCCTCCGAACCCTTAACATTAAACTGCCGGAGTTATAAAAATCTGGAAGGCCTCATGGGAGTTCCCGGCAAATGCGCAGTCGACGTTATTAATTCCATTATACCCCACGTTGGGAAAACAGTAGGACTCGCTTTATAGTCATGGTGGCGATGTAAAATGGCTCTTTGTTGGGCTTGCCAGAGAGAGTGTTGAAAATGTGGTTTACAGTGATTCCTTGTGATAAATGCCTTAGTAGGATCTAAACCGGACCAGGCCTCAAAGATTCCAGACATAGAAGCAGTGTAATGCTGTTAAATCTTAATGGCTTGAAATTGTTACGGTTTCCTCAGAGGCTCTCAATACTCTTGCTTTCACTCTTTTTCCCTTTCTTTTAGACCCTGAACGCACAGCAACCCAAAAGGGTTTTCTATGGGTCCATGACATAAGGTAAATACTAGGAAAACAGCTACTATAGCCGTCCCCTTGCCGAGCTCTTGTTGATGGGATGGGGAGCTCGTTTTGCTGATGACAGCAGATGAGGATGGCCTGCAGAATTTAGTTCCTCGGCTTCCTGCTGTACGCCCGATTTTCTTTGCCACTCCACACCAACTCCTTTGTGTGACCCTGCAAATATCCTCTGGGCCTGCTCATTACTCTATGCAGCCAGCACAGATCAGCACTCCGCTTAATTTGGCACCCCTGGATCTGGTCTCTTCAAAACGGGACTGTAGATGAATAAGGGAAGGCAAACTCCCTGGTGCTTATAATCACACAGTCTCCGATACATACCATTGTGCATGCGAGCATATTGTTCTTGGTTTTTTCACGTCCGGCTTGTGCGTTTTAAGGATTAGGAAGTGGCTTGTTGGTGTTGATAAGCTGATCATGTAACACTCTGGATTGCTAGGAACGGAGCAGATTGCCACAAATATGGCTGCGCAGGCCTGTTTGGCACAGCGTTCCCTAATTTACTTGACCAAAACAACCAACCAATGGGTATCCTGACTAATCCCAAGCGTTCCCTAATTCAGTTGACCAGAACAACCAACCAATGGGTATCCTGAATAATCCCAAGTGTTCCCTAATTCAGTTGACCAGAACAACCAACCAATGGGTATCCTGACTAATCCCAAGCGTTCCCTAAATTACTTGACCAGAACAACCAACCAATGGGTATCCTGACTAATCCCAAGCGTTCCCTAATTCAGTTGACCAGAACAACCAACCAATGGGTATCCTGACTTATCCCAAATTGGAAATACGCTGAAAATCAGTGTCTCATTCTCTTGTTCTGGAAATCCCAACTTTATCAAACTTATTATAAATTTGATACTACACTTGCTGCCGAACTTCGCTTTTTGTGAGTAGTCATGGGCACTGTGCCCTGGCCTCTCTGCTGGTGGCTGGCATGATGAGTCTGGGTGTGACATGTGCCTTCATCTGAAAGAGCGCAGCAGTGGCATCGCTAGACAAGAGGTGTCCATTCACGCCATTGAAAATGGAGAACCCTGCAGAGTCAGTGCTCTCTTCCTGGCATCGGCTGTGGCACCAATCACTGCTGATGGCGTGGCAAGTCACTTCGGAGAACAAAGCTCTATGGGTTGAGTTTTCGAAAGAAAGAGCAGAGATGGTTTGCTTAATAAAATGTAAAAAGCTCTATTTTTGATTTCTCTTGCTTCATGAATATCGAGTCAGAGTGGTGTCAAAAGAGTTTTCTCCACTGAACAGTTGTTTATGTGTCTTTGTCTTCACTGGGGTGAAAGGATTGCAGGTGGACTTCATCAGAATCAGTCCCATCACTAAATTAAGATGCATCCATAAATGTAAGGAATTTCCAGAGTGGTCTTCAAAGAAAAACTCAAACCATGGAGCATTTATTTTCTGCTTCCTGTAATAAGATGCTCTGTAATTTTCTCGGTTATACTCACTGTTTCTGGGTTTATAGCAAGGAGTGGATCCCATACGAAACAATTAAGGAATGAATCCCAAAAAGTGAATATCTTTTGAATAATCACAAGTGGGTATTTAAAGTGCATTTGTAAATTTCCAATTGGTTTCACTCAATGGGAGACTGTGTAATTTTTCTGTTTAAATGAACAGATTCAGAGAGAGCGAGAGACAGAGAGTGAGACACATTAAAACAAGTCGATGTGACCCAATGTGTCTAATATAATTTTGGGCTTTCTGCTGTAGCTTACTCTCTGCATGATATGGTCTATTTTTGCTGGAGGCTGGCCAAATCTGTCTGTTCACTGGAAAAGTTGCAGGGATTGGGATTCTCTCCAGACTCCCTGGAGGAAGTAATCTACATTGCAGAGTCCTGGGAGCGCATGAGCTTTAAAGGAGAGGGACGTGGGTGTACATTCCTCCTTGACTGTGCTTACTCAAATGTCACAGCGCAGCCAACAAGTTTATGGAAACTGAAATTGAAATGCTGATGTTTTAATTAATAGGCAACAGGATCGTGCTGGTTTCAAAGTCATTGTTTCAATGTCAACTTTATAAAACCTTGCAATAAAATGTGTTAACGGCATTATTCTAAAAAGGAAGTGGTACTAACTTCGACAGTCGAAGCAAAGCACAATGACAGGTGTGAAGAAGGCTGACCTCTTGGCAGGATCTTGACCAATTCTTACCATCAACACTTTCCAAATTAGTTGACTCACAATATGCCTAGGGTATCTGGCCAAGTACGCGTTGACCTCTGCTAACAAACAATCCTCGAAAGGATGTCATTGTACACGCTCTGACTCATGATGATATTAGTCGTGGGGCAGGATACATTAGGTTGCCGTCCACTTGAGGGTAATGAACCTTACATTGCATGTACATCACAGGCTTGGGTTAGTGAAGCAGATTGCTCATTTAGGACTCGTATAAAGCATTGCTCATTATGTTAGCCGCTAGACTCCCACAGAAAGCAAAGATTGCTGGATGTTAACTCTTGAACAACGCTGAGATGTTCATTCCACAGACAAATAAGAGGTAAAACAGCGTAAAGTTTCCTCCAAGTCGTTTCCATCAGGTCGGATGGAGGAGTGTAACTTTTTAAACTGACCATTTTTCTTGCTCAGTGCTCTGAGACGCGGGGGGCTGGGGGTTTAATCGTCATAGTGAAATCATAGGTCTGCAGATGTTTTCAAGATGTTTTTCTGTCAGTAGCAGATTATCCCCTGTAGCAAAATCTCATTAAACTGCAATTTACGGAGCTGTGCTGATGTTGCCATCAACCAAAATTAAAGGCATTAATTTTTCAAAAAGAAGTTCACAAGTCCTCGCAATAAATGATATAACACTTTGAAAGACTGATTTGCCCAGGCATTATTTGTAAAAAATTAACCGGCATTAACAGAGTGAGGGAATTGGGTTTGAGCGGTTCAGGAAATGTGCAAATCCGTCCATTTAGTTGGAGAGGCGCTGCACGGAGAGATGTGTGTATTAGGGCTCCCATGCTGGGCCAGATGAGGGAGGAGAGGAATATGACACCCTGGCCTGGGTTATGACACAGACACATGCAGAAATGAGTCCCCATGCATTACTTCCCCCTCCATAACTAGGGGAGAGCAGCACTTCACAGACTGCCACTAAAACTAATGTTGCACAAGATGGTGTGGCCCAGTGTAGGCTACATTTCCAAGCCAAGGTTAATGGGGAATCTATTCAAATATGTCCTGCAAATTATGCTCTCATTCATCTGTACCAGTAAATCTAAGAGAATTCTCAATCAACTCAACACCAGTGCATTGAGTTACTGTTAGTTATTGACTAATTGAGGTCTTAAATCTTTAACAAATATTTATTTTAGCTGTTAAAATAATTAAACCTTAAATATATATTAAAATAAAATAAAAAAACCTTTAAATTTTATACATTTTTATCAAAGGCCTGTTGGCCATGGATAGATAGATAGATAGATAGATAGATAGATAGATAGATAGATAGATAGATAGATAGATAGATAGTATGCATTTTATTATTGCTATTATTATTATTATTATTATTATTATTATTATTATTATTTTTAAATAATTAATATTCATATTCATATTTATTAAACAATGAATATATATATATATATATATATAAACAAGGCAGTATATGAACAAATGTAATTGAGGCAAGGGGAACAGATTTAAGTTCATAAAATAATTACACAACAAATCTTATTATTTGAACATTACAAACTATTTGTTTAGTGAAAATTCCCTTAAGCATTTAAGTATAACTTTGCTGGATGTTGGTCTATGATTGTCTTTCTTGTTAATATTAATTAGCATCAATGTCCAGACGTTTTTTTTTTTTATGTTCAGGTTTTTGAAGCATCGGACAAATATATTTTTTTTTATATATGATGACCCATCAGACGAAACAAGATCACATGTAACAAAATTAAATATAAGATATATAATTAACAGATATATATTATATTATATTATATTATATTATATTATATTATATTATATTATATTATATTATATTATATTATATTATATTATTGTTGCTGTTGTTGTTAATCTTTTGTTGTTACAGCTTCATATAATAAGGTAATATAGAACAATACCACATTAAAAGAAAAAAAAAAAACAACAACTGTAATATCAATGTTGTAATTATTATGCAAAAAAAAAAAGGTTACTATTTCAGCAATATGATGAAAATGTAATAAAAGCAAGAGATTTCTGGCACAAAGTAAAGTTAAATACACAGCGCTAGAAGTGCATAAAATAACTTGAACTGTGATGTCTTTAAACGCTTGATAATTTCAAACTGCTCCTGGCTTTCAGTAAGGCACGGGGTCCTAATCTTCACCACAGAGCAGGAAGCTCCCGGGAAGTAAGTACATGATTTATTGGGAAGGAGAGTTACTGCAGACCGCGTCAGGAACGTAAAAATACAGGCAGAGTATTGTTATGCATTGCTGTGATTTATACTCGCATTTATGATAGGGAAACGGCGCAATTAACATTCAAAGACTGTTGGTCTAATAAACGCACACGTGCACGCTGTACACTTACACGGACATAACGTTCATGTGTATATCAAATAATAGGATAACACACACGCACACACACACGCACACACACACACACACATATAGTACATTAAAATGTGGTTCAGCAAACTGGTGGCCTTTAGAGATTCGACTCCACACAGAAATGAATCATTCATAAATTACAATTAGTGAGTGTCCTTCCACATACGATAAAATCATATTTGCATTAAGTTCCTAAATAAATATAATGGCTTATTAAATAGTATTAGCTACTTTATTTTTTAAAACATACTTTATTATTATGGCTTATGTAATAACATAACGAATACTTGCAATATGAACGTATTATTATTATTATTATTATTATTATTATTATTATTATTGATATTATTATTGAAATAGTAGTTAGCAGCTAATGAGGATATGATAGCAATACTTCAAGAATAAAACACAATACAGTAGAAGACTACCCAGGGTTTTTCTAACAAAAAAAAAAGTTGGTGTAAATAACATTGTTTTACACTTGAGGGACTGTTTGAAGACAGTTAACCAAAGCCAAACTGGTAAAGAATATGAGAACAGTCTCGGGTGGATATATGTTTAATTAAGTTAACTGATGAAAAAGATGGCACAGCATGCTGCTGCAGAACTCATGCAAGCCTCTCTCAAAGCGATTCCGTGGGCCCTTTTCGCCGGGGCATTATGCCAAATGTAATCAACTAAATACGATTGGACTCGAGCTGAATCTTAGTTTTTGTCCTCGTTTTCTCTGTTTCTCTTTCTCTCCTTTCCACAACCACCTGCTGATGAGGGTTAACTTCTTCAAATCCCTCTTCGTTTAGGAGCTTGAAGGCACGCACACATCCTGGACCAGCGCTTAGAACGGCATCTTCGTGTTTGTTTCATCCTCAAAACGGAAATCATTTGCAAAGAAAATTATAGGCCTCAAGAGAGTGGCTCTTTTGCATACTAATTTTGTTAGACTTATCTCCCGTGGACCCAAGTATACGGGAAAACCATTAGGGAGTGTGTGCGCATTCATTTGTTCCTTTTGTTCGTAAAGAATGAGTGGCCCCTGTCTCATCTCACCTTGACGGGCCCTCTGGAGAACAATGGACAAGCAGTCTTACACATGAAAAGACGTCAGTTTAAATAAACACATTCTTTTATCAATTAGGGATGCAGTCAATCTGCAGTGAATAATTAATTTCAATATACATTTTTATATGGAAACCGTATGACTGATCCGAGTTGTGTCTCACATGCAGGAAATCTCCAGACCCCACAGTCAATTTGAACAAGAGGTATACAGACACAGTTTTCGGCGAACCATTGTCTGGTTTGAGCCCCCCTTTGCACCACTGAGGGCACTAATGCCACCTCCACCAGTCTGAGACCACCGCTCACCAGCATGGAGTCCAGGCAGCTGTAGCCCTTTAAAAACATCAAGCCTAATCTCGCTTTTAAAAATCTTATTATTATGGTGGGAAATATTGAGAGCGACGGTTTGCAAAAATCATTTAAAAGAAGCACATGTCCAAAAATTGTGCTTTGATAAGCCGTTAATTAAAATATGATTTTTAGCGAATTATAAAATGATTTTAACAAATGCAATTGATATAATTAATAATTTCTTTTACATTTGAATTCCCTGCAGGAGACGAAAATTATTCAAATTGTGTCGGCAAGGTCAATAACATGTATACATCATAAAAACAACCTTTCCAGTTATTTAACTTTAACAATAATGTATACTTATATATTAAATAAAAAAAAAATAAAAAAAAAATAAAAAAGAATTGTCAGAGTTTTTGGTTTAAACTGGTCATTTTAGTCAGCTAGCAATTACATTAATTCAAATCATTAAAACACATCACTACATATTTTTGACGCCATCACATTTTGACAAAATTACATTTAAATTGTACTTTAAAAACAGGCTGCCTAAACTAAAATCACATTTACTTTATTTTTTGTTTTGTTCATATTTTACAGTGGCAAGAAATTCCACCATGTCGGAACGCAAAGAAATCAGGAAGGAAGACCAATCGAAATTCACTATGCAAATATTGCAAGAGTTCACTGCAGTCAGATTTCGAAAGGTGAGTTAAAGATTTATAAACTTAATTTTGAATTTCTTAAATGGTATAACTGATAGCAAATAGATGGAAAATAACAAAATGTTATATATTTCGCATTGATGTCTTTAATTCAACGCTGTTTTACAAACACTGTAAAATAAATAAATGCAATAGCGCATAATGTAGTTTATGCATTGCTACAATAAGCGACTAACCAATATTATATTAATTATTTCAATGAATGTTTATAGTAAAATCTCTTATTTGAATTAGTTAATTTGCAGCCGAATTGGAAAGTGAACGATAAATAAAACCAATAGCCTACATTTCCTTTTACAACGGATTCTGTAGTGAGGCTGTTGATGGTGAATTCAGAGAGAGAGAGAGAGAGAGAGAGAGGGAGAGAGAGAGAGAGAGAGACTGCTGAGGGTGTTTTTTAAGTGGCCACACAGGGGGAGAAATCAAAAGAGATTACCAGCAGGTGGCGGCAGCATAACGTCCCAGCTGCCCCACCCCTTCTGCCTTCCAGACCACTGAAAGCTCATGGCATTTTCAAATGATTTATCATATTTACCTAGCCAAATTATTCACATTTCATTGTTAAACATCGCTGTAGAAAAAAATTAGCCATGGATCCTGTGCACTTATACAAACAAAAGCTGATGCTGTATTGCAACATAAATTCACCATTTGGGTCAAACAGAAAATTCAGGTCTTCTTTCAGGGCTTTTTTTTTCTTTCTTTCTTTATAGATAGATAGATAGATAGATACTGTAATATGCCATCTTCAAGTCCCCCCCCAGACATTTAGAAGGTTTAAATGCACAGAGGAGCTCTTCAGCAGTCGTTGTTTTCTGACCTCTGCAGTGACTTTCCCGTAGTGACGCTGGTCCTGATGCTGTGCCCAGGATGCATCTCATCTCCATCATTCGGTCCAGCTCTCTGCGGGTCGGGTGTGCACAGGATGGCCAACCCGCAGCAGGTAAACGGTGTGGCATTTAAGACGTGATGTATGAGTGTAATTAACAAGACAGGGCAAGAGAGAACTTAGGTCACTGTGCAATTTAGAATAAAGGTATAAAGAATCGATGACATCGGGTTCTTCTCCTTTTGCCGATCAGACACGTGGGCACGTTTTTGTTTCCCTGACTGCACTGATTTGAGTGATAGTAGGACTACACATCTCTCTCACTCTCACACACACACATACACACACACTCAAGATTTCTGGATCCCTGCAAATCCTTATTTGACATATGTGATGCTTATCAACACGTTTACAGACAATGCGTCGGATCACACGTCTATTTCAGTTTTTGGTCCCTTGATTAGTTTCAGAAGATATTAAACATATGTTATCGCTCTCCTCACCCTGACATGGTGTAACAACAGTAGAAGGTCGGGGTTAATTACGGCGGTATGGTGTAATAACGAGTTCAACCGTGGTCCTTTTGTTTCAGCACCTTCTGATGGATTGACAGGAAAGGTTGTCCTTGTTCCAGCTCCGCTTTTAGTATTACTGTACAATATCTGTTCCATCTCCAGAGGTCAATTATCTTTAGACTAGCTGTACATCTCATATGGAGCCCCGAGGTTGAAAGCTCACCATATGTGGCCTGACAGTTAGGTTTTATGTCACAATATTTTCAAGATCGCAGATTTAAACAGATTGGAGCGCATGAAGGTGAGAGTGCAAATAACACGGCAAGGACGTTACAAAAGAGCAGTTTATTGAAAATTAAGCAAAAGCCTAATTGCGTCGAAAGCCTGTTCGCTTCCTGCATCCCTGAAGGAACGAGAGGACAGCGTGTCAAGAAGATTAAAAATGAAGAGTCGAGGAAAGAGTGGATATGGGGGTGCCAAATGAAAGGAAATAACCCCAAATTTAATAATGTGCCGGACCACCTCTTGTGTGAGTACAAGAGTAGCATCTGTGTCAGATGTTGTTAATTAACATCAGTGTGTTCCTCACCGGGGCTCGGCTTCCTGTCGTCCGTACGGGGGAGAGCCTGGTGTCGTGGTGCACTCACACAGGGGTGATGTGTGTGTGTGTGTGTTGGGGATAGGGGAGTGCTGTGGTAATCCCACTCATTAGAATTCCAATCTGTGACTCATCGAGGGACAGCTTCTGTTGGGGACCACCACAGCAACTTATCAATATGTATTTTCTCTCTGTACCCCTCCTTACAAGGCCACGGCGAGAACGCGTGTGTGTGTTTTGCTGTTTTTGCAATTACAGCTCCAACCCATGGCCATCAGAAGGATGACACAAGATGCAGAGTTGAAATTTAGGGTCATTCTCTTGGTACTGGTGTGAACCATGTGTGTCATTTCATTTAAATCTCCTTTCTGTTATTTCTGTCTTTACAGTTTTGTGCTGAATTTTTCAAAATAACGCTACAAAATAAGCCATTTTTTTTCTATCCACCTGGCAAATATTATATACAACATGGCTATATATATATATATATATATATATATATATATATATATATATATATATATATATATATATATATATGTGTGTGTGTGTGTGTGTGTGTGTGTAATCATAATACATTTATATTATATTATCTTTATAATATTTGAAAATGATTTTATTAAAAATATATATTTTAAACGGACTTATTTCACAATATTTACCTAAAATCCAAAACAATAATGGTAAAACAAAAACAATGTTTTCTATTCAAAAGGTTATTGGTTATTTTTCTAGAATGCCCACTACTGTTAATCAGCCAATAAGGCACACTGATCGGTAATGTCACAATATTAGCCTTACACAGCAACAAACCAAATTTGATATAATTTAACTCGTTGCATAAATGCATTTTCTATATCATTTCATTATTTGATTGAAAGCCTACACAATGAGAGTTTGGCATTTTTATTTTTGCTTTAAAATGAGATGAGCACCATCACTTATTGCCATATTTATCATCTGAAAGTACTGACACTTGTATCATTTTGGCTAATACTGATTGATAACTTCTCATGCTGAGCCAAAGACAGTCAGTTATGAATTATTACTTCTGAATGAGTCAAACAGGTTTTGATGAAGCAAGAGTTTTCAGCCAACTCTAAAACAACATAATTTATCCTGTCAGTCATCGTGATCAAATAAGAGACATTAGCCATGACAACACACTCTTGATTGATCTATTTTAGAAGTTTGTAAACCCTTATAATTCCCTCGCATTTGCAATTGCTAGGAATTTTTAGTCAGTCTCAATGATTGATCACTCATTTTAGGATAGAAAAATAAAATGAATAAAAAAGCTTTAAAAGTACGATCACAGGCTCTTTGCAGTCAGGTGAAGTTTCTCCTTTTATCAACTTCAGCATTACAGCCGTACTCGAACTCGCTAACGTGCACCTCAGCTGGCGGTTTACTCCTTAAGTGTTTCTGGGTACAAATCAGGAGTTGAAAGTCAGTAAATTATCTTTAATGCTGGCAGAAAAGCAAGAAAACGAATAGGCTATTTTCTAAATGATGTGCTGCTCAGTCCTGCGATCATCGGGATGTTGTAGTCGCCTCCCTGTTGATCTGATAATTTGCCGAGCTGTGCACCTGGTGAGTCTTATAGAACGGCAGACTCTGGAAGCAGCGCTAAGCTATGTTATATGCATGAGACGGAACATCTAAAGACCTGCCGCTGACAGTGTTTGCATTAACATTCCATTTAGAGCGGAATAAAATCAGCGTGGAAACAGATCGAGGATGGTACAGGACCAAGATGGCTTCAATGTACCGTCGGCCGTGGGCAGACTGCGCTTTAATATGGATACATTCATGATGTGAATGGACTACTGTAGTTCCTCCTCGAGGGGCCTGTAACCCTCAGTCTGGGACTGGTGATAAAGCCAAATGGTTGTGGCTAGCAGATGGTGGATGGCTTCGAAACAGCAACGAGAGTGAAGGGCCCCTAAAGCACATAAACGTGACTGCTTATGAGTCAGACTAGAGAGCTTTCCTTCTGTTTATCACCGCCGCTGCTCATGTTGGTATACAGTCATGATGGAAGGGATCTCTTTTTTTTGGGTGGTTTTGGTACGGCTTGCCAAATGGATGTCTGTTGAGGCAAGCCTAGAATGCGTTTTGGAGCCACGCACCTCAGCACTAATTTTAGGGTTGGGGACCACAGAGTGTGAGCGTGCTGTTACCATGGCGACGGACGACTAACCGCGCAGTGCTCTCTGCACTGTTGGCCCCTCCCGATCATTAGCCAGACCGCCGCCGGTTCATACCGTATCTCTGTAATCCCCATCACGAGTGCCATCAACCTAATTGTACAATAAAAGTGATGCACTTATTTATGTCTAATTGCCGAGCTCGCCACGCTTTCGTAGTAATTAAAAGTTCAAGGTAAATGTACAATACTATTAATATCCTTTCCAACCGCATAATTTCGGCTCATCAGCACACCTTCCCCCTGGGAGAAATCTATTAGAATTTTTTTTTTTTTTTTTTTTGCTTTTTGGAGCAAAATCCAGATTTACCGCAATAAGATGAATGACCATAATAAAATGATCGATCATGGCGCTGTGGAAGAACATTTCAGAATTCAGTTTAACAGTGCTGAGTAAATTAGCAGTTTAATACAAAACTATGTTTTTAAAATCAAACACAAACCACATAAACCCTACAAGGAGGCAAGAAAACAGCTCTGAACTAAAAGGAACAGATTCTGCCATTAGAAGCCAGTCATTTCGCGAGCAGCCCTGGTGATATTAGCAGTCAGGCTGCAGATAACCGCATGAGCACTGTCTCTGCTCCCCATCATTCTCCTTTTGTATTTTTAGACGCTCCTTTATGTGAGAACAATGGCTTCCATATCAAACATTTTAAATGATGCTTGAAATACCAGTCACTTGACTTTGATGTCACAGGCAATTAAATCCGACCTTCCCCTTCTCTGTTAATAACAGCAATCTCGCCCAGTCTAGTACCTAATTAATATGTGCTATTTGTCACTCTGCATTGACACGTGTATTTCAAAAAGAGAGAGCCGTGGAAGGATAGTGCTGTTGGAAGAGACCTTCTCTATTATTAGAAGAAAGATGTCACTCGCTCTAGTCTTTCTTCGTGATCTGCGCAGTCTTTCTTTCTTTCTGTCTTGTGCTGCCATTTTGTAGGAGAATGCCACAAGACAAGCGTGTGGGCACGGATGTGTGACACATGATGTCTGAAGCCATTTCTTCTGTGTGTTTGTCTGCTGTGTGCACTACAGTGTTTGTAAACACGTTTTAAAAAAATGCTATTTGTTCAATTAAATTTGATCTTGGCATTTTATTCTGCCGATAACAGATAAGAAAAAATCTTAAGAAATATTCCTGGTTAAATTCTACTTAACCTCTGCTGAATAGTTTCAACTGCACAATACTGTACAGAATTGCACTCACAATGGAAAACTATGGGCCCTCAAATTATTAGCTCACACTAGTTAAAGGATAATTGGTGATGTCATACTACTTGTAAAGAGCTCAAGACATTCTTATTATAAATTATTAATTTAAATAAAGGAGTCAGGGGGAAAGTGTTTAAAACGGCAAATTCTTAGAACTCTTTTAATTCATGTAAAAAAAGTTTCAAGAAAAGTTTAAAATTTGAAAGTCGTTTTAAACAAGTCTGTTCAACTCCGACACATCACCACCCAGGATGTTCTCCATCATCAAATTCCAATTTGTAAATCTTCTCACTTCAGGCCTTTTCTGCGTCTTCGTTCATACATGCACCGATTCTCTTGTTGACTCCACTGGTAAATCACTATACATAAATATTTTTTGTCATCTAATTTTTGTTATTCAGAATTAACAAACAGCACTACACTACTAGTCAATCTGCAGAGATGGCAGCCAACCAATGAGTGCAAAGATTATCAACAGCGTTTGGTGAAACACGCAGGTCACGCTGATACGTCACATCATTATATATGATTAAACACTTCTTTTTAAAGTACCTTCATGAAAATTAACCATGGTTTTATATAGTAAAAGTATAGTTTCCATTTATTAATTACTATTTGTATAACCAAAGTTATATTACAAATACCATAGTTAAATTATGGTTGGTGTAGCAAAACCATGGTTAATTGTGGTTACAATGGTTTAACTACATCAACAAACATGTTTTTTGGTTTCATTTGTACTAAAACCAAGATACATTTCCGTAAGGGTGGCTATAGCCTTAATATTGAATAATAACATTCAATAATGTTACTCTTTTAATTAAGCTATTTTCGTACAATATGAGGACAGTTATACGTTTTTAACTTTTACCTCTCAAAATACCAACATGAATTTAATTGAGAAATAAAAACATGCTTGTTATAGTGCATTTAAAGGGTTAATTCACACGAAAATGAGAATAAGTCTGTGTTTTACTCACCCACAAGGCATCCTAGGTGTATATGACTTCCTACTTTCAGATGAATCCAATCAGAGTTATAATAAGTGTTATCATTGTAGTGGGCAGGTGTTTCTGTTCAAAAGTCCAAAAGACATCAAATAAAGTGTGTGCATCCATAATAAAATGTGCCTCACACTGTTATGGACATGAATAAAGACCTATTGAAGCAAATCCATGCATTTTTGTAAGAAAAATATCCATATTTCAAATGTTATAAACACTTTTATCTCACTTCCGCTAACTGTCGTACACGGAAGCCATTCCAGGTGGATGACGTAGGATGTATGCGTAGTGTGCCTGTGAGATATGATAGTCTCGCAAGTTTGTTTACAAGAACAAAGTAAGTAAAGTTTCCTTACTTTTGCAAAGGAAAACCAGTCAGGCATCCTAACCAGCTTACATCGAAACCCTCTACAATGTTACGTTACAGATCTTCGGTTTGTACTTCTAAGTCATGGCCGGCACTACAGGAGGCTGTGTGAGGCACGTTTTATTATGGATGTGCACACTTTTAGACTGGCGTCTTTTGGACTTTTCAAAAGAAACACCCACCCCCTGCAATGATATCACTTGGAATAGCCAGGACAATTTTCAATATAACTCCGATTGGATTAGTCTTTTCATTTTTTCATTTTTCATTTTTGCGTGAACTAACATTTTACCTGACTGAAATTATTTATTTATTCAATTGATAGATTAATAAAACAAAATAATGAGTCACATCATGTCATTGATGAAAAATGTACAAAACACATTATCTTGCCAAAAATTAATTTATGTGTTTCAACATAGCTAAATTAAAATACATTTTACATCTCAAGACCAACTAAACCTGATATCCATATGTAATATCTTTCTTCAGAGAATGATCTGTCCTGCCTTTGATCATAACACACATGAATTCAGAGGTCCATAGCAAAGGATTTGAGTAAATTACGTTGATATAAGCCCATAGATGTATGAACAATTAGCATAATCCACCCATGTAACCAGGTCTATCAGGATCGAGGGAAGTCAGACGCAGTAATATAAAAAGCATGGGTGACATTCATTAGACTGTCTCTTTAATTAGAGCAAGATAGCATGTGCATGTGTGTGTGTGCGTATGTGTGCGTGTGTTGACAATAGCAATTTCAGCACTGACGCAGCAGGTGGTAAAGCAACATTGTGGACAAAATCAGTGATACTCCATCTCGGAGATGTGACCAATAAACTCCCTCAAGTCCTCGCTTGAGTGGATCAAAAAAAGACATTATAGTTGGACACAGGGCTTTGAGATGATCAGTTTGAGGCAACTGTAGAATTTCAATGAGCAACACTTGTACAGCTTCCATACCAGATGTCATTGTGGTCACGGTCAAGAGAGTGTCTCATCTGTTCTAGCCTTTTCCCACTCACTTTTTCTCACTATTTCTATCTCTTTTTGTCTCTTTCTTCCTTTGCCCATCCCCGCTCACACATGCGACTCGCCCCATGCCGCTTTCCGCCAGAAACGGGCTGCAAAATGCTGCCAGACTCTCACATCTGTGCTGCAAATGAATAGTTTCCCTGAGCACTGTGACTCAAGGATTCACTTGTAAAGAATCCGACTAATGTACCATGCAGTGTAGTAGCACTAGCATTTTATGCCACATTGGTAGAGCCAATTAATTTGCATAATTTGGTGTGCGGTTGCCATGACTCTAAGGAAGTCACGTCTGCTCCACGTATTCTGATCGATTCATCATTCCCCGCCATTCAATTAATTACATTTATGACAAACTGAAGCCTCTGCCCACCCGTAGGCCTCCGCGGTTGTCCTGTGATATTGCGCCTTCGCTGGAGCCCTCTGATTTACGGAGCACCTTCGCACAGCTCCAAGCCTAAGGCTGAATAAAATTAATATTTTGTTTCCCATCTGGAAGACTCTGTAAAATTAATGAGGGAAGGAGGCCCGTAGCTAGAGCAGGACCCGGGATCAATCTATCTGTGCGTGTGCTTCTCGATGTGTGTCTGTCTACACGTCTGTCGTTTTGCTCAGTGGATAACTGGACTTCTTCACTCAGAAGAATGTTGTTTCTTTCTTGCTTTTGAAGGCATGTAGACACAGTTACTGAAATAGGAAATGGAGACTGTCTCGTAGATAATCCAACATCTGGAGTTTGCAGGGTTGGTCTTTAGGGCTGAACACTGTATTGGCACAATGTGACACTAAGCTAGCATTTAGGGGCCACTTCATTCTCTTTTTTGCACTCCCGGCTATAGCTGAAAGAAAATTTTCCAAAATAAAATGGCAATTTTCAACTAGCTTTGCTTCAGGATCCAGATTTCAAAGAGGGAATCATGTGGTGACCCAACACAGTATCAAAATTGTTTACCATAGATGCTAATTGGTTTGTTGTGTAAAAATATCCAGTGGTTTCTTGCTCTTGGTAGTGAATAATTCGTACATTGTAATTAAGACAACCATTATTGCCATATATACATATATATATATATATATATATATATATATATATATATATATATATATATATATATATATATATATATATTTTTTTTTTTTTTTTTTTTTTTCTTATGTTTTCAAAGGGAAGGACAAGGCACAAACTGTATAGGTTAGCATCTACCTAATAAGACTACCTTTTACCAAGTTACGTAAGAGGTTGGGATATAAACTGTTGAATTGATTTAATTGGATCTTTCATTTGTTTTCCTGTTGTACGTGACATTATTGGACCCACTGATTTTAAGTACATAAAATAAACTTTTATTTGATAGAAACATATAGTTCAGACTCTGAAATGTGACTGGATGAAAGTTGTAAAATAACAGATACATGCACATCTGTGACCAGACATAAGTTTACTTCTACATTAATGTGGTATGTCTACAAATGTGCAATATTATTTACAATTAAGACTGAAATTTACAACTGATTAGATACATGTCTTTATAGTGGTTTATAACAGCTTAGTGTAGCCATCTAACAATGCACTTTAACTTTAGTAAAATCACTGGAACACTTGGCCTCTTGTATCTCATTGCAGTTGGTGATCAACGTCATTTATTGATTTGCGCTTTTGTGTTTGACCGGGCCTCTGTGTGAAACGACATGTTAAAAAGCTCTCTATATGCTAAACTCTGTAAATCCTCTGTAAATCAGTGCCTGTAATGTTCCTGACACTTTGCATTGACCTCATTTACCCATCACGTCAGTTATAATAATTAGTCTTAAATGTTGATAAATGATGATAAATTCCCCCCAGTGACATTAATGAATATTAATGAAAAGGTGTGAGGTCTACATTTCAACCCCAGACGTTTCTTTGTCAACACATTTTGTTGTGGCATTGCAAATTGCTCTGTTTGAGATGATAACAAAAGCATTTTTAGTGTGGCCAGGCCCATTTAAATACTGCCTGCATTATTTACAAGTTAAAACTTTTGTTTTAACATGCATTGAAAAGTGTTGTCATCCTTATGCATGTGGGAAATGTCATTGAAGACAGTCATTCCACAACCAGGAAAATGACTCTCAATACACATTTGTGCAATGGTGGAAAAGAATACATTACATCAGATCATTTGATTTTATTTATCCATTTGTGGCCTCGACGCAACTTAATGTTGCATTTGTGTCACTCATTTAATGAGTGAGAGGAGATGAGAAAGAGGGACAGAGCGGGAAAAATGATGGGATGGATATGGAGAGAGCAGCTGTAGGGGAGATGAGACCTTCCCACAGAGCCGTCCCTGTCTAATCAAGTGGACACACATACTCACATGCACACACACACTGGATGCTGTCCCTCTCAAATGGTCCCCTCTTTTTCCACACTCACACACACAGTATCTAGTGAAGGTGGTGGTCGTCGCTTTGAAGTATCACTTCAATTACGGGGTTTAACCCCACAGGTCAGCCCTTGATTATTTACACAAAGCCGGTGTAATTCTGTTGGAAAGCGTTGCTTTCAGAGCCATTACAAAGCAGGGCTGAGCGCTGGTGGAATAAGTGTCACATCATTCCCCTTCTGCTTTTGACCTGTGTGTGATAGGGTTAGACTGCATCTGAAAAGCTGTGTTTTCTCCACCTGCCAAAGCACACACACCAATTACACCCATAACATCTATACTTTAACAAAATAAACCTTCCAAATTTCTTGTTGACTGCCCTGCAACATACTTTACACCAGTATGTGAATGAAACTGACAAGTTATGCAAGCCTGATTTCACTGCATTCTGAAATGTGTCAAGGCACAATTTGTAATTCAATGCTAGATGCATTCTCAGCATAGCCGTAAGGGGTGAAATAGTTAATAAAACGTTAGCATTAAATGCTAAATTAGTTGAAACTTTGCTAATTAATTAAATTGTCAACATAAAATTGCTAGCTAATTTAAACGTGGCATTACTTGCAGATAATATAAATGAAATGAAAGGCCACTTAAGTGTTCTTGAAGAGTAAGCTTCATGATGAAGTACATTTTCTTAAGTATATACTGTTTATATAAAAGAGCAATAATGTAAGAATGTCAAATAATGTAAATGTCTAATTAAATGTTTCTTTTTTAATCTTATATTTTAAATATAACATTTATTAAATTTAAATTTTGTCATGCTTTAAAGAAGCACATAGCAAGAACTTGATTATAATTTTAACTGTAGTGTGTGTGTGTTATTTCATTGGTTCCCAACCCTGGTCCTGGGGGCACCCCAAAACTGCTTATTTTGCATATATCGGCCACTTCCTCAGAGTCCACACTTTGGTGACGTCATGTAGTGCAGACCTATAGGGCCCTTGGCGCGAGTCCACGAGGTCGCATTGAGAGGTATTTTTGGGACAGACTCGATCGTCAATAAAGGTCTGGTCTGGTCTGTTGCTTTTGCTACCTGGGCATTATACAAAATATACATGCTTATTTAAATAATGTATACAGTTTTAATAATACATAATGTTCCATTTGAACTAAGATTACAATTTTAACACATAATAAACTTGTGCGTGAGTTTTCTGGGTAGTGCATAAGGATTCCTGGGTAGTTAAAGTGTGCAGAGCCTGCATCTATCCGGGCTTCGCGGAAGACCGCTTCAATGTTAAAAAGGGGGCGCTGCTGAGCACACTTCAGAGCGTTAAAATGCTGAATGGGATGGCCTACGGACTCGTAGACTCGGCGAGCATGCACAAAAAAAAGTCCACGAGTCCGAAAGTTCACATGAAGTGCGCCATTTGGGACAGGGACATCCTTTCTCTGACGCACCAATTTCAGTAAGTATTTTTTTAAGCATCCAAAAGTAACTTCTTATTGACATTAGGTTAATTAACTATAAACATGTTCATCACTGAATTGGCATTAGTATAAAATGTCATGCTAGAGAAACAGCTCTTGCGAACAGAATCTTGTGAAGTTAGATAAAGCTAAGCTAAATTATGCAAACCATCAAAATGTTAAGTTACTGTATATGCCAGTTCACTTACAGTCGGTCACTCTCGGAATCATGTCGGTGATAACTGACGAATTGGGACCTCGCCAGAGAGACCGATCCACTCAAAGTGTAGCTAAATGAGCCAAAGCACATTGGCATGTGATTATTGCATCCAGCTGCCGCTGATCACCACATGAGTATAAAAGGCAGCAGGTGCACTGCATTCATTCATCTTTTTGCTTCAGAGCTGAGTGGTGGTGCATCACTACTGCTTTCCTCTTCGAGTGATTGCAAGAGCGAGGGCATTGCAGCGGTGTTCGCAATCTCACTGAGAAAAGAAAAAAGATAATCTTTTGTGCAAACAGCCACACTTGGAGTGTGTGGTGGCCAGTTCCCCGGTATGCTTCAGCACTATTAGAGCAATCTCTAAAAGAGCAACATGGGGGATCAAGTATTTCTAAGATGTTTCATCACCAATGCGTTTCTGGCTGCAGTTGCTTTCTGGCACCTCGAGATAGTCATGATCACTATCTCAGGTGGCTGGGCATTGAGCAAGTGTTGAGCATTCATGGAGCATTGAGAAAACGTTTGTTGATGGTGCATGTTCTTTTGGTGGGGAGATGACCATATCGAAGTTGCATGAAAGACTCTATGTCAAACGTAGCGAGTCCCTCTGCTACGATCCAGTGTTCATCCGGCAACAAGGGTGGTGCTGTTTCTGGTGGAGTCAGAGGTGATTTGAGGATCCTGTTGATGGCTTACTCAGAGGGAGTTTGTCACGTGGGTGTTCACGACCTGGTGAATCTACATGAACTGCGTGCTGCAATGAACCTAATGCTTCGAGCGACAAATATGACCACTCAGTCTCTGGGTCATGCGATGTCCATATTAGTTGAGCAGGAGTGCCATATATGGCTGTGTCTGACTGACATGGATGAGCATGATAAAGTACAGTTCCTGAATGCTCCCATGTCACAGACCGGCCTCTTCGGCGACGCTGTTGAGAGCTTTGCCCAGCAGTTCTTGGTAGCACAGAAGTAGACTGAGGCAATCAAACACATCATGCACCAGAGAAAACCTGTTGCTTCCACCCAGCCCCTCAGTCTGCTTGTCACCTGCTTTTGTTCTGTCACTGGGGCCTGACAGTGGTACCCAGAACTTAAACAATGAAGGAGTTGTTTCTTCAGTCTCTGGGTCTCAAGAAAAAGAGAACTGTGAACTGTGCATCACAGGGTCACTTCCCTCCTTCTTTCTCATCAGCAAGCAGCAGTGGGTTGCCCAAGAGCACCACTGTTTTCTCCCTTACACTTTACACCAGAACCATCACAGGCCAAGCCATCACAAGCGTCTGGCCAAGTCCATGTGTTCTACCACACTGCCCCACCATGGGTTGGATCCTCTGGCATGGTCTCTTGGAGCCTGATTAGTGCTCCCCAGTCTGTCTCGGTTGCTCCTGCAAACCATCAGAGTCGGCTATGCGATTCAGTTTGCCCGGCATCCCCCCAAGTTCAGGGGCATCCAGTTGACTTCAACCAAGGCTGTCGATGCCCCGGTCTTGCATGCAGAAATCTTGCTGTTAAAGGATATGATAGAGCTGGTCCCTCTAGTCGATATGAGGTCCTGTAGGGGTTTTACAGCCCTTACTACATTGTGCCTAAAAAAGTTGTGGGTTATGACCAATCTTGGATCTGTGAGTTTTGAACTGTGTGCTTCACATGCTGCCATTCAAGATGTTGATTCAGAAATGCATTTTTGTGTGCATCATTCCCCAAGATTGGTTTGCAGAGATCGACCTGAAGGACACATACCTTCATGTCTTGATCCTCCCAGGGTACAGGCCATTCCTGTGGTCGCATTCGAGATTCATGCATGTCAGTGCAAGGTCCTGAATTTTGGGCACCTCATCCAGTTGGGTCTTCAGGCCAACTGGAAAAGAGCACACGTGTGCCAATGCAGAGGATCTCTTTTCTCTTCGTTGAGTTAGATTCGGTCAGTTGGTGCTGAACTGCCTCAAGACTATCAGGCAGGACAGTGGTCTAACTGAAATTCTTTCAGAGTCTTCTGGGGCATATGGCTGCAGCTGTGGTGGTATTTCTGCTCAATCTGCTCCATATGAGGCTCCATGAATCCTGAAGTGGGAGTGGCAACAGGGTACTCACCAGGTACAGTTGCTAGAGGAATGCCTTTCCCTGAGCCTCCTCAGATAGCGCCTTCAGGGCAGGGACATTCTGGTCTACATAGACAACACTGCGAATGTTGTGCATATCAACCAGCAAGGTGGTTAATGCTCCCATTGCATGTCACAACTCACCCACCACCTCCTCTTGTGGAGTCAGATGCATATGAGATCCCTTCGTGTTAACTCCACCAGGAGTGTCACGTCATCCTGGCTTGTGGTGCCTTACTAGCAAACTTTTGTAGAGCTGTGGGCTGGGCGACTCCTAACACATTCCCTAGGTTCTATAGCCTGCATGTCGAACCGGTTTTATCCTGGGTTATCATCTCAATTTGGTAGTGGCACTGAGAGGCCCATTTCAGAGTTAGCTTGCGGTGTCCTGGACGCCTATTTCTCCAGAGAGTCCCCTGACCAGGCACACCTTGTCAAGTCCTCTAGCGCTCTGGCCAGATGTGGCAGAGCATCCGGTGCCAGGCCTTTCAGACAATGAATTCCTGAATGAATGAATCTGGCATGAGGCTAATGCCCAGTTGAGTGACATTTGGATCCCATATGTGTATTTCCACGGTACAGTTACCAAGGTTCTCTAAATGATGCAGCCATGAGCCATCACAGAGACTTCCTTGTGTAGTAGGGCCCCTCGGGGTTACTCCACGTGAGTAAATGTCAATAAACCCCTTCTGGGAGGAGGTGACTCCGCAGTGTGTCCTCTTCCAAATGAAAGGGCATGATTTCCCAGTGTTGTCCAAGTTCTACTGTTGGGTCACGAGGAACAACTGTAGTCAACCTTTTCTGTGTGTAGAGCCCAGTCCTATTGTCTGCCTTATAGGAAGTAATAGGAAGCCTACACAGGGAACTGGAGGGGGCAACACCTGTGGCGTGTTGGTAGGGATCCCAATTTGTCACATATGTAACCCTCGTTCTTTGTAGGCAGTGACGGAGACATCATAGTTGCAGTCGACACAGTTGCAGTACCATCGCTGAGCTGCCAGGTCACCGGGTCAGCTCCTCAGCGAAAACATGAATGAATGTGGTGCACCTGCTGCCTCTTATATCCACGAGGTGAACATTGACAGTATTTGTACAACTGGTGGAGATACAAAAGTTTGCTTGTTGAATTTAATTAATCTGTTGATAGTTTAGCCAATTTATAGTAAGGGTTAGGCTTGATTAAACTATCAACAGGTTAACAGCTTGAATACTTAAGATTAGTATGAACTGTTGGATTTCAGATTGTTAACTTGGTTATATCTAGCCACATTAATAACAGTTGTCTTCCTCTATGGTAAGTTTTCTCTTTCAGAAGACAAGTTTGAAGGAATGTTTTGCTGAGTAGCGATTGAAATGTCTATAAACAGCACCCTGTAAAATAACATGTGGTTTGATGGCATGGACCTTTGAAGAAGAGTCTGTCGCCCCCTTGAGTCCTGGTGTTTGTCACGGTCACAGCCCATGACAAACATTATGTACAATGAGTTTGTGCATCATACCAAGTATTTGCATTTGCATTATCACTAAACATATGTTTCTAACTTGATCCACAATCAGTGTGTTTTTTATCAGCACTCTTTAAAATTGATCTAGTGCATTGGTACTGAATAATGGCCTAGACTGTGTGTACTTACCCTCTCTATGATTTCTGAACATCTCCTCACAGCTGGGGATAACCTATTCCCCACTTTTATTTTTCATGAGGACAAGAGAGAGAGAGCGTTGATGGCCTCCTACAAATACATAAAAAAGAAAAAGGAAATAAACGACTTCTCTGTTAGTTTATTCCGTGTTAGCTCACCCGCGTCAACTCAAGATGCAAGTCAAACAAATGGACGCCATCACTGAGCAGAGGGATCCGTCTTGCTCCCTCATCTCTCGTTCTTTTTCTCTTTATCTGCCTCCCTCTTCATCTATTCCTCTCTTGCTCTCCCTCTTGCATGCTTTCATGGCCATGGAAGTTGTAAGTCGCAGCTCAGGTGGAAAAATGTTTTTGGAGTAAAAAATGTATTCAATAAATAGCGGGAGCAGCATGGGGTCGGCCCAAGTGTGCATGAAACGGCAGTTTGGAGATTGGAATAATGGAACGGGAAGGGTGATGGAGCATGAGTGTACATTAAACAGTGGAGTTCCACACCCGTGACAGCCAGGCATCCGCTGGGAATACAGCCACTAACTATCCTCATATTCTTTCAATTTCAAATAACGGCCTCCACTTTCATCAGGGTGCTTTTTTCTCCCCTTGCCCTCATCTCTTTCACTTTGTTCAATTGTATTGGTGTGAATATTGAGAGAAACCTCGTTGTCATCATGAAATAGGAATGGCTCCGTGCTGCTCTGGGTTATTCATGTTTCATGACCCCTGTTACAGTGTTGTGATGCGTTCAATGTTCTTCGCCACTGTGGAAGAAAAAAACAGTTGTGAAATCATTAAGACTACGAATGCTAACAGCGCAACACAACAAAACAAGATTGCACGCATTAAAATCAACGAAGCTCTCTACACTGCAAGCGCCCTTTGCGATGTGATGCAGCTTACAATTGAAGGATGCTTCTTTCTTTCTTTCTTTCTTTCTTTCTTTCTTTCTTTCTTTCTTTCTTTCTTTCTTTCTTTCTGTCTGGTGCTGCCATTTCTCTGTTTTTTCAACACTACAGATGGATGAAGTGAAAGTTAAGATTATGGCATACTTTGCTTCTAATTTCCTTTCTGTTTATCCACAGTTGGGGTTAATATTATGTGTGAAATGATTTCATTACTCTACTGTCAAAAAGTTGGATACAAAGTTACTCTGATTCCTCCTTACCTGGATTTTTTTTTTTCAAAATAACAAGAATTCATAAAAAAAAAAAAAGAAAAAAAAAAAGAAAAAACATTCTGTCCCATTTTTGAAATCTGGCTATACTGGCTATACGTGTTTGATATGGAACAACTGACAAATTGATCCCTAATGTGATTGTGCTGCACATCACCCACCTTATTTTTAATATTGTTTCCTGAGGAAAAAATGTTACAAAATAAAAAATACTGATATTTTATATATTAGTTGATTGATTTGAAATGTATTAGTTATATATTTAACTCTAAAATGCATATAAGCCTTCAAAAAAACTATAAAAAATCCTAACAGGGGGACAAAATGCTCTGAGATGAATTCAGTTATTTTCTTAAAAGAAAAAAATATGCACTGATTTTATTTATATATTTTTTTCAGTAATGTCCATTTGTAAACTTTCCATGCATATATTCTGACCATTATGGCCTGATTCTGAGAGTGCGCACCATCTCTTTCATCTGCAATGCAATCAGAGATACATGTACATGTGTAGAAAAAAAAAAAAAAAAAGCATCTCTCATTGGCTGTGACACACACACACACAAAAGCCACATGTTCATTTAACACCTTCAAACAGAACAAATCTGCTGGCTGACCCCCTCTCACATTCTGAATGTTTATGCATAATTGAAAATCATTATGTAAAACATTTAGCATTTTCTAGAGCGCCTTTTGTATATCACGGGGAAGAAACACTTAGACAGGCATGAGTCCTTCATCTAATCATCAGTCTCTCTGTGGTCCTCATACTCTCTAATCTGACTGGCACAATAAAGGACATTTAGCCCTATACAAAAGCCTACCAGTCAGAATGCCTGCCCTGCCTCCTTATCTCTCAAGTGCAGCCATTACCATGGCCTCTTCTTATTGGACATAAGGCATCATTTCAAGAGCATAAGTGTGGGATCATCAGGCATAAAATACTGCCTTTCCACCTTGTGAATGTACTTTACCTTTGAGGGTCAGGAGACGTCACTACCAACCCCCTTTCGCTTCATTAGACATATTTAGATGAACGTATTTGGTAGATGCATCCAAAACGTCTTGCATAGTGTTCAAGCTATACATTTTGGAAGCATTCGAATCCGATCTACTGATTGAGCTACAGAAACTTTCCTCTATGCTAGTACAGCAACAAAGACACAATAGTTGCATGATGAACGGGGCCTTCCTGCTCAGAGAAACACAGCAAAGCTATTCAATTTGCCGCATCTGGACCGTTTCAATAATTCATGGTGTTTGGTGGCATTTTAATGTTTTATAAGTAAATTGTGTACTCTTATGGAACATGGAATGGCATTTCATTTGCAGCTGTTGGGTGTTCACTTTATCTTTCATAAACAAGCTAAACACGGATGCTGCCGTAATGCGTTTTTGCACAGCCTGTTAACCCTTCGTTGTGCCTGCCTGCATCAGTCGCCTCGGTCATTTCAAAAAGAAAGCGGTTCAAACCCATTTGTTTTCACATCCACGGTTGGTCTTCAAAGATCCCTTGTGTTGACGTCATTCTTGACACGAGGCCACACTGTGAGCAGCTCCATATGAATGCTACAATTAGCAACTACCTCGCACGGTTTTTATAACTTATAATTTAGGATGTGGCTAAAGACAGTAAAAAAAAGCACGAAAGGGCACGACGTCTGCATCTCCGTCTTTGCGTTCCATGATTCCATCATCTGTGTTTGCGTTCAGCTCTGTGACTGATTATCATTACCTTTTCTTGCAAATATCTGGCTCATTATGACTAGCTAGCTGCCAACGCGAGAGCACCAAGCCCATCTCTCTGGGAGAGGAGGAGAGATAGGCCCAGCCTAGCCTCCTGCATTTGGCTATTAAACACAATGAATGTGCTGCTTTGTTATTAACATCTGTTCATCAGGGATGGAGGCTGGATAATCACCCCTCACACCTTCTGCTTCTACACTCCAACTCCGGCAATCACGACCATCATTTGGCAGCTGGTTGAAGCCACTAATGTCTCTCTTTTCCCTACATTCTCTCATTTCTCTCTCTCTATTTTGCTCATTTGCTACGGCTTGATTTTACCCTCCATAACCCTTTTATCCTGCTTTCCTGTTCTCGCTAACAATGTTTACATTCAAAGATTTTCATCGATGCAAATTTTGTTTAGTCTGATTGCAGATTTTATACATAGATAACGTTATTTACTTGTAGCACAATATCCCACCTCGTTTTACCTCAGGATTTTTGTAATACCTGGAGTAAGCTATCCATTAGCATTTCCTTTTATCTACAGTGGTTGGGATAGATTAATTTTTGATTGGATAAAAAACTGTCACTACTGTCTACCTGTCAAGTGTAAATGGAAATATTGTAATTATGAGTTCCAAGCTCACGAGTGGCCACACGTATATATTCACACAGAAACTCAGATTTTACATGACACTTTAATTGTCTGTTATATGACTCGATGCTCTGCTATAGAAGACTTAGAATGCAGTGCAAATGTGGACTGCGATTTATTTTAGTATTTTATTTTATTTTATTTTTTTGTAAATAAGAAATGATGCTTATTTGCTTAAGGTATGTTCCCAATTATTATCAATGTTAAAAACAATTGTGCTGATTCATATTTGTGAATAAAAATAAGCATAAAATTTGCTCCGAACCATTAGTTATAATTGATCACAAATTGATAATATTAAGTAGCACATTAGTATAAGGATTACTGAAGGATCATTTGAAACTGAATATTGATGTAATGATGCAAAAAAAAAAAAATCAACTTTAATCACATAAATAAATTACATTTTAAAATATATTTAATAGAAACCCACTATTTTAGTTGTAATATTTCATAGATTCATAGTTTACTGTATTTTTGATTAAATAAATTCAGCCTTTCAAAAAATAAATGATCATAATGTCTTAATTATTTCAAACATTTGACCACCAGTGTATATTTTACATAATGCATGTACTAAATAGCAAATTATATTTTTATTATGATAGGCTACATACACTGTAAATGAATGACAAAATTAATAATTGTCATTTTGAATTCAGATAGTTATTTGGAAAGATAGATTCACTAGTTATTTGGTTTCATTGCTCAAAATACATGTTTGTTGTTTTGTTCTAGCTTCTTCAGTGTTATGGATCTAACCTGAATGCATGACACGTTCACGTGACTTCTGGATGCACTCGGAGCTTCTGGATGCACTTGAAGGCAGCAGAATTATGGTTAGTCGCATTTCTTTCTTTCTTTCTTTCTTTCTTTCTTTCTTTTGCATGCAAATAACTTTAAACACCGCTTGCTGCTGAGAAAATCCATATATTCATGCATTAGAAAAATTCCAATATTCATGCACTTACCAAAAGTATAATTTTAGTGTCAACTTTATTTGAGCAGCTTAAGTCAGCAGACTAATGAAGTTAGGCATCTCATCAAGGCATCTCAGTGCGTAACTGACAAGTTTGCCTTTCTGCTATTTCTAAAAAATGAGGTGAAAAAGGTTTATGTTCATACTCCTAGCTTCACTTGGCAAAATGGAGAAGATTTTGAAACAGGTCAAAATTTTATATTCTGTAAACATAACTTATTAGCCAAACTTTGCCTAATAATTAGACATTTCTGAATTAGATTAAAAATTGTCTTGCACTGTTAAAATGTATCCTTTGCTAATTTCAACCTTGATAGCAGTGGGATTCAAATATTTACTTGGCAAATATATGTTTATTTATTTATTTATGCATTTATTTATTTATTGCTCTATTTAAAAGATATGAACGTAAACAGTTTTTTTTATCTATTATTATTATTATTATTATTATTATTATTATTATTATTATTATTATTATTATTATTATTATTATTATGTTCTATTCTATAAAGCATTTTATTCTGATTAATTATGGTTACATTTTTTTTTGTTATGATGAAAACAAACCACTGGTCTTCTTCGTTTTGCAGTTCCTGATCACAAATTATTTTAGCACAGTGAACTGAAAAACAGACTTACACCGTATATGACACATTTCCATCTCACAGTTGTTTTATGATCATCATAATTGTTGTGTCGATGAGACATCTCAATTACTTTCTGGGTTGTGTCAAGATCTGAGTCGTACATTCTTGGGCTGTAACATTCTCACGCAGACACACGGTCGCTGCACACACAGTTGGCCTGACTGTAAGTAACTTGTCTTTCTGATGGTGGTGCCGTTAGATTTACTGATGGGGTCTATGTGCCTCTCACTGGGTGGTGGAGCTAAACTTGCTCCGCTGCATCAGCCGCAGATGTTGTGAAGAGCAAAGCAGCTACAAGCATGTGTGCGACGTTCGGAAATGGAGAGCGATTCCCTCTGAGACGCCAGATGACATTTGGGTCAATTTAGCTGTTAAATAAGAGTGAGTCCTCTGGGGGATGCTTGTTACAGTTATTTCTGAGGTACTAGTCACAGCGTTTCTCAGTCGCTTTTGATACCAGCTATAGCAGCAATGAGTAACCAGTCTCAAGATTGAGTCATCGTGGGTTTGTAAATGTTTTAACAATGTTTCTGAGCTGCATGAATCGGTTAACGTGAGATGGAACATACTTCTCTGTGTGTTGTGTGTATGTCGTTTGATGCATGTCTGTCTGTGGTGTGTGTAGTTGCTTTCATATGCTGCCTGCATTTAATGTTGTAATGTGGGGTATATATATATATATATATATATATATATATATATATATATATATATATATATATATATATATATATATATATATATATATATTAACACTAATATAAATAATTTAAAGCGTTTATAAACATTTCAGAAGTTTTGAGATCAGTTGCTTTTAAAAAAAGACGACTTTTATGCTTAGCAAGGCTGCATTTGTTTGTTTAAAAAAAACGGCAACAGTATATTGTAAAATATTATTGCAAAAAAAAAAAAAAAAAAACTGTAAATTGTAATATGTTTTTAAATGTAATTAATTCCTGTGATGCATTGCTGAATTTTTGACAGCCATTACTCCTGTCTTTAATGTGTCAATATACTAATTAACTGGTCAGGAAATATTTCTTATTATTATCAATGTTGAAAACCATCGTGCGGCGTGCTTCCTTACTTACTTAGATACTTAAGTGGACGCCATGTATGTTTCCAAAAAGAACATTTATTTGATAATGATATTATAGGAAACATTATTAATATATTTTGTAACAAATGTCTTCACTGACACCTTTGATCAGTTAAAATGTTTTATTAGTAGTGTATGTGTAAAATTCTATATTATAAAATGATAAATTCTATATTAAACTATTTCCTAACTTTAATTTGTATGATTCACATTTTTAAGGACTTTACTGTTGTTAAATGATAAATAATGCAATAATTATAAATGATTCTGCTCCACAAAAGTTCTACAGTATTACTATCTAGCATCACCAAGCTTCTTTCTAAGGGGTATTTCAATATGTATACATTTGTGGATTTATGTGTCATATGGCCTACTACCCTTATTTATTTATTTATTGTATGTTTGTCAAAACATACGATGCGTGTTGTATGCTTATGCTCATGCCAGTGCGCGCAGATCGCGGGCAGGTTTGAGTTTCGCCCGGCGTCAGCTCCGGCCTGGCTGCTTGGCGTTCTGCTTCTCCTTCTGTCATACACAGGAAGAGCTTGACTCCAGCGTCTGTGTCTCTTTTCGTTATGTCTAAATCAGCACTCTGCGCTCTGACAGAGGACTGGAACAGAACATAATGTCTTCTCCCTTTGTGCGGGGCCATGGCGGCCTAGCGCCCCTGCGGGTGGGGGACGAGAGAGGAAACCGTTCTCGGAGGACGTTTTCAAACGGCTGTCAGATCCTTCCTCTAGCGTTCGGGAAACCTGTGCCATGCACCATGCTGATGTGTCACTCAAGATGGCTGACATGGCTTGTTATTGTATGGAAGGTTGAATGATTTTTTTTTTTTTTTTTACACATCTTTCTTTTGACTGTTTATTTTTTTGCTAGCTTTACTTTACACCAGTCTTGCAGAGAGAGGCAAAGAGTGCATGAATCTCATGGGTGACCATATGCAGGATGACTGCAGCGTTTCACCATATGTTCATAGCATACATGGTGTCTGGGGTGGGGGGTGGCTGGGCTAGTGTTGCATGATGGAATATGAGGATGATATCATGTGTTTAACTGTATATATCCCACATAACTGGTTATGTACCATTCAATACTTTCTAAAAACTGCCTTGTGACACATGCATGTGTTTATGCATGCATTTCAGTTTAACTACACGAAAACAAATTTGGCTGGTGTAACAGTATTGTAACAGACGTGTTTCATAGGCTGCTGGATTTTATTATAAGCCATTACAAGAAAATATAATTTTAAATCTCATCAAAAAACAATGAAGTCACTTTGTGTAATATATAAACCACTGGCATAAATGTACTGTACGTGTACATGGGGTTGACGTTAAGTCTATTAGAGTAGTTAAAGGTACAGTAAAGTTCAAGTATAAAACTTAATAGTATTATTGAAGTGTGCAAATAATATTAAAATTGTCAATTATTAATATGTAGAGTTTACTTAAAAAAGTCTATATCTATAATATACAACTATTAATCTAGTTGTTGAATGAGAGTATATGTCAAAGTTTATATTCATAAACTAAATTGTTGAATAGAAGTATATAGTTGGTAAATTCACAGCATATCTTTAAGTTCATTTACAGTATAGTTCACCGTATAGTTGGAATACAAAAGAAAAACTAAATGATTGGAAGGGTACTCGTTACATTTTTATAAAAGTAAATTTTTTGTAAACCAATGTCAGCCGATGTAATTACAAGAAAGGAAAGGTTTTATTTTTTATTTATTTTTTTAAGCATGCTTACTGTATAAAATATACTTGGAAAACATGTTGACTTCTGTTATTTTTATTTTTTTTGTCACGTTTTAGTTTTTTTTTTTTTTTTGTTTACGTAATCATGTCTTTTATTTTAAAGTTTGTCATAGTCATAGATGCATTCATGCCATGTCATAATTACCATAGTTCTGAGATGTCAACGTGACTTTCTATTTGTACTCTGAATTATGCTTTTCTATGGCAAGACTATAAACGCCCAAGCACTCACATGCTCCAGAACTTGACTCGTCATTACTAACTGTAAGCTCAGAATGTTCTGAGAGCTACTGCCTGTTCCACATGACCGATTCAGATTCATATGTGACCCAGGAACACAAAACGGTCATAAGGTTTTTTATTTTTTATTTTATTTTTTTTTATAAATAAATAAGGTGTCCATTGATGGTATGACTTGTTGGAATAGGACAATATTAGGCTGAGATACAACTATTACAACTACAACTATACAATGCATATTACTAATCAAAAATTAAGTTTTGATATATTTATGGTAGGGAATTTACAAAAATATCTTCAAGAAACATGATCTTTCCTCAATATCCTAATGATATTTGGCATAAAAGAACAACATCTTCGGCTGTCTAATTAGTTAACTTGCGACCCTTTTCATCTAAACTGATTCCCTCTTAAGCCTGTGTTTTGGTTGCCTTTCAGGTCTGAGGTTTAGAGCCGACAACTTGTAAACTTTTGTACGTCATTCATTTAAAAGCCTCAATGATTCCAATTACTCAAATCAACAGCATAAGTCTTACCCGCCCCAATCACATCTTTTTTACATTTCCTAACCACATTCATCCATGCAGAGTTAAAGCACAATGTTCTTCAAGTTACATTGTGTTGCTTTAAGATCATGAAACTGCTTTTCACTAATGAATTCTTAAAGAGCCACACAGATGGGAAATCAAAAATTACCTGTATTACAGTGTATGATGTAGCTGTCCATCAGTGTAAACAATGTGCAAAGTAATTAAACCAAAAAGTACACGATTTATAAAGTTATTGGCTTCTAAAGTAAGGAGTCAACTGAATCGCTGAAATGAGTCGTTGTAGATTTCAAATCTTTTGCCCATCTCTATGTACGTCACTAGAACACTTTGCATAATAATCTCCGCCTACCGTCTTGGGAGAAACGGAACTCTGAGCTGCCCCACCCCCACACACAGACGCTCTGGTTGGTGTGATAGCATCATGTCGAGGAGACAGTGTGTTTTTAACTGTAAAGGTAAGTTTGTTTTATTTTCACTGCCAAAGAATGAAAATCAGAAGAACCAATGGCTAAAATTCATTTTTACCACAATACCAGAGCAGTACAACAAATCCCTTTTGTTGTGTTCACAACATTTCACTGATGACTGCTTTTCTAATCTCGGTGAATAAAAGGCGGGCTTTTCAAAGCGTTTGGCCATAAAAGAGGGTTCATTACCAACTTTATTTGGACCAACAAGCATCTCCAAATCACAACGCAAAGTATGATTATGAAGTTATGTGTTTGTTTTCTCCCGAGTGTCTTATCAGTATGTGTGCTGTCTGCGCTTATCTTCATTTACAAACACGTCATTAAAATGAAGTGTAACAAGTGCTGCTAAGAGATATTCTGTGATAAAGTAATCCATATGAAAACAACGTGATGTCCGTTTTTCATGTCTCCCTTCATTATATCTAATGTGACCACGCCCCCGCGCTGAACACGCTATTCAGATTCAAACTGAAGCGCGGCTTGAATACGCACACACAACAGAAGACAGCGCAGCCAGACTGTTCTTCAAGTTTTTTTATTTTACTGTTTGCATCGCGATGAGAGGAATAAGACATAATTCACTCCAAAAAGATGCTAACGCATTGTTTACCATGAAGTTGTGTGCGGAACAACCAATCAAAACTGACTATGTTAGTTGACCAATCAGAACACCGTATGCTACCGAAAGGTGGAGTTTAAGGAAACTGAATCTTTTGAACAGCTTCGCGCGAACCGTTTGGGGATCTCTGAGAATTGAGGTCATTTTAAAATGATATTTTGACAAAATGACAATGTTTTTTAACCTTGGATGGATTTAAACCTATTGTACAGGACTTATAAACAGTGATAGGAAGCTTAGAATTTTCATCTTACTGGCTCTTTAAGGTAAGAGGGTTGACATTTTAAGCTTTGAAATAATTATCGGTTTATAAATGTTCACTGGTAGCCAAAGCAGGGCACTCAAATGGTAAAAAAAAAAATAAAAGTAGAAAACTAGTTCTGCAGTTCCTCTCACTAGAGTCACTGTCCTGAATGAGAAGCTGTGTTGACCTGCCAAAGGTCAGCTTCAAAAACACATTTAGAAAAAGCTCCCAGGCACAAAGACTTCCCTGATTCTGTGTTGTTGACTTTAACACACAGCGGCCCCTGGCTCCTGAATCGGCCGGCCTTGAGGGAGGAATCCAGCAATGTTTCTCGAGTGAAGTTCTCTCAGCAGGTGGAACTTCCCTTCTGCAAAGAAAATATGTTTGAAAAGTTCAGATGCAAAAGCCTCTAAGCGCCATCTGCAATTTTCTTCTAAAATGAACATTTTCATTAGGCTCTTATGTTTAGGTTCAGTAATTGTACTCTAATGACGACGCATAGGTGCTTTTTCTATGCAATAAAAGTGAAATAACTGAACATAAATATAGGAGCCTGACAAAAAATGCTAATTTTAGAAGAAAATTTCAGATGGCACTTAGAGGCTTTTGCATCTTAAACTCTTATTTCTTATATACCGTATGAATGATCAATATATTAATCGAGATATAATGAATAATACACAAGGAATTGCTGTATGTGACGTGAGATGTGACAACATATTTACTCATATGTCATAAATTACACACACACACACACACACACACGATAAGATATGGTACTGCATGTGTAAAAATATATTAAATATATATTCATGCATTATATAGTGACACATAGAAATATCTATTTATTATATTTAACAATCATGTATGATATACATGTTTCATATTTAAAAATACAAATAGCTTACAATAGCATGTACACCTGCTCATAATAAAGCTATCACTATGCTAAAAAGGGCACTACAACTACTTTTTTTTTTTTTTTTTTTAATAAAGTGACATAATTTAACAGTGTTTGGCCAATCGTCATCCTGACCACAGACATTACAGAAACCCTTTTACATTTCAGAATAATGCAACATTAAACTAACAGATATCCCTCTAATATTGCAATAGTTTACAATATATGGAAATGTATATATTATTATATATTATCCTATATACATTATATAATATATCTTCATATATTTTACAGTATATTCCCAAATAGTTTGTTCCATAAGAGTTCAAACAAGTCTCAAACCAGGAGGCCGGCCAGGGCTGTTGTGGGGGCTGTCCCGGGTTTGACCCGCTGGAAAAAAAGCGGGCTTGTTCCACACAATTGCAGCCCCCTACGTTAAAATAACAGCATAACGTCCAGAATCACCACCCCCCAAAACACACACACACAAATGCCTGGCTTCATTGGTTCCTGCCTTTGAACGAGAAATGCTTGAGCTGCAACCGAATGTGTCGGAACTAGACCAGGACAGTGTGTGAAAGTGAGGTTTGTGACATCAAAGGTGTGAGATCATGAGAGTGAACAAGTGTCTTTGATCTTAGACTGTTCCTGTTTTGCATAAAATAAACACCTCCACGTCCAAAGATGAACAACAAATACATTCCTTTGGTACTCAGTTAACATATTTTAAGGAATGCAATGATGTCCATGTAGAAGATGACTATCTTAAAAGAGCCCATCTGTCTTTTGTGGGTCTCTGATTCGTGACCCAAAGTTGACCCTTCTTCTCTGACAGAGTCATCAGAATGAAAACATCCTGAGTGGGGTGGCTGTTCCATACCTGAAACATGTTCAGGAACAAGTCTTTCCATCTCATTGGCTCGATTTCAAAAGGGCCAGTGGAATGTAAAACATGTATCAAATGTGCTGAGCAGACCAGAGCAGGATCTGCTGGATCTGCTGGAACTTCTACTGAGGAATCAAGTGGAAATGTGAGCTTAAATACAGTAAGCAGTTTAGAAATGGCCAAATGGGGTTAAGAGATAGTTCACCCTCATGCCTATCCAAACCTGTATACATGGTTTCTTCTGAGCAGCACAAAACAAGATTGCAAAATGTTTGTAGCTTAGCCATTTTCGTGGCTGTTGGCTTCCACTGTATGAAGAAAAAAAATGTCCATAAGAGAAAGAAAGTCACATAGTTTTGCAATGACATGACGATGAATAAAAGATAATAAAATTTTATTTATTTTTTTATGATCTATCCTTCGACTTTGGGCATGTCCTACAGCAGAGGTGACTTCAAAATATGATGAAATCCTGAAAGAAACCCCTTTGTTAAAAATGAAAGGTAGCTCTTTGTTTTCATGTTTAATGTCCATTTTTTGTTTTATTGAATTACAATAGTAACTGCCATAATTTATATTGTTTATTTAAATCTGACTATAATGATTCATTGTCAACATAACTAATGTTGATCACTATTAGATGAATGTCAGATGAACAAATATTGTAGACACTAATCATGAATCATGATTTCTATATTTAGAAATAAAATGAAACTTTAATAAAAAATCAAAAAGAGTCAGAGATTATTGAATTAAATTGTTTCTGAATGTGAATGTGTCTGTTAAATGGGTTGTACTGCTTTCTATTTTGTTGACAGTCATTCAGGCGATAAAGCATTGAACAAATGTTTGACAAAAATGTGTCTTCAATCAATTTCCAGTGCATGCAATTCTTTGGGAAATCTGTGAAATTTAGACATTGCTTTGGACACTACAAAACTTTACTAGATGTAAATGTGCAAATAAAACGGCATGCTTTTAAGATGTACAATCTATTACAGTGTTTGGTGTACTGCTATGATGAAGGAAATTCCTATGAACACAACATAGTTGAATTTCGTTCTAATTCAGCCAGATTATGTGTGTCTTCTAGGGAGCACAGAAATCCATTTAAAAGTGCGCCGATATCAAAGACCTTGTACAAATGTTCTCATCAAAGCACTCAGACAAAGAGAAAAAGACTCGGGCGTCCTGACTGTGATAGTGCGTTTCATCAATACAGCAAAAGAGGACGCACACGCTCATACATGCATGTTCTTTATGTTAGCAAATTGCATATTTTCTCGGAAAAAGGAATATGAAGAGAGATAATGACTGTGAAGAATAAAGACACAATAAAAGGCCATTTCATTGTGATCGACAAGGAACCCATTTGAGATGATGCAGTGAGGAAACGAGTAAAGGGAGTGAATGCTTTTTGATCTGATGCTGATTATCCAGCAATTTGAATTGGTGATATGAACTCAAGATAATCTTTGGGGGGCTATTTGAAACAGGGGAGAGGGGGCGTAGTCCCCGATGAAAAATATCTGGGTTTCAAAAAACACAGCAGGTACGTAGGTCACCCTGACTACCAGCTCTGGTCCTGAAAGGCCTTGGCATTGTGAAGGACACCGGTTAGTGAGCAAAGCACTGGTCATTAGAGCCGGCCTTTCTAAACCAATCCTGGAAAACTCACCAGGCCAGCTCCAGGTTGTCATTTAAAGTCCCGTTTTTGAGCTCCGTAGGCTCAATTGGCCAAAATTGCTCCTCTGGAGACTTCTGACTTCTGAACGTAGCTGATTTTGAGTTCTTTTAGAGTTCCAAGGTCATTCAGCTGTGACGACGGCGGCTCATTTTAGGAAAATTGTGAAGCAGTCTTCCCAAAAAAAAAAAAAAGCCAGTTTAGACTGGCATGCATTTATGTTGGTTTGGTGCTGTGCACCACCATAGACTTGCTGATCACTAGCATGGTCTTTGGGTTGACCAAAGGAAGACTTGGACGTCTAAAAACATCTAATCATGCTAATGGTAGCCCATAATGTATCTGAAGATGAAATCAAGCGAGAAAGAACAATAACCTCAGGTGGCTTCAGTGTTGTTGGATCTTAAAGGTTCTGGTGAGTGTTTATGGCTGTGTTGTTCTTTTAGATACCAAGCTTCATCTATATCCTCGAGACAAGAGAAGGTGATGGATGAAGCAGCAATCTGATTATTTTTGCAAAGTAGATGGTGTTGAAACCAATCAAATGTGTAAGACAAAGACACTGCTACATCCTCACCTTCCCATTCTGTCACCAGTACAAAGATAATGAGAGATTATTCCTTTTAGTGCTGTTTTAACCAGTGGGAAAATTGGCGAAACACATTTTTGGGTTCAATTTAGTTGCTGAATTAAAATATATATATATATAAATAAAAAATCAGCTGTCAGCCCCACATTACTCTACCCATCCATAAATTCAAGAGGCGAATTATCGCTTGATAGCGAGCATGTGGCTATTGAGGGACAGTACTCTTTTTAATCGCCCAGCAGAACAAGCAGTCCATAAAGATGTCAAGACATTGTTAAATATTCATGGAGACAAATGAAGTAATGAATTAATGGACACATGAGTAATGGCCGGCTAATGTGATTAGAACAGACACGTAATGCCCTTTGCCAGATCAATCTAACTCAGAGCATTAACCTGCAATACATCTTCCTCTCCCACATCGCTGTGATTTCCACTGTGCTCTGTGCGCTGGAACGCTACATTGAGAAATGATTCAGCTTTTCCACAGAACATGCTATTACTTTGTTTTGTGTACCTTGTTAAAAGAGCTATTATGATATATAAATTTAGGTCAGGAGAAATGAAGATGCTTGAGATTAGTTTTTTTAATTTATTTATTTCTATCTTCCTTGGTAATGGAAGACACGCAGTTAGTTCTAATTGTGCAACGTACTGAGGAGAGGTGGGCTGTTCCTTTTATTATTGTTGTATGGTGTAAAGAAAACTGAAATGAAAAAATGAATGAACAAGCCAATCAATCAATCAAGTCCTTTCTGTTTTTGGGTTTCTGTATTTTTTTTTTTTTTTTTTTTTTTTTTTTTGTTCAGTAGAGACTAGTTTTCATTTAATTATTATATGAATGAATGAATGAAAAAGAATTAATGGAAATTCTATAATATAATATATTATAATATAATATAATATAATATAATATAATATAAAACATATTATGTGTTAAGATTTATATAATGAATTAATTTAAATAAAACTTATAAATATATATAAATATATATATAAATCTACACACACACACAAACACAAAAACACACACATAAATATTCATTTTAATTCTCAAAAACATACAGACTTAAACCATAAGAAAATCATACAGACTTATTTTAATTCAAAAACCTTGAATCATTTCCCCCCATATGGGAATATTGTGTGAGGTACCTTTAGACACTCTGATCAATACAGTGCTCTCGAACGCACTCTAGAGGTTAAAGGTGGTATTACAGAAAGTCATTTTTTTTTTCTTGAAATGCTATCCCATAACCCCAATAAGGGGTTGGTCAACGATACCCCAGAGATACTTGTGTTTATGAGTTTGCGGTGCACTCGGGGTGCTAAAGTTAGGTGAAAGTGATGTGATACATGATGAGTGTTAGAATTACACGGAGGCTGCAGAGAACGAGATAAATATGAGCAGGATGGGTAACATTGCGTTTTATTAGCGAGTGTCTACGGCTTTGATATAGTGTGTCTGCGTATGTCTCTTGGTTTTAACCCCCCAACCCCCCCCCCCCCCCCCCCCCCCCCCGTTCCCCTGTAGCTTTATTAAGCTGGGCAGCTGAGTGCTGTCTGTTCCTCAAACAGACCTCCACACCCCCACATCACACACACACACACACACATGCACACACTGAGCAGCTGCACACACTATCTCTGTTTTGCCCCCTCGCTTTGAAGTTCATTTTGTGTCCCACACTGATCAGGGCCACAGGCAAAATATCAACTCCAGTAATGACACAAGCAAACAGTGAGAGAGTTTATTTACATGGGTAAAGGGAAAGACACTTGTTTGAAAGCTTCAGAGAAAACAACATCCATGCATTTGGACACAGCGGGGTTTCCTTCTGATTGACTGAGTGGACAAAGTTCTCGTAGTCCTCTTTTTGTTCAACGGCTTTTGAAATTCTCCCGGTCTGGGAATGGAACGCCTGTGGCAGAGGATGATAAATTAGACATACATACATTTCCCAAAAATCAGTCGGTGCACAGATCTCTATGACGAGATTCTCTGAGATGCCATAAAGAATGACGGCTTGGATTCATTTCCCAAAAAATGAAGGGACAAAGCAAGTGTCACGCTCCAGAATCATATATTCATAGGCAAAACTGCACGCTATTGATATGGTTCATCATGTCTGCATTGGCTATGTGATATATAGCTTTATTTCACTCTGTGAGCTAATTCTGGAGAAAATAACTTTTTAAAGAAACACTTTCTAGTGTCGTAAACAATTCAAACAGCTATTATGTGTTATACTATTGAAAACGCAATCATACTCAATATGCATTTACAGCATTCATTTTGATCACATCAGCCTGATGATGGAACTAAATCATAAATATTGTGTCAAGTTCCGTGCTGCTGTGTGAAACATAAATGAAAATGTGACATTATTCAAATGATGCCACTTTAATGTACTTAAATCTAAATTACCAGATTTCTGAAATGCTGTCATCACTATTTAAATGGCTCATAAAATTCAAAATGTACCTCTATATTGATCAATGTTTATTTGCCTCATGTCATTTCCCCAAATGAAGCAGAAAAAAAAAATTACATGTAGTGTAAATAACAATGCAAGTCATTACCTTTCATTTGATATTATATTTAATACTTATAAATGTAATTGTTTAACTTGTCCTGCAAAACATATTGCATATTACTATGTAGATATTCATACTTTATTTTAATAGTCCACTTAAAACATTATACTAACTATAGAACAATAACTAGACAATCTGCACTTTTTGATGGTCACCTCACTCTAAAAAACTTCTTTGCAACTACATGTCATGTAACGTCTCGATTACGTATGTAACTCCTGTTCCCTGACAGTTACATATGTAACCGAGATGTTCCCTTTCATTTGGTCACTCTGTCACGTCGTTGACCATCGTTGATCCCTAACAAAGCACCACTATAGCTGCTCCTTCCAGTGCCCCTATTAGCCACCTAGTCCCCCTGCAGCAACTGGGGTGTAAGATACTGTAGTACGGGGTTATGTGGAGAGAGTCTATTACTGTTGTTCCACTGGAACCATACAATAAGACTTATTGTATAACACTGGGAAAACGTCTGCTTTCCAGGGTTGCTGCGGAATCCACATCCTGCCCGCAGGGAGGTATCGTGTGGAGATTACACATATAGACTGGGCATTAAGGGCAATACAACATATGGAATTTCTCTGGGCCCAGTTAGGTGTGAGGCAACACCAGCAGGGATGGTACAGTACATGAGAGGACACTGGCTCTGCACAAAGGCTATAAAACCTACACTGTAAACCCTGATAAGTTCACAGAACTCAAAAAATATTTTGTAACAGATTACACAAAAACATTTAAGTGATGTTTTTAAATGTTTTAAGTTTACATAAACTTAAAATTTTTTATTCCAGTTGCCTTAAATTATCTCAGAGTTATCTTAAATAATTATATTTCTGAACTTATAATTAGGGAGTAATTCACTCATAATTTTATCTATTTTTCAACTCCTATAATGTGGGAAATACACTCAAAATTAGGCTTTTGCTGTCCATCCTCAGTCTAACCACAGGCTCTACTCTTCACCACAATGGTAACACTACAAATCCAACATAACATAAACCTTTGTAAAATCTAATATAACACAACATTTATGTATTAACTTATGTCCCTCTATGTTAATCTTGTGTAAAAACACACAAAATAACACTTAATTTCTACATTTATTTTCCTTGTTTTCTGATGCAAAGCATGCTGGGAACTAGAAAACACAATCATTTTAAGTTCACCTCACTACAACAAATTTTTGAGTTAACAGAACTTATTTAAATTAAGTCCAATGAACTTTTGTTATTATTTGAGTGCAATTAACTAATTTCATTTGATTAATTTCACTGTTCGGTTTTACAGTGTAGCAAACATGTTTGGTATCACCCAGCCCTCAACTATACGTATATCTGTCAGTGAAGTACTTTGCGCCAACGCCCAGGAAGAAGCTACACTCCTTGTTGAATTTGTTCTCAACCTGAGGGGGTAAGGAACACCTTGGTTTTGATATGCCAAGATGATGGCATCCACTATCCAGTGGGTCAACCTCTGCTTGGAGACAGCCTTTCCCTTCTGCAGGCCTCTGTAACAGATGAAGCACTGATCTGCAGTCCTAAATCTCTGTGTACGGTCCACATATATGTGTGAAGTGTCATTGGGATTGAGCAAAGCTAGGGCTGAGTATGCCTCCCCCAATGGCAGTGCTTGCAGGTTCACCACCTGATTCCTGAAAGGCATAATAGGAACATTGGGCACATATAATGGTATAATTTGTTTACCTAAAATGTGTGCAGTCCCCTTACCCTCTTGATGGAAGTCAGTGCAGTTAAGAGCACTGTCTTTATCGACAGTTCGCAGCTCTGCGGACTGCAACAGCTCAAAAGGTGCCCTCTGCAATGCTGTAAGCACCAGAGGGAGATCCCAAGAGAGTACAGGGTCAGGCCAAGGAGGATTAAGTCTCCTCATGCCCCTCTGGAACCTTATGATCAGGTCATGCTTTCCCAAAGAGTCCCTGTCTACAGGATCGTGATGTGAGGCAATTGCTGTAACATATACTTTTAGGGTGTAGGAAGACAGCATTCGCTCCGACCCCTCCAAAAGAAAGGAAAGCACAGCTCTGATCAGGCATTTCCGGGGGTCTTCCCGGTGAGAAGAGCACCATTCAACAAACAGGTTCCACTTCATGGTATAGGCCCGCCTCATAGAGGGTGCTGTTGCCGAAATAATGGTGTCTACTACCAACTGGGGTAGATCACTTAGGACCTCCATGTCCCTTCTAGGGACCACATGTGGAGGTACCACTGATTTGGTTGTGGGTGCCTGAGGGTGCCCTTTCACTGAAAAAGTAGATCTTTGCTCAGAGGACTGCACCAGGGAGGGGCTGCCGCAAGGAGCATCAGTTCCAGGAACCAGGTCCGGTAGTGCCAGTAAGTTGCAACTAGTGGGACCTGTTCCTTGTCCTCCCTGACTTTGCACAACATCTGTGTAGGCTCACTGGGGGAAACGTATACTTGCGTAGACCCCAGGCCAGCTGTGCGCCAGTGCATCCATGCAGAGCATTCACCCGGTCAGGGAATAGAACAGCTGGCAATGGGATGTGTATGGAGATGCAAACAGGTCTACCTGTGTGGCTCTGAGATGTCTCCATATTAGCTGGATCGCCCGTGGATGGAGTCTCCATTCTCCCTGAAGCCCATGCTGCCATGAAAGCTCATTGACTACACAATTGAGCAGGCCTGGAATGTAAATGGCTTGAAGCAACCTCAGATGCTTCTGACTACATAGGAGAAGATGGCGAGCAAGTTGCAACATATGATGGGAGCGTAGACCACCCTGGTGGTTGATGTATGTAATGGTTGCAGTGTTGTCCAATACAAATGGGTGCCTGTCCACAACCCCGAAACAGCATGCACATTGTACATGGCACCCTAGCCCATAGTGGAGGCACCCATGAACAGACCAGACCAGAGTAACTCGATGAGTGTCACATTGCCACGCCCATCTCGTGACTCACCCATGAAGCCAATGCTGAAGCGGCCTCATATGAAGGCCAGTTGCAGAACAGAAAAAAAAAAAAAGATTCTCACCCAGCCCTCCTCCGGGGGAGGGAGTGGTGGCCGCTTCTATCTGGGGCCTCAATGGGCAGCACCACACCCTTGCTACTAGCTCCCCACTGTGGACACGTCGGTCGCTACTGCTGAGGCTGAGCAGGGACGGAGGAAGCTGTGGGGGGCACCCTAGGTGACGAGCAGGTGGAGCAGCTGCAGCCAGAGGCGGGGTGAAAGCAGCAACAGGCTGCCAGGGCAGGATGTGATTGGCATCCTCCATCTGCTTCTGGCCAGCAGAGAACTGTTGGGCAAAGCTCTCGACTGCATCGCTGAATAGGCTGGCCTGGGAGATAGAGGAGTCAAGAAAACTATATTTGTCGTTCAAGAGATGGCCATTGTCTGACCAAGGGAGTGTGCTATGCATGGCTCCTGCATCATTCCTCGGTCAGAACTACCCTTGTGCAACTCTTTTAGTGCCTTGGCCTTGTATACCTGCAAGAGTGCCATGGTGTGCAGGGCAGAGACAGCCTGTCCAACGGCTCCGTAAGCCTTGGCCATAAGAATGAATGAGAACTTACAGGTCTTGGATGGGAGAAGCAGGGTTACACCTCCAGATGGAAGTGCTTCTTGGACACAATTGTATTGCATCAATGTGCTCCAACTGGCCACCCCACCATCTAGGGTAGTGAAGGAGAAGGAGGCACCAGATCGGTTTCAGGCAGAAAAAGGTGCTGTCTATGACCTAGTCACCTCCTCATGTACTTCTGGGAAGAATGACACTGGTGTGGGGGGCTGAGAAGATACAAATCATCTAACCTTGATAGTTCAGGACATGGTGGCTGATTCCTCTCAATCCTGACTGCCTTGGCTGCCCAGGAAAGCAAAGCCCTCAATTCTTGGTCAGACTTGGGCAACACTACTCTCCCTGAAAGAGGCAAAACAGCTTCATGCCTAGTCATCATGCCCAGAGTCCACCTCACCCTCCAAAATTAGCATCTGTTCATCCGGAGGAGCACCAAATGAAACAATCGGTGCCCCATGAGAAGGACTGGCACATTCACCCGGAACCTCGACAGTTTGTGGCGTTTTATTAGAATGGTGGCCCATGGAGATTTACTCTGCAGAACATAAGAAGAGCTAGATCGGAGTATAGATAAAGGGACTCAACCTCTCCTGAGGTAATGGAGTCTCGTCCACAAAAACAAGAAGTTTGCTTAATGCCCAAACATGTGAGGCAATGATTGTGATTGTCATCCGGTGCCAGGTAATGACTATATCCAGAAATGCAAGGGTGAAATAGCATCTTTAGAAAAATGCACCGTCGTCTTTACAAAGGCGCACCCATGTATGCTCCCTCAGTGAAATTATCTTTTTAGTGCTGAAGCCCACAGGGTAATCACAGCTCCAGCGCCGTCACACCAACATGAGTTGAAGAAGACTCTTCCCAGAGCACTCGTAGACATGTCCAGAATCCTCTTCGGATGATAGGCAGAGCAGAACAATAGAACTGCTTAGCTCCGAAGCAAAAAGCTACCTGCTGCTTACTTATGCTTGTGTCATGAGGAGCAGCAGCTGGATGCATTTATCATATGCCAATGTGCATTGGCTCGTTTAGTTTATGCTCAAAGATGATAGGACTCTCAGGTGAGATCCCAATTCATCTGCGTGACCAACTGAAAGGGTTTTTTGTGCTTTTTTGAAGCTTTGATTGTGTTTACAGTGTGCAATATAACACGTGTTCATGTTTCGCGTGGAAAAAAAAAAACAGTATTTTTGTATATTATCTGTATACCTCTGTTTTCACTGTCATAAAAACGGGCTGATGACTTCCTTGTTATATAAAGTCCCTCCTTCAGAAATACGTAACGAGTTCTGATTGTGCCAGAGGTTCCTGTGTTGTGATTCGACAGCAGCTGAGCGCAGGCTGCTCTCCTGGAAACGCAATTGGGCTAGTTTTGGAGTAGTTTTGAGAAGCAACTGGGTAGGAGCATGTGCTGGAGATGTACTTATAATCACAGGAGCATTTTTGCTGATGAGATGTGCATGAAAATTGCATTAATTTTTTTTTGCACAACCCTAACATCTAGTTAACAAAGCTAAACAGCGTTGCCCTTTGTGTAATAAGTTACAGAGACTGTTAAATGCACCAACTTAAATAATAAAATACACTTACTGGTTGTGGTCCATAAGCAACGCCTTCTCCAGACAAAGAGGGAACTGCTCCATCTTTCAGGAATAATCTTTGTGTGAATCCGGCATTAAACTGATTGAGATTGTGGAAGCAGTCCTCAGCAAGCTGTCCTCAGCAAAATGAGCTGCACATAGTTTTACATGTGGATTATAATTTTCGGGAACCAAGTTAAACATAAATTGTATCCATTAATCTCCAAGTACAGCGTCCCTGGGAAGGCCAAACAGAGATCATTGGACTCCGAGATGAAAATAACAGCGTTTCGACGACATGGCGATAAACACAAACACAACTCTTCCTCTTTTCCATTGGAAAAAGACCACGCCCCCTGTTTGTGTATTCATGTGGGCGGAGGTTAGTCAAAAAACTGTTTTAATGACGTCATTACTGCAGGAACTAGAGGGATGTAATTCAAACGGGTCGTTTTTTGTAGGCGAATTCTGTTAAATAAAATATCTCGCTTGGCATTGAACTTTGAGCTTTAGAATTTTACAGATATTTGTGGCGAGTGGGGTGGGGCCGAGAGGCGTGGAGTAGAGCGCAGTCTCGAGGGTACCCCCCGGCCTGCGAGGGGCGATGGGGGTATGTGGCGAGTGGGGCGGGGCCGAGAGGCGTGGGAACGAGGAGTGAGGCCAGGTGTAGTGATTGGAGATGAGCTGCACCTGCGCCCCACCGCCGGTCTTGAGTCCCACGTAGGAGACGGAAGGATATAAAACTGGAGCGACTATAGTGAAAGACGAGAGAGGACCAGGCCTGGGACATCATTTTATGTGTTTGCTTTTTATTTGCGCGCAACAGTCGTCCACGAGGGGCTGGTGCGCTGTTTTGTGTTTATTTTTAATATTAAAATTATGTTTTGATTGTGCGCCGGTTCCCGCCTCCTTCTTGCCGATGATTACAAAGGTCTTATCATTACAATATTATTTATACTCTAAAAACAACATTACGCACTAAAGTTTAAAACATGGGATCACGAAGAACGGGACCTTTAAATGTCAATTAACTTAGTATTGGTAGACTGTTAGTTTAGGATTGGTAGAAAAAGCTGACGTACTTGCAAATTAACATGTCTAAAGTGGACTATCGAAATAATGTTTATACCATAAAATGCTTGATGTCCTCTGTGCTATAAACATTGTTCAAATGGTCTTCCAATGGCTTGCTATAAACAGGATGGGGGGTGACACGTGCTCTGAGAGTCCTCTTAACCTCCACTCATATGAAGTTACTTATAGAATGTCCTGAAGGTAAGAGCACAGCAGTGCAGACGACCACTACAGTCCACTGTACTGGAGTAATCTCTGCACTCCACACGTACCACGGACAGGAGCAAGACCTCATCGAGACCTCTGGACCTTTAGACAGCAGAGAGAAAAACTCAGAAAGAAAGAAGATTCTTATCATGCACATGCATAGGCAGTTATTTCAAGGGACATTATGAATCATTATTTAACCTGTTGAAAACTGTATCTTCATTTAACATTTCTTTCTTTCTTTCTTTCTTTTGTTGTTGGTCATTTTAGTTTGCTTAATGCTTGGTTTCAGGGTTTTAGTGAGGAATTTTTCTGCAAGGTCCTGAGGATCTGAGTGACCCTTCTGACCCTTGCAATATATATATATATATATATGAAATTGCAATCATAGTTTTATTTCTTTATTAAATGTGTTTTGCCTATATATGCATGCAGTAAATGAAAAAAAAAAAAAAAAAAAAAAAAAAACCTTATAAAAAAAATTGAAGACTCCAGTCTTATTGAAATAAAAGATTTTACACAGAAGAGTTCGCCTCATTCACCTTACAATTTCATGTTTAATTAAATGTTACGTTTTACTTATGTTTAATGAAATGTTACATATTGTTTGCTATTAATTTCTGTGTAAAAACAGTTTCTACACCAAATATACTTGAGTGTGGATTAACAGGTTCTGATGAATTGACCAACCACATGCACTTTTCTGTAACTATTACCCATATGATCATACAAGTCTGGTTGCTGATTAAATTGACAAGTGATGACAAATATAGTAGTTAATATTATGTCTACAATAAAATTAGTAACCAAAAACATTTACTTTTGTATGACGATCCAGTCGCACTGATAAAGTCCAAGATCACTGTCATAAAACTAGTGAAACAAACAAAACAACATTTAGATATTTTTAAACAATGCCCATTGACTTAGCACGAAGTACACATTATTAATGCACGTTATTTTTGTCTCCAACTTCAACATGTGAAACCCTTCGTGAATATCCCACAATTCAGAGAAGAACTTCACAAAGACACGCCACTGCTTATGTGATCTGCCCATGTTCCTGTAGCAGAAGGACAAAAGCTCTGAGAAACAACTCATCTTCAGCATTGAACTTGCAGCCCTTGCTCAACAAATCCTCAGCCCAGGCCTAATGACTTCTATCATAAATATCAATGCTAGAAAGGTTATGTTCAGATGGATACTTCTTTTTGTCCTTTTTAGAGTGCGTTTGACTGATACTGCGCTCAGGTTAATAGACATTGCCTGATGGAAGAGGTTTTGGTGCGACTGCGTTAACAAGCAGGTTACATGTGGAGGTAATGCAGTGCACATGAAATATCAATGCTCATGTAAAGGTTACTTCAATATAACTTTCCACTAATGCAGCTTTGTCTATGTGAGCGAGCGGCAATATACTACACATGGATTTCATGCATACACTTGCAATTCTAGTTAGAGCAGGGTGACAGTTTTCACATCTGATCTATGACATGTTGATAATCCATTATTAAGCTTTCATCGACTTAGCATGATACCCATCAGCGTTGCAGTATGCCTGTCAAACCCATGTACAAAATGACTTTATTACATAACAATAATAAAGCAAGCCGTTCCCTCAGGGAAGCACTCCAAATTAAATCAATACTTGACCCTATGTCTATTTTTCACAGTGACCTATCTCACGCAATACCAGAGAAACCCATGTTCGGATGAATGTTGCGTGCGTGTGCTGAGAACCAACGTTTTTTTATTTATTTATTTTTTTTTGCTTTTTGGAGGTTGAATTGTCAGCGAACAAAAACAATACTTTTTCCTGGATTGCGGCTCCCAGGTGCCCATTAGAGGAGACCTTTGGGATGTAGTAAAATCTCCTGGGCAGGTCTTCCAGCCGCATCGAGTAAATGGGTCATTAGAGATGACACTAATGCATGATGCTGATTACCGGCCACACGCTTCCCTGCCCACCGATCCTGACCACATGACACCGAACCCTTCCACCGCTCCGGCTGCATTAGGGGTAAATGATGAGGAAAAAGACGCAACCTTTCGGTGTGCGGCAGAGACTGACGACGTTGTGAATGCGTTCGGCCTGCTGCTCGATGAATGACTTGTTCTGAAAAAAATCTTGAGTGTCTTGAATGTCAACAAAATGTCTTGAGTTGCAACTTCTGAGGATATTTTTGAAGTGGAATAATGATATTGGCTTATATTAGCTTAAATTTGCAAACTGTGTTACTTCTGTAATTTGACACATTTCAGAGTTAGTATGCTCAAAATGCAGAGCAGGACTCAATATAAAGTGGGCGACCAATGCTATGATAATAGCTATGTGCTATTAGTATTATTGAGCAGTATTACAAAAATAACGTCTGCCATCGAAATCGCACAGTATCTGAGTAGTTACATCTTTTGAATGAAAACTACTTTGCAATCTTAAAAAAAAAAATGCAATATGTTGGCATTGTCATGTGACCTATAGCCTCAGATGCACACTTTAAAATCTCACCAAAAGTAGTAAGTCCAACAGGTACTTTTCACCTTTACTGTTTTATGCATTTGTGGATTATGTCATATTTTCACATACTGTTTTTCATCTACTATGTGCAGCAGGGAAGTATGCGATTTTGGATGTAGCCAATGATTGTTTTTAAACAAGTTTCTTGAACCCCCGGTCTGTCATAGGTTGATGAAATAGACAGTCCCACCCCAACTCATGCCAATAGTTGAGTCACTTTTTTAATTACAAAAAAATATTTTGTTAATTGAGATAAAGAGGAATGAATGAATAAGAATGAAAAAAATGAATTAATATGAAAAGTCACATTGACAACTAACTGAAATAAACCACGTTAAAATAGACATACTAAAATTATTAAAAATAAAATGTAAAAATAAATAATTACATATGAAAGAATCACATAACAAATTTGCTTAACCAAACTAAAATTAAAATAAAATTAACATAGCTTATTTAAAATATAATTTCATCATATAATAATACTGAAATTACACTTAACCACAGTGTTTGACAGAATAAACTGTATTGGCTTACTTAATATATGGATGAGATGTAGACTGGCCCCAATCTGTAAACAAGACAAATAATATGCACATTAACATGACTTTAATGTGGAAAAAAAAATAGCTTACAAACCTTTTTTATGTAAAGTTACATCAATGTTATAACTTACATACTGCCACAACAATTTAATGCCGCAACCAAAATTAACATAAAACAATTAGAACAATTTTACAGCTCAATTGTTACACAAGTTTGAACAGAAAAAATAATAATAATAATAATAATTATAATAAATAATAATAAGTACTTTTAAACAACTACAAGCTTTACTGTTCTTTTAAATATTCAAATTTGATATATATATTCCCAATGAATCCTCTATTTCTTTTAATTGTACTTTTTTCTGCTAATCAACATGCTACAAATGCTGTTGAATGAGCTTATCACATTGAAACTGAAAAAAAGACATATATCACCTTTAGTCTGAAAGTAATATATTTCTCTCTTTTTGAGAGTGAGTGTGTTTTTGTGAGATGTGTGAAGAGGGTTTCTGTTGATGCTTGTCACACCTACTGTGCGTTGGGCTCCTTGATCTGGCTGTGAGTGAATGTGCAAATGTGTGTTTGTGTGAATGAGTGTGTATTTGTCTGTCAGGAGAATGCAGTCAGACAGGTGATGTGGGTGAGTATTCCATTAAGCTGATACAGAATACCTTCCCAGCATGCCTCTGCCTGTGTTCCAGGATGAGGCCTGTCAAAGCCAGGGGCCAGAGTGATGGAGCGCTCCCACTATGGTGCATGCCGCCCTGGTTTTCACCCATGCTCGAACGCTGATGCACCACCACTTGAGGCCAGAGGACCTCACAATGTTGTCCAGATGTTGAAGTGTGTACAGTAGAGTCATGGGAGCACGCCTCTACCTCTGGGTCAGGGGAGTGGTTAAAAGCAGATTATGATATTATTTCCCCTCTGTCCTTGAGGTCTCAGGAGAATGCACTGGTTCCATTACAGCTACAGCACTTACGCCAATTTTTCAAGTCTGTCAGGCAGTAACATGTTGTGGCCAAAACTTCCCCAGTGGAGGCCTGGACTGACCACTCGGCATAAAGAAACATCTCAGAACAAGACTTCAAATGGTTACACTTTATTTTGATAGTCTGCTTTAGACATTCTACTAACTATAAGTTACTTTGTCACTGCAGGTCAACGTTAAAGGTTCTATTTGGAGCCATCAATGTCAATGAACTAAAGGCTGGAATACACTACACACTTTTTAATATCAAAAATGGATGGAAAAACATCATACACTTTACGTCTTTGTAAATATTCACAGAGAAAATATGGCCACTGAAGGATTTATGATCATTAATTACCAGAAAACGATTACCTTTAAAGTCTTTCCAATCACAACAAACTCCTTGTTGCTAGGACCTGCGTGACAAATGAAAACGAAATGTGTTCCAAAAAAAACGGTTAAAATATCAAACATTTTTGAGATTATCTGACTGGATTTTTGAAATTTTTCTAACGCAAAAAAAGTAAAAAAAATAAAAAAGTAAAAAAATAAATAAATATGGAGTCCGTGTCAGCCAACTCCAAATATATCAACTAACTCTTTTTAGAGTTTTGCCAGACTGTTGGGTTAGATTTAAAGTGGATGTAGTAATATATATGACAATTAATCTAACCATTTTAAAGAAAAAAAAAAAAGCTTTTGTTAAAGCTTTTGGAGCAAGAGTGAATGTTATTTTAACACACAAATGTTTTTGGTTTTCACCATAATCAGGATGAATATCCAAGATTAAACTGTCTACATCATTAAGGATCCATTTACACAACAGAGTTTCAGCGAAAAACTGAAAACTTTTTATGCGTTTTGCCTGTTCATTTACATGACAACAGCGTTTTGAGGACTGAAAAACGCATATTTTGACAACAGATTTCAAAATGTTCAAAAAGTATTGATAACGCCACCATTATCGTTTTTGTGTAAATACCCAATACAGGAATCTTTGAAAATGGTAACATCATAATGCGCATGCGTGATAGTAAAGTATGTGTTAGGAATTTAGACATGTGAAGTACATGACGATTTTGGGTCAAATGTATAAGCAATAAGACTTATTGTGTGCTCAACTGTTCTAAGTACAGTTTGTCTTCCTCCATTACAAAACAAGCATGTGCTCAAAAAGTAAAATTAATTAAAAAATAATTGCTTATATTGATTCTGTGGCCAACTGCTTTACTTCCACTTTAATGTTAATTGAATATAAGCAGCCAAAACTGGATGAGAAGTGCATCAATGTGCCACATCATGTCTAGGACATCTGCACAGCTGCATTCAGTTCAAGGTGGCAGTCCAAAATAGTGAATTTAATATCTAATATGGCAAAAGTTCAGTTCAAGAAAAAAGAAATTGGCGTAGATAAGTTTAAAGTTAGGTGTTTGAAAAAACAATCTGGGACAAATATAATGTAATGTAATTTAAAATATGTGCATACATGGTGCTCTGTAGCAATTTTGAACAGCCTCCTGAGTCCTGAGTCATAACTGGTATCTTTAGGGTTCACTCACTCACAGAAAACAATATGTACCGATTTTAAAGGCTTGGTACAGCGCTTCACTTTTTGTCCAGTTTGTGACTCACTTAAGTTGACCTGCTTCCAAAGTTTTAGACAGTCTGTTTTTGAACCATAAAAATAGTACTGGCAGATATTAAGCAGATGAGTCTAACAATACTCTAAAGACTGATAGATAGTTCAGTGTGCATCCCCTTAAGTTGACATATAGTTGCAAATTAATTACAGAAATAATTAAAGAAATAAAGTGTTGTCCTTCAAATCCTACCAGAGGTAGGAAGTTTTTATGTGCCATGCTCTTGCAAATCACTATTGCACCAAACGTTGACTCCAAATCGGTTTATTGAAATGCAAAGTGTATTTATCTTATGTGAGTTTAAAAGCTCCCAAGTTTATTTTGGGCAATTATTGTGATATTAGTGCGAGCATTTCCCTACTAAATGAGGTGGAGCAGTTTTGTTTATGCTAAGGGAGAAATATTAATCTTTAATACTTCGCGTGGGATGGGGTTGGCAGATTGACCCAGTAAGAGCCGAGTTCGGGTGGGGGTGGGGGGTCTCTATGAGAGATAGAGCTGTTCTTTCTGACAGATGTAATAGTCGAAGTGATTTAGCCGTTAAGAAGACAACATACTCATTAGAGAGCCATCCCTCGAGACCGATTAGAGCAAGAGAGACACAATAGCAACTTCGGTAATTGATACCAACTTTGAGCTATGACACGTATTTAATGATTTTCCAGACAGTCATGAAAAAGGAAACAGGTATCAAATGAACGAACGGCACAGTGAGATGTTTTTTCCTCACAGATGTTTGGAAATGAATTTTATAGAATTAATATTATCAAAGAGCTTGTCTTATCAGAGGGGTGTACCCTGGGAGAATATTGCATCTTAAAAATCATATTAGCCCCATTCTTAGCCTTATATTTGCATATTGCTGATTAAATGAGGAGGAAATAGACAAGCTGTCATCTTTGGATTGTTTTATGATGTGGTAGGAGTGAGTTTATCATGCATGGTCATGAGACTGAAGCAAACTCTGAAACAATTATGACTTGATTCGCCGCAATCAATGCATGTAATTGCTGACACTGACTACAATAAAGTTGGAAAGAGGATGTTATAAAACAGGAGGGAAGCACTTTTACCCTTATTGAACTATCAATATTGAGACTAACTCCCATATTGCTTTGCTCTTTTAAAACATATCATAGGTAGGGTAGTGACATAATGGCAATATGTTATTTCAAAAATAATTAGTTACATTTTTGCATATATTTGCAATATACTATATATATATATATATATATATATATATATATATATATATATATATATATATATATATAATAGCTAAGTGCAAATCCAATGTAATGTTTTCAAAGAGTTAGATGCATATTATTTACAATTAAATAAAAATGTATTACATTCGTTGAACTTCATAGTGCTTTTTTGAGCAACTTATATAAAACATAGGCATATTTCTATATGTAATTTCATAATGACCTTCATTGTCTTTGAAATATGGCAAAAAAATAAATAAAAATACTAAACATAATATTATTTAATGTCATTTATGTTGAAACTTGACTGTCATACATTTAAATATATGTTTAATTACCAGGGGTTACGTAGACTAATCTACGTATAAAGAGTGTTTTCTCTCACAAAATGCTTTCACCACAACTAACAGCAAACACAATATTGACATGTATACAGTAAGAGCTTTGTTGTGCAGCATAACAGCGTCATTCATTGTAACAGCAGTTTGGGCAAGTGTGCAGATATACTCGCGATGTGTGATTGACAGGTCCGAACAAAATAAAGGGGGCTTCTTTAATCACTCTCTGTAGTTTAATTACAATTTAAATAACAGATTAGTTTCATGCTATGCTACTAAGAGAAACAACGTGAAGTCGATTGTTTAGTCACTGGCTTGATTCACTGATGCATAAGCCGTATTAAACGATTTATGGGGCGGTCACACTGCACTTTTCTCTCCATTGACTTACATTCATATGCATGAGAATGCGTCAGACTGGAAACGCAAGCTCATGCGAAAAATTTAGCATTTCACTGCATTCCAAAGTTCAAGTTTGGTGAACTCTGACCTGCAAATTCGCATCACGTCAAGGTGTGGGACCAGTAGAAGATCGATACGTCACTACGTGACCTCTCTGTACAGAAATAAAAAAATGAAGGAAGCAATATATACCTTTAGCTGTAGCCGGTGTCCTATTTTATATAATACATATTTAAAAGATTATAAACATAAAATAAAAAAGAAGCTGCATAGTTCGTAGTGTCAGTGGAAACAGGAACAGATGGTACATTTGAATGAGGACGTTTTATATATATATATATTTTTTTTTTATTGCTTAGGGCGTATATATTTATATAGAGAGAGAAACAGAGATTGCAATATAATAAGACGCTTTTGACGTCGTCGCAAAAGACACAGTATAAGCACATATTAATCCATGTTGTGATAACTGTGGAGAGACCGTTTTACCTGGCTCCCGCCCATTCGCATCGGCGTCCAAAATAATTTTGCATGTTTTAAGTCTAGTGTGACCCCCCTTTTAGAAAGAAAGTCTGTGTGAACTTGAATAATTAGCTACACATCAGAAATCAATGATAACAGATCAAGCATTAATGAACACTGTTACTCACTGTTTTTGGCGGTGCTGTCGAATCCATATCGTAAAAGTCTGGGCTGACATTGCGACTGAATTAAATGTAAATTTTTTGGTGTGCAAAGCAGAGAAAGGGGAGGTAACCTTTCCCCTTATGAAAACAAAAGGGGAAGATTCCTGATCGGCCCGTCTGAGCTCTGGTTTTCTCAAAGGCAGAGAAGGACACCCAGGGCTTGGCTTACACCTATCGAAATTTCTAGCCACTGGGGGACCATAGACTTTTTTAATGTTAAAAAGTATCATGAAGTGAAATTTTCATGTCATGGTTCCTTTAAGAGTAGGCTAATAATCAACTTAGTTGCAAATACATTTTCTACTAGGCCTACATGTTTGCTTCTTTATCTTTTGCTGGTTTGCGTGTTACATGCACATTTGTTTAGTAAGTCAAAAAAAAAAAAAACTTAAGAGAATTCTGCTTAATGAAAACATGCGTCTTGAATTCATTCAGTCATGTTCAAATGATAACTAAACGTTTGTCGTGACGGCTCTGCTTATATGATAAATTTGTTTTAAGAAATGAAAAATTATTTTACTTTAATGCAGCATATGTGTTCAGTGATAACTACAGGGGGTGAGAGATAGTCATAACTGTCTTATCGAGGAACTTTACGAAGTTCCACTTGATTTTATCTGAAAACATATACTAATAATTCTGGGACTGTTACAGATACAAATACTGGCTGTTACATGAAAATTTAAATATGTAATGTCATAATTATAAAGTTTTGACTGTTAACGTATGTTATGTAAGCTAATTGTTGCATTAGGCTATTAATGAATTGAACAACAAACAGAACTAACAAATATTGCTACAAGTGTGATTGCATCATATAATAATTGCTGTTAATAATGTTCACGTCTTGCTGAATACGTGAATTGTATTATTTTTTTCTGAAAAATCCTGTCATATGCACACAAATTGAGTCACCACTTATAAGCTACTACTAAATATTGTAGAAAAGTAATTTTCTGTAAAGTTGCTTTGTAACGATTTGTATTGTAAATAGCGCTAAACAAATAAACTTGAATTGAATTGAATTAATTAATAAACATTTATTGAGAAAACCTATTTTATGTCTACTCATTTAAAGTACCATAAACCAGAAGTATTAAAGTAACTCTAGTACTGACTAGCAGAAGTTAGTAGGCGTGCAACCCCCAGTAATTACACATTTGTAATAATGCAAATATAAAACTTATTAACCTTTTTTCATTAAATAACATACTACAGTTAAAATTATAATCAAGTACTCAAGTATATATATATATATATATATATATATATATATATATATATATATATATATATATATATATATATATATATATATATATATATATATATATATATATATATAATTAAAGCTGTCAAACGATTAATCACAATTAATCACATCCCAAAATAAAATTTCTGTTTATATAATATCTGTGTATGTATATGTATTTTGATATGTATATTCCTATTTTTTCTTAATATATGAGTTTGTATTTGTATATACTTATTATATACTATATACTAATATTATACACACAAATATTATGGAAGCAATTAACCATGAATCATCATTTGACAGCACTAACACACACACACCCCCACACACACACACACACATATATATATATATATATATATATATATATAACAAAAGCATTATGGTTTAAAATGTACTTTACAGTAAACATTTAATTTTATATTACAAAGTGCGCTTTAAGGTGTATTTGAGTCTTAAGAAACAATCATGAAAGTATCTTTAAGTGGCCTTTTATTTCATTATTATATAAATATTATTATGTTACAGTAAAAAAAAAAAATACTATTTATTTAATACTATTAAGCTCACTTTTTGTGGTATTAAATGATTGAAACATAAATGGGACTTCAAACTATGTATTTAGGGTTCAACTCTACAATAAACAATACAAGATCAAAATAAAATTAATTAATTAATCAATGAATAATAAAAAAGATGTTTGAGCTGAACTACTGTCACACTACTGATAAATGCAGTGAAAGCAGTGCTACTTTAGTTAACTGCTTCTTAACACCACAGGACAGATTAGCACAACACTATGACTGTCCTTGTAAATAGGCTAATCTTTGGCTACTTTACGTCCTACCATGAACCGTTATGGTCCAGTCGAGCTTCCTTCCTGTGCCAAAAGTGAGCTCATCCTGCTGAATGTTCTCAATGTAAATAAATATATAAATGCCAGCATTTTCCAAAATAAAAGCCACCCGTTTTACCATGTGTTCCCCTGGCAGGGTAAGTGTTGGAGCTCATGCTTTGGGATTTGGGTTTGGTACAGTTCTCACCGCAGCGGGAGACTGTGGCAATCCGGCTGGGTGGGTAATGATATCAGATGCCTCTCTTCACAACAACAGGTGCCTTGGCATGGCCACTCTCCACCTCCACGCTGGGGTAATGACATCAGCAGCGAGTGCTGTTTAATTATAGACCTCTAGAGCTCAACCCTATAACACCCCGACATCGCAAAGTGCAGAACTATGATTTAGCATGCTAACATGTTAGCATGTCCAGATCCTTGCTTTCTGCATTTGCCTTTAAATCATATTTTTCTATACAAAAGCTATACAAATAAATATATTATTTAATGAAATGCACAATATTTACATTATAGCAAAGATACACTTTTCAAATGCTATGTCATAACTGCCGTAATTACTAGATGACAACTCAACTTCAGAATTTCAGGATGCACAGTATGTATTTCAATGGCAACTCTACAGTGGGCTGAAATGGCATAGGTTTCATTTTTACTAGCAATTTCTGAAGTTGTCAGTTTCAGTCAAATTTAATGTTTAAGTAGAATAACTGGAGAGTGTATTAACTACAAAATTAATCAGTGTAGTTTGAGAAATCTGTATACGAAACCACAATACAAGTAATGCAAAATAAATACTAAATAATTCATACATTTATGGTTTATATAGCCGGACATTGGATAATTATTAAACTGTGTATATTTTTCAACTCAAACATAGTACAGAGAACTGGTTGTGAATGCAAAAACACCTGAACAGAGATAACTAGAAACTGAATATGAATTTAAATGAGTGGATACTGCTAAATAACTGCAAAAGCATGTGCTAAAATATCAGTATATTGCTGCTATACTACCATATCTGAAAATGTTAAAAGCGAAACAACAAGCACTAACAAATTGGCTGTATTTGGGGGGATCAGAAAATAAACTAAATATAATAAATATGTTTTTCCTCCTGCATTTCCAACAGCATGTGATGGCAGCATTAATGAACATTTAGTGGATATACATAAATTGTAAAGTCTTTTCCAGGAAATGAACCAAGATTTTTTATGTTTAACCTAGCCGTAAATCAGAAGTCAGAAATCACAGTTAATGGCTTTGTTGACTCATTAAAATAAAGGGTCACACTTTTGCTGCTAACAAGCCATTAACTATGATTTTTATGTTTCTCTCAAGAAACTCCTAATTTGCTGCTTATTAAATACAGTTGTTAATTTTAGATATTGTGTAGGATCGGGGGTAACGAATATGGTCATGCAGATTAGGTGCTCATAAGATCATGTGCTAAGTACTAATAAACAACCAATATGTTAATTGTAGGCATGCTAATAAGCAACTAAATAGTGAGAATTGGTCCTTATACTAAAGTGTTACCAAATAAAGGATGACCTTTCGATATGTTTTAATAAGCAACAGCTCCAACACAGGAAAGCAAACTGCACTCAAACAAGCCATTTGCGTGGTGTGCTGAAATCCAATATTCTTTAAAAACTGTTCTTAATACCTTTGACTCGAATGAAATGTTAATTTCCTTGACAGACCGAATACGGCCCCCTTCAGTGTTGGCTATTAAATCTACAGCCTGTACCCTCTTTCCTCCCCATCTCCATTTTGTTTCAGCGTTTTCTCTCTGGAAAAGCGGGAGGTTGTTGTCCGGATGCACAGGGGGTCGTGTGACTGTGTCTGTCTGTACGCTGATGTCTGCTAATCCCTTCAAACAGGCCGGCATGGGCCAGACGTGGCTGAGGGCTACAACGGAGCCGTAATTACACACGACCTTCCATTATTGCAGCGATGCAAGCAATTACAGTAGCTGTGCCTTTTTACATGCAAAACAGCCCAAATGAGGGACACAATGACAGCGGATGAGACAGACTAACGGCAAGGCTGGACTGCTGCCATGCCTATGTACAGCTTCAAGATGGGTAGCGAATACACAGTACACTGAAGAAAATACAAATAAAATTGGAGTAGAAACCATTTTCATTCAGAAATTGCTAGTAAAGCAATATATAATTTAAATGGTTAAAATGAAAAAAGATAAAAAAGTTCAATTGTAAAGACTTTTTACAAAGAAAACAGAAAATATAATAATAAAAATTATTATTATTAATTTTGTGTGTGTGTGTATATATATATATATATATATATATATATATATATATATATATATATATATATATATATATATATATATATATATATATATAAAATGAATAATAATAATTTGCATAACGCTTTTCAGGGTACTCAAAAGAGGGTTAATCTCTTGAACCACCATGACGCAATGGCAGCCAGCACCAGAACTCCCACCATTCATAAATACTATAATGCCATATATCGATACTGATTCTGATTGGCTGAGCTCAGCGTTCTATACGATTACTGAGTTATTATGAACTAAAGTATATAAATTAAGAAAAAAAATTTATTTGTAGAAATTGTTCTTTTTTGTGATATTACAATAGTATAATTAAAGCAATAAGGCCACACTATTCCTTACCTGTGATAAAATCACGTTAACAAACAGCCGTAATTAGCTCGTTAACCTCTTCTTGATTTATTACATCCTGAAAGATCAAAGCTAATTTCCTCACTCATAAAACTGAGTTTACATAAAGAGGTATTAGTGAGAAGCGAAATGACTTGATTTAGTAAATTTGCTGCAGCGAGGAGGGAAGCGCATGTGTCTGTGTGTGTTTATGTGAATGTGCATGCGTGCGTGCGTGCGTGTGTGTGTATGTCTGTGTACGTGTGTATTTAGGCACAGCATTTGGATGACCATATGGAACTCTTCGTGGCGCCAGGAGACCATGCGGCTTGGAAACCTGATCACCATCTCCCCGGTGACAGCTGGAGTCTTTACACTATCAGAACATTTGTAGACTTCTAATTTGTCATAACCACCTCCTGTGGCAAAGAAATATGCTGCAGAATTAGGTAAGAGAGGCTGAAATTTAGAGCAGAAGAAGGATCCAGCGAAAGAAAGAAAAGTTCGACAGACATAAGTGCGTGGTTGCACGGAAAGGGAATATAAATGCGACAGAAGAAAGATATATTATAATTTCATTCGTTCGGCTGCTCTGCTTCTGTCCATGTCTATAGTTTTGTTTGGAACAGTTTTTTTGGCATATACAACTCAAATCCATTTTTCATTGTTATGGTCTGAAGAGCAAAAGCCATACAACAATACAAACCCAATCAAACATGGGCCATAAAATGTGTGCAAAGTCTCAAATAGTGAACTATGTGTGTACAAGTCAGCATTTTTGCACCCAGTATATGCATGAATATGTAAAATGTTCTCTCTTGTGCTTTAAAGATAGACATGAAAAGACAAATAAATTCCGAAATTGTCCTTCCTCCCCTTCCACATTGACCACTAGTATCAGTTGTATGGAAAAACTTCTCTTCAATAATTGTATAATATAATATTCTTTCAAGGAATATACTTTAAAGTGTACTGTTGCTTATACCGACAAACTTGTATGCTAATCAAGTATGCTTTATGATGTTAGTCAATTCATCAAATAAGGGAACTTCTTCAAAGCATTATTAAAATGCAAGACGCACAACAAAAATTATTTTGGAATTATTTTCTTTTTCGTAAATGTTGGATTGTGTTGATGTTTAGATTATTACTTAAATAGATCCAATGTGAAATGGAAAAATGGATCTGATTTCATATCTTAAAAAAATAACAGTGAGTACATTCAGTCCTAAACATCTCAATCGAAAAACAAATCGGATTTATGTGCAGTGTGAACAAAGCCAAAGTGTAAGTGACAATAACAAGCACTAAAGGATCAAATCAATTATTTAGTTATTGACAGAAACATAACAAGAAACCCAAAAACTCACTTGCCCATAGTCTGAAATCTAAAGCATGTCAGCGTTTGCCAAACAAAGGGCCTAGCCATGTAGTGTCCCCCAGAGAAAAGCTGTTTCTCCAGGGAAGACATGCTCACCTTTCTGCCAGCTGGAATATTTAGCCAGAAAGCAGGTCTTGGCCTGGTCCTAATTTTACCCCATGCTTCCAAACATATCCCTCCCCCCACCCTCCGTCCCGTACAATCACATGCATAAACTATACGCACACACACACACACACACACACACACACACGTACATTTCCAGGCATACGTCAATCACATGTAGGCATTCTCCCAGTGCCCCTCAGACTGTTTTGAGATGACATGTCTGTGAGTAAATATCTGATTAATATTTCATGTGGCTGTGTTTTCTTCCCTGGCTTTTTCCTGAGCGTAACATCATGTTTTTGCCTTTCCATTTGTCTGAATAGAGCGTGTAGCTCTTATGCTCATCAGACGAAACATGTCTCCTTACTTCACATCGCAAACTCCTGGAAGCTTGGGGACACAAAGCTGCTCACATTGTTTTAAAGCTAATGTCACAGAGGAAACTATAGCTATGTTTGGAAATGGAATACTAGCTTATTTATGAAATATTATGTAGTATATTATTTTATATTAGTATATAAAACTAAGCATTATGCATGCTTTTGTTACTTTCTTGTGTTGCATGTATATGGAGGTCATTTTCGGTCTTTATTTTGACGTGTCCTTGTTACAGTGTAATTATACATTTAAGTACTGATACATGAGCTTACTATATGGTTAGGGTTTGTCTCAGGGTTACTTGCATGTAACTATACATCATTTATTTTTATTATAATAGTAAGTACATGTAACGTGTTACAAGGGCACCTTGTAAAATCAAAATCAAATCAAATCAAATTAGTATTTAAAAAGTAAAGAAATGGTACTCACCCCCATGCTATCCAAAACGTAGAGATTGTTTATTTTATCCAGAACTAATTTAGAAAACTTTTTACACATGATATCACTTGCTCACCAGTGGATCCTCTGCAGTGAATGGGTGCCGTCAAAATGAGAGTCCAAACAGCTGTTAAAACCTCACAATAATCCACATGTAATCCACACCACTTCAGTCTATCAGTTAATGTTTTGTGATGCAAAAAAAAATCTGCTAGGAAAGGTTTTTTTATTATTATTATTTTTACAAATAAAACAGTTATAAACAAATATGTTGGTGGATTTTTCATTACAGAAGTGTTATTACAGACAGTTAAAGGATTGGAGTGGTGTGGATTTCTGTGATGTTTTTTATCAGCTGTTTGGACTCTGATTCTGACGGCACCCATACACTGCAGATAATTGGTGATGTGATGCTAAATTTCTCCAAATCTTTTGCAATAAAGAAATAAGCTAATTTATGTTTTAGCTGGCCTGAGGGTGAGTAATTTTTTTTTTTTTTTTTTGGGATGGGTGGGGGGTGAACTGGAAGTTCTACTTGCACTGCATTGTTTTGTTGCAAAGTGATATTGAACAAATCACAATCTGCATACTACAGTATATGCATATTCTTATATAACTATACTGTATAAATAATAAGAGTAGCTATTATGCTGTTCTAAGTAACCAATGTTTGCCATGGTTTTGCAACTTATGATAACAGACAATGTTTCTTCTACAGGACATTTTATCATACCAAAGATCTAAAAACACACACATATATATATATATGTTAAAAGAGTTGAAATTGCTCTTAATGCTGGATAATGATAGAAAAAAAAAAATTATATATATATATATATATATATATATATATATATATATATATATATATATATATATATGTAGGTGGCTGTTTTCAAGCACTTCATATCATAATCAACACATAGAGCTTGCAGCATTTAATAGCAAGGACTTTTGAGACATTTGCTTTAATGGACATTAGTTCCAAATGCTTTTGCTGAGTACATTTTCAGAGGACGTTCTCTCTCTCGTTCCGTGTTCCGAGGAAATGGCTAAATTGCACTAGTAATGCTCTTTAATTCTGATGGCCTGAGCTCTGCGGGCAGTCCTTGTATTCTCAGGTCGACTCTTTCCTGGTATTGACTGAATTAAGTGCTTGGGAGCCATCAGTGACGTCTGACTTACTGTGCCACTACCTCAGAGGAGGTGTGCTTTTGTGCTTTCGCAAATTTTCTATTTAATTTGTTCATATATGTACCTTTATTTATTATCGAAACACAAGCATAAATTGAAAGAACAGGGCACAAATAGTAGCCCAAAGAGGTCCGGATTCAGGCTGCAAAGATACATGCGAGAACAATGAAAGCAGCGGAAGTACCTTATGAGACATCGGAGAGGGTCCTAATAACCACGGCATCTAGCCAAAGTGCTATGCAGAGAGAAAGATAAAGAACGACTCGCCGATCATAGCTGGTTCTCCACAGAGATAACTGACGTATTTGTGCTATTTTCTCCACAAGCCTTTTTTTATTTTACCTCAGACTCCCACAAGGCTTCAAAGCTCAAATAAGGAAAGTTAGGTACTTATGTTTTCTTCAACAGAGATAAACGCGGTTAAACCACACCAAAACGTCTTTTCATTAAAGCGTCTTCAAGCATGATGGGAACTGTTCTTCCAATGCTCTTTTTGTACATTGCTCTTTTCTGATGATTTCCAGAGTGTTATTATTTATATTTAGTGTGTGTAGGCATTCATATGTAAAGTATATATGTATGACAGATAATGAAACTGAAAATGAAAAGCAAAATAATAGCATATACCCGTTTACAACAATCCTCTGATGACTGAATAGATCTGAATTCGCCTGAATCTCTCTGAAGACATAGGTGACCGGGTTCAATATTCAGATACATCAATTATCGAATATAACCAAATCGATATATATCGAAAAAGTTTGTCCCAGAAATACATGTCTAATGGTAAATGTATTTATAAATTAATAAAAATTATTAATTAGAACCCTTTCTTTAGTTTAATAGTTTATCATCAAATATGAAATCTAAATGCATGAACATTTGTGAAATCTAACAACATTACGTATCATTAATCTATGAGTCAATACCGTTGAACCTAAAAGGATCCATAAAGTTGTACTCGTGTATATAATCAGTTTTTATTTGCATATTCAATGCTAGATCCAGGTATATGTACACATACTAATAAGATCGCGTTGATATTTCACAGAGGATCGTGACTTGGTGTTCCTGGCATCTTAGTTTAATCTCTCAGACTTCAGGGAATGACTGACGCCGGCGCTCTGTTGCTGGGTAGTGTGCATTGTCATAGTTTCTTAAAGAAAATGGGGGGAAAAAATACTAATGCTTCACTTTAGCTGTGCCACACAAAAGCCAGAAGGAAAAAGTATGAAAGAGAGAAAGGCTCTAAAAGGAAAACATTCAGTATTAAGGGAAAAGCGGGGCCGACTGTACCCGTGATATGTAATAGTGTAAGAGGAGAGAAAGACAGCTATGGATTTTAATCCATTCGTCGATAAAGGTCACTACTCCAAAGGGTTTTATTTCTCTGCCACACATCAAAGTGTAAATCCGCTGATTGCCGCCACTGAATGGGGAGACAACAAGGCCGGGTTTGTGGGTCGTTTCTATGGCGCAGTGTGTGAGGAGAGAGCCCATAATGTGCAGGTTTTCTATCAGGGGCCCCTAGATCAATGGGCAGCCTGACCTTTGCATTGTGTTCCCGGCTTTGCCCGTGATGTCATGCCATCTATCAGCCGCTCTTCTTAAAGGGCCAAGAGAAAGGGAGGCACGGTCCCACACTGTCATCCCACCACGAGATTGAAAAGATGACCGCGAGTCATTATCTGCGAATATAACCACCTGAAACCACAGAAACATATTAAATTCGTCAGATTATCTAAAAGATGAGCCCGGGCCACGTTCGAAATTGTGACGTCGAAATATTCCACTCTAAGGATATGATGAGCATAGAGATATTAAGATGGAAAGTGCATGTTTCAAAGCCCCTTGGCGCAAGTCGTTAATCAAATAAGGCCAATGGCCTTTTTAAGATGTTTGTCAGGGATTGATCTGCCTTTTGAGTTAATATAAGCCAGGAGCAGAACTTAAGAGGATAAAAGGGGTGAGCTTCTTATTGTTCCTCGCTGAAAGCTCTTCTTTGTAGCAAAGAGGGCCGATGGCAGCTGGTAGGGTCCTCTCTGCTCATTGAACATCGAGAACTTTCTCAGAGTGGCCAAGTGCATTGGAATGGAAATCTAAAGAGGTAGGCGTGAACCATTTGTTTAGGCATGTTTGTGTTTGCTGTCAACATGCCTGTCTGTTTTGTGGGGCTGCCGCTTTTGGCTTCACAAAAACCAATGTGTGTGTGTCCACCCTTTTCAGTCACGGACATAATCGAGGGGGATCCGGGCAGCGGCGTTGTGTGAAGGAAAACCTCGGCCGAGCCGTCCGCGACAGATGTTGTAATTGCCAGCTGATGGATGGGCCGTGGAGGAGGTCATTACGGTCGGAGATCCGGGACGAAGCGGGTTAACCGACGGCTTGGAAAAGGAGAGAAGGAACTGCGACACGGCTGGACAACCAGACCCCAGACGTCTCTAGAAGATGAACGATTTGTAATGGGTTTTGAGATGCAGGTCACGGGACGGAGATGGGTGCAAGATATGGTCAACCCTCAAATTAGACACACCCTCCCCCTATTGTGTGCGGAAAACACACTACTTACTCAGTCTTTTATGTAGACGACAATTATCACGCTCAAGACTGCGTTGACTGAAAGAGTCAGTTAGTTACCCATGAAACTTAAAGAGGCGTTTTAGACATTTAAGTCGCACTTAAAACTGTCTGAATGTCATTTCATTAGATAGCAAACCAAGTGGAATCTGCTTCAAGAACTTTACTTTTCTGAGCCATTTTTGCATTGACTTGTTGATTTAGATGTGTAATTTTTAGTGGATGCATGAAGTCAGTTCTTCTCTGGTTCATGTAGGCATCCTAGCTGAGGAACCACAGGTGGTACTTCACTACATTAACTATGAACACAATACGCTAATGTTACATTAATGTTTGTACATTTGAGACTTAATTATTTTTATGAAATCTTTGCTTAAAAGGTCTGCTTATCTGAACTTCAAAATGTCATTTATTTATTTAGTGTTTAAAAGAAACATTCCAAGTTCAATACCAGTTTCAATCTTACCTTACACCAAATTGTGACCACTTGCGATTTTATTACCATTTATTTATTTTGTCTTGTACTTTTCTTTAAAACAAAGCAGAAATCTGGGTAACATAGGATGCACAACAATGGAAGTGAACATTAACATTAAAATACTCTTGTTTCAATAGTATTAGTTGCAAGACGTAAACAGTTCACATTAACATGATTTTAATGTGGAAACCCCTATGAACATCGTCTGTGTAAAGTTATAGCCATATGTTTTTTGTTTTGTTTGGTTTTTCTTTACACTGTAAACATGAATTTTTTGGAAGTTGTATATAAAACAACAATTATTGGAGTAAGTTTTACAATAAAATACTATTGTAATTTCTCAATTTCACATTTAATTTAGTCTGTTAAGTGACATTTCGTTTTACTTTTTGCAAAATTTACTAGCAATTTCTGAGTGAATTTATTTTCTACAGCGTAATCCCTACAACCCTAAAATGACCAGAACAACTTTACAGCAAAAATAATGTACAGATTTAGCTGCAAATAATAATAATAATAATAATAATAATAATAATAATAATTATTATTATTATTATTATTATTATTATTATTATTATTATTATTATTATTATTATTATTATTATTATTATTAATTATTATTAATTCTTTTTTAAAGAATTTCTTTCTTAATTTTTCCTTTTTGTTGTTGTTGGTGGTGGCTTTGGTAATCAGTGTTATGACATTAATGTTGTTGTTTAAGCTTTACTTTTGAACCCAGAATATTCCTTGTGTCCATATATTTTTGGGAGGCTGTGCATGTTTAAAATGTGTTTAAATACAACATATTTAAGTAAAAAGGATGCACAAGACAAGCTGATGCAAAATAAATAAATAAATACAAAATACAGTGAAACAATCCTCTCTCGATTGATGTTTAACAGGATGCATCTGGAATTAGAGTGAATTTTCATGCATTCGCAATGAACATCGTTCCCAATTAGCAAAAAGTGCAACAATCCCAAAGTGTCTGTTGTGCTCTTAACTCTACTCTTCATCTTAAAAGAGCGACAGAGAGATGGGGAGGTCTATTCTCTGGGGGCACATTCAGGGTCATTTGAGTTTGTGTCACAGTTACACAGGGTGTCACTCCACACCAAAGTGAATTGTCAGTTTGTTTATACAAGCGGTGGGATTGCGTAAGATGTTTGCTCCCCCTGAACGCTCCCCAGAGGTCAATTAGGACAGATGAGCTTTTCTCCACACAAAGAAAACTGGTGGCCTTACAGCAGTTAGGGGAGGCACATAATTAACAGTTATAAAGTACTTTGGTTTGTTAATTGAATTAGTTAATCCTTTTTTCAGTGATCTTCAGCTGAAGGGGGGCATTATGGGAGCTCTCTTGTACTGTCACACACGTGGCGGCTCGTCTTCGCCGTAAAGCTCTCCGGTGAAAACAGAGGTTTCTAGAATGCCATTCAGAGAAAAAGGAAGAGAACTAAGGGAAGAGAAAGAAGATGATGGCACAATTCTCAGCTAACCTTTGATAATTAAGAAGATAATGCTATTGTGCAAAAGTTGATCTTTTATTTCTTATCAAACTTCATGCAGTTTTTTTTAATCATTTTTCAAAAAATTCTTAAGAAACATACAATTAGATGCAAAACAAATGACAACAGAAAGAGTATAGAACAATACAATTACTGTAGATATAGCTCGGATTATTTTGTGTGATGGTGAAGGGTTTTTTTTTTTTTTCACCGCAAGAGAATATTATGTGTTTGTAAGTAATTTTGTGTGAATACTGTACATTCATGTAAGATCAAATTATTTTAGAGCAAGTTTACATTTTTGCATTTTGATAACATTTTAAAAAGACAAACAATTAAAAAAAATCTAAAGCTGTCAAATTTAGCAAACTAGCGCAGGCATTTAAATTTTCCAGTCTAATGGTGTTAAACATATTTAACACAGCTAATGTAAGGGTGGAGTTGGCCAACCCACTTACAACTGCAGCTTCTGTATCTTTTTTCTTGACAAGAATTCATTTTATTTCATAGCAAAATTATTTACAACCACATCAAACTGAAGACCTTTCAGACACACTCCACTTCGCCTCAGTGAAAGGCGCTAGTGAAAGGAGCGCAGAAAGGTAACAGGTGACGAGGAGCTTCAGTAGAACATCAGTGAACTGCGCTCAGATGAGATGTTGTCAGGCCATTTATCAGTAAAAACTTCCGGTCCTATCTGCTGTTATACTGTGCTTGTATCGCATGCTCTTCATTTACGCGCACAAATATGTGGTGTGCACTATAGCCTGTTTCTTTTTATATTACAGTGCAAATTAAACTACAAGCATGCATGTCAGATACACAGCATGTTTAGCAGTGGCAGCTCTTAAAGTAATAGTTGCCCAATAACCAAATATCCCAGCTGCTGTTAATGTCTGTTAACCAAAAAATAAAATAAATTAAAAGAAATGAATAACTTTTGTAGATTTTATGATTCATCTAAATTTAATTTAGTTTAGTGTTCCAAAACTTTATTCAGTTTTTATATTTGGCCTACTTGCTTAAGGGCACAGGCAAATATGTAATTTATTATAATGGGTTTATGTTAAGATTGCTTGAAGTTTAATTAAATAAGAAGTAGTTATTTTTAAAGTCTAATAAATGTTACATTTGATAGCTCTGAATGAAAATGTGATGTTAGTATAGCAGTGCTGTCAAACGACTAATTATCATTAATCGGATCCAAAATAAAAGTTTTTATGTAATATATGTGTATGTACTGTATATATTTATTATGTATATATTAATGCACACACATACATTGTATATTTTGAAAATATGTACATGTATATGCATTTATATTTTATATATATATTTAGTATATAAAAATATTTTTTCTTAAATATATGGATGCATGTGTTTGTATTTATGTATACTTAATAAATATACACCGTAAACACATGTATTATGTAATCCAAAACTTTTATTTTAACTTTTATACAACTTTATAAACTTTATAAAAATGTAAAAAAAAACAAAAAAACAAAAACGTAATAACCATAAATGCTCATTCTCCTCTTCTCCATTCTCAGTGGTAGACGTTTCTAAACTTTTCCTTTCCAACCTGTTGACATAATCCTATCCCCACTCACCTCCTTCAGGCCATTTCTTCTTTAGGTTTACCCGCGCTCACTTATGTTATCAACACCTCTCTTTACTCTGGTACATTTTCCACAGCATTCAAGCACACATTTAGATAACTCCATTGTTTAAGAAACCCTCACTATATCCAGCAATTGTAAAAAAAAAAAAAAAAAACAGAACGGTATTCCTTCTTCCGTTCATTGCAAAGACACTTGAGCAAGGTGTGTTAAACCAACTCTCTATGTTTCTTGCACAGAACAACCTCATGGACAGCAACCAATCTGGCTTCAAAAGCAGCCACTCAACTGAAATGGTACTGCTCTCGGTTACTGAAGCCCTGAGACTAGCAAGAGCAGCTTCCAAATCCTCAGTACTCATCTTGCTGGATCTGTATGCTGCTTTTGACACAGTTAACCAGCGGATCCTCCTGTCCATCCTCTTGAAGATGGGTATCTCAAGAAACGCTCTCCATTGTTTCAAGTCTTACCTCTCAGGTAGTGTCTTGAAGGGGTGAGGTTTCTTAGTCACAACTTCTTGCTACTGGGGTTCCTCAAGGCTCAGTGCTTGGACCACTTCTTTCCTCCATCTACATGTCATCTTTAGGATCCATCATTCAGAAGCATGGCTTTTCATATCATTGCTATGTTGAAGACACTCAACTCTACTTCTCATTCCAACCAGATGATCCGACATTAGCTCTTAATTGCAGCCTGTCTGACAGACAATTCTGGCTGGATGAAGGATCATCACCTTCACCTCAACCTTGCTAAAAGAGAACTGCGCATGGACTCAGCCAACCCAGCTCTTCATCACAACCTCTCTATACCACTAGGTTCGTCAACCATAACTCCATCCAGGACAACCAGGAAACTGGGAGTTATGAAGGATGATTAGTTAAGCTTCACAGACCATATTGCTACAACAGCCTGGTCCTGCAGGTTTGCCTAATACAACATAAGGAAGATTAGACACTTCCTAACAGAACAGACTGCACAACTCCTTGTCCAAGCACTTGTTCTCTCCAGGCTGGACTTATCGTAATGCTTTCTTGGCGGGCCTCACCGCATGTGCTATCAAGCCTCTACAACTTATCCAGAATGCAGCAGTCAGAGCTGTCTTCAACTAGCTGAAGAAAGCTGACGTCACACTTCTCTTCACCAGTTTGTACTGGCTGCCAATAGCCACTCGCACTTTGGATAGAAGCGTCTGCTAAATGACTAAATCTAAATCTAATTCAATTTTGGATGTGATTAATCATGATTAATCGTCTGAAGGCACTATAGGACAGTCAACATTACAGTCAATGGTTACATATTAGGGGGAAAAAATTCCTAGAGACCGTATTATTGGTTTCAGCGATACTTCAATCAAATAAAAAAAATAAAATAATGCAGTTGAACAAATATTAAAAATATACCGTGTTTACGTTGTTTCTACATTAATTTGAAGATTAAATGTTGAATACAAATATTGCAATGTACAATTATATTTAAAAACTTAAATATTAGCGGTAATTAATTGTGATAAATCATGATTCATTTCAGAAAAAAACAAACAAAACACAATTATATATATTTTTTAAATTGATTGACAGAACACACACACACACACACACACACACACACACACACACACACACACACACACACACACACACACAATCTTATTATTGACAAAAGCTATAATAAGGGCTTTTCGCACCACTTTAGTTCCAGAACTAAATATCTAAATATCTAAATATACTAAAGCACTGGGACTATTTTTGCATGAATTTCCTATGTGTGTATATATATATATATATATATATATATATATATATATATATATATATTATGTAGGCCTAAACAACAAAAGCTTTCATTTTAGATGTGATTAATCACAATGAATCATTTGACAGCACTAGTTAAAAGTGCCTTAATGATGGATTTGTTTCTCATGAACATGCAGCTTTTCACTCCACAGGAAGTTAACTGCTGGAATGGAGTCGTGTGGATTATTGTGATGTTTATATCAGCTATTTAAACTCATTCTGATGGCACCCATTCACTGCGGAGGATCCATTGGTGAGCGATAAGTACTAAATTTCTCCATACCAATAAAGAAACAAGCTCATCTACATCTTGGATAGCATAAGAGTAAAATTTCGTCCAATTTTTATTTTGTGGGGGTACTATTTCTCTAAGAAAATGATGCTGCTTTTGGCAATCAGATTGTTTTACAAATGTTCCGGCCAGTCATCGGTTACTTTTTATGCTTTAGATCCATTATACATTTTTCAAATGCATGAAAAAGGTTATAGACCACTTGTGTAAAAGCCTAAAATACAGAAACTATACAAAAAGTGAGTTTGTCAAGAATATTTTTTCTCTCATAGCACAAAAGGAACTTTGAAGCTGTCGGGCACTCATGTGATGCTGTGTCCTTGTCCCGGCCCCCCTCAGCCCCTGTCTAGTGCACACTATCCCATCACCTCGTCTTCAAAAGCGTATATATCTGCGCTTCCTTGACAAATTATTCAAATGTGCCTGGCTAGCAGCACACTTATTTCACAGCTCCACTTGAAGTACAGGTTGGAACAAGTGCATGAAATCCTATGTAATTTGGACAGTGGCCCGCTGGCCCCAGCCGCACACCTTCTGAACCTCAAACGCGCACATAATCAGCATGCCACATGCTCGTACCTGGATCCCATTACACGAGCGTTCACTGTGTCCATGGAGACCTCCGTCTTCCGTCTGTCTGTCAGTTGATTTCATGGATGCCTAGGGAGCTGAGGCGCAGTCTATGAAAAAATAAATAAAATAAATCATCTGGCCTCAAAACATGCATAGTGGATATTGCCTCCACGGGTCACCCTTGGCCAGTTTACATTAATGAAATGTAGAGGGGGGTTTAAACAAAATATCAACATCATTAGGGATGTCTTGCACTGTCTTTATACTTATGTAAATATTTGCTTGTGGTATTCTTAGCACCATTATATTAGTTTTCAGCACATTAAACTCGCATCACAAGCCCAATTCACCCCGTCTGACAATTGAGTGGCAGGGGAATTTGACATCTTCACACTTCCTGTGCCGCTACACCTCTGACAATGGCAATGATTATGATGTGTAATTTTGGGTTTGTTTCTATCAGAGCGTGTGTTGATGCCGTTAGCCATGTTATTTTACTTGTCTGTGCATCATAATGTATCCAGGCTTGTTGAGTAACAGTTTAGTAACAGAATACTTGGAATGCATGATCTGGACACCAACTGGTTACTGTTATTTTAAACAAAGATATAATCAGATTGCCATTACATTTGTAATGTTTAGTGAAAACACAGGGTAATTCGCTAAACAGTATTGCCACTTGTTTAAACTGAATTCTCGGTTTGACATTAATTTATTAATTTTTTTACAAACGCTCGTAATATTGTACATCTCATACTAGAAAAAAGACAAAAGAGAAAAAATAATCAAAAGCATCAAAAGCCATTTCATTTCCACCGTTTTATTTATTTATTTATTTTTTAGGTGGAAGCTTTTTTTTAACCACAACAAACAGCAACTTTGACTTTGAGATATAAACTCAGAAACGCAAAATACAAACTCACAATTCTGAGAGAAATGTCAGAATTGTGAGATAAAAAGTAGTATTTTTTACTTTGGTCAAGATGTAGACACAGAATTGCAATACTGATTTTATTTCATTATAGTGTGCGTCCCTAGTCCGCTGCATCATTCGCAATATCAGAAAATCAGACATGCATCTTTTATTTCATACACTTTCAACACTTACAATGTGTTTGCAATCTGAAAATTTTAAGTTTTCATATGCATACCCTATGGCTAATCTAAAAGTAACTAAAAGTAATCAGATTGCATTACTTTCACACTGTGATATTATGATTCAAGTTTTAGCTAGTAATTAGTATTTTATAATTTAATATATTTTAAAGTAACCCTCTCATATATGTTTGTACACTCTTTCTCATGCTAGAGTGATGTTCCTAGCATAAAACGTTGCAATCACTGACATTCTCCTCCATTCTATAAGCTGACGGGTTGTTTATTTGCTCAAAAAGAGCGAGAGGGGGAAAAATAGACTATTTCTGATTGCATGGTAATCATGGAATTTTTCCCCACTCTCTCCTTGGTGGAACGGGTTAATTAGGCTGAGCGTAAATCACTGGCACACCTGTTAACGTTGCTCATGTTAATCTGGACTACACACACATGCATACATGCGCACACACACGCATTGACACATCACACGTTCCTCTAACAGGCCCAAATTAGACATCACGCAATTAAACCCACCTGTCTCGCTGCACAGAATCTGCCTTTGCGTCTTCAAATGAAAGCCTTGAGAGCACTCAAGTGTCGCCTTGTTTATCAATGTCATTTTTTCTGTACACACTCTACACAGATTGTACATTAGAGATGCCCAAGTCATTACTCACTATGAATCTCCAGTAAATTTTGTTCAGTTAATGCATCTTCCGAGTGAAACAACCCATTTCCGATTCCAATTTTAATAAGAAATGTTTTTTTTTTTTTTTATCTTTCTTTTTAATGAATCGTTCAAAAAGACTCACCAATCAGTCTAATGACACCCTCGTTTATTGAATCGGTCTGGTTTTCTTTACGAATATGTGGCTCACTGCTGAAACAGAACTGCTGTCCAGTTTGAAGTTAACTTAAAACTGTGCTTGCACTTAGATTGTGAATTTGATCTTTACATCAGTGCACAGTGTATTTTTGTAAGTTATTTATGTCAATGTCAAGGATAGATTGTGGTTTAGGATTAGGTTATAATATTTTAACTAGCGTTATACAAATACAACAGAAGTCTATAAAGTGTTCGCATTTATATAATTAGGTAAATGTTTGTGTATTTAATTTAATGTGACATTTTTTTATTCATATTGAAATAAATATTTAATAATATTTAACATTTTAAATACAACATAAACTGCAAATTAATACATAATAATACTACTTATAATAACAACAACAACAACAACAATAATAATAATAATAATAATAATAATAATAATAATAATAATTTTGTGGCAAAATTATAGGATTAAGTTTAAAAAAAATATATCAGTTGGAAAGGAGTTTTGTATGAATGAATGATTGAATTAATTTTGCCAAACAGTTTTGGGTTAGAGCCGCCCTCAAAAGTACAATAATAACTGTTTGAATTGGTGAATTTTTAAGAAATCAGAATCATTCAATGAATTGAAATGTCCTAATAATTTGCATTTTTTTTTAATTTCTGCATGGAAACATGGAATAGAAATTTGTGTTGAACTTTACGTTCTTTTTATAAATCAAATTGTCCCCTCTTCTCCAGTAAAGTCGGGGTGTCTTGTGTCAGGGATTTTTGAACCCAAATGAGATGGCATGCGAAATGAGGGCCCCTCAGTGACCCCCACTGCGTGCAAAGATGGCAGACGGCAAGAGTCCTGAAAAAATGTAATTAAACGGAGATAAGATGAATACAATCAGCGTCTGGAATGACAGAGAGGTGGTGTTGTTGCAGAGGCATTGGAGGGCCCCAAGCTTGAGTGGAGCTTGGGCCCAGCACAGGACTGAGGGGTTTGGGGTAGTGGAGGGCTGCTGGGATTGAGCGCCTTCAGGTTGAGGCAGTCCCGTGGTTTCAGGGTTTAAATTAGTAGTGGAAAGACAATCCCCATTAGGAAGGATTAGGGGCCTGCTGGCAGCTGACGGGGCCCAGGCACCAAAACTGGCAGGGGCATCTGTCGCACAGCACCCATGGCTACATGACTAAAGTCAGTCACAGTTAGCACAAACAAAAAATCGATGTTATTGTTGCATTTTACCTTCATCTGACCTCCATCGGTTTTCACTACAATTTAAAGTCTTGAGATATTTCAAACAAAAATATATAATTTATCATTATTGACACTCATGTTATTCATTCATTTCAATTAATACTGAAGACAAATGTCAGTACAAATGACAGTTCATAGTTGCTAAGAAGGAAAAAAAAAAAACATTATGAACCATAGTCCATATCTGATTTTATTTCATTTTTTTTACACTCTCACCCTTAATACATTTCTTGTTATTTTGGAACCAGACGAATCATTTGAATTGCATAATGATATATTATATAACCTGCACAATTAAAAATGTATTACTCACTTAAATATTACATTAGTTCATTTAGATTTCCTTTTGTTATTATTTGTTACAGCAACGTTCTCACTAGGCTAGCTGCTGTGAATTATGAGTAGCTTTTGTCTTGGCAAACTGTGGTTTCAAAGTAGCTCCCCTGACACTGGTATACACATATTGTAGTAGATTGATGCTGTGTGTTTGCTATACATTTATTCATCTATATTCTCAGCTCCCCGCTGCTTCATTTGCTGTTTTAATTACTGTGGATGCTCCGACAACGAAGAGCGAGCACTAATCCACAATCCATGCTTTATCACGTTGTTTTAGCAGGGCTGAAAAGTTCATTTTTCGTTTCATCTCCTATAGGTGTCTACTTGTCAGGGGCAACCGACTGATTGTCATTAGGGTCCCCTCCCACCCGGCTGATTTAAAGAGACAGCGCTCAGGTCCAGAGGTGAGCGGTGGCGAGATTTTCTAGAGAAAACCGCCTGGAGTTTCTCCGACCCACCGCTAGCTTTTTGTTCCCGGGTTCGAAAGGCAGAGGCGAACAAAAACCGTCTCAGAAAAGTGCAATCCGATTAAAACAATCTCCTTGTCTTTTGATTAACGTTTATTTGCATGATAATAAACACTAGACGATAAGTCCGCAGAGGCCTTCTTTATGGTAGTGTTTCAGATCCAGGATTTTCCTGGCTCTTTCTTCTGTTCGGTTTCCAGCGGCCTGTCTTTCCATCCAGCTGTGTGGATTGTCTTAAATGTGTTGTCTCTTGCTCGGTAACTCGCTAACAGGAACTTTAAGAGGCACCACCTGCCGTAGCCGAAGCCAAGATCAGCACAGGAGGAGATGGCAATATCTCCACGGAAACAGACCGATGACAGCCTGGATGTCATGGGGAGATGGCGTGGAGCATTAAAGATCACGCCGTGCATCCAGCTCTGCCGTCTACCCAACATGCATCTGTGTGCGAGAGAGTCCATCTCAAGCCCTCTTAATGAAATGAACCAAAACCTCCACTTCATACCGTAGTTCGTTATCACCGCGGTTGCATTGTGGTGTTGTGAGTTTGTGTAGCTATCAGAACAAAGCGCTTGTGGCACATCGAGGACGTGTGTGTGTGTGTGTGTGTGTGTGTTGTGAGCTGAGAGGCAAAGCGACAGGGGATTTCACCGCTTGGTATTTCTGCAAAGCTCTAGAGAGAAAAATGCCTCAAGCTATCGTCATGTTACAGACAAATGAAGAAGGGGCAATGTGTGATCTCTGCAAATTTGCTCTCTCTCTCTCACTTTTTTTTTTCTTTCGCTCTCTTTCCTCTCCTCCATCTCCGCAATGCTTGACTCTCAAGTGGCACAGAAATCAAACAATTAGCAGGAGGGAAATAAAGGTCCTGCTTTGCCCTCTGGCACTTGTAAACATGGCAACCATGTTTGAAAATGTTGCCTTTATTATACAGGTTTTGCCTTTCTCTCGCACGCTCTCGGTTTTCTTCCTTTCGACGCTTTTCTTGTTTTTCTTTCACACAGAACTTCTTACTTTGCTGTCTTATTCTTGTAGTTGTAATTGATTTCATTTAAAAATAAAAAAAAGAAAGAAAACGCTGTTAGATATGTGCTTAAAAGTATTCTTACGCTTGGTTTGCATGTTTATTTGGCAACATCCTGTTTTTACCATACTATTTATGACTTTACGTTTTTTGTTTTTAGTGCTGTGGACCCATAGCTAAAGATTTGCTGATGTGTAAGTATGCATTTAGTTATTGACCGATTTATTAACATTTATTTTATTTTTATTTTTTTTGCATCATCCCTATAAATCTAAACTGAATAAAGTGAATTAAAAACATCAGTATATAAAAACAACAATATCTGTCTGAAAACTGCGTCTGGGCTTTGGGACAGTGTATTTTGGCTATAAAGTGTTCATTGAAAGTGTACAGAAGTCTGGCTAAGTGAGTTTCTTAACTCTGGGACCCCCTCACAGCGAGGAGTTAGCGTGTTCATAAAAGAGCAGGTCGACTCTGAGACATTGCACTCGGGACTTTGAACGGGACGCAGCTTAACGCTGCAAAATGGACTGAGACAAATACACATGTACAGGAGCAGACAACATATTTTACTTCAATTCAATTTAAGGGAATAAGCTTTTATTTATCGTTTGGTTATTTGGTTATATCATTCTAAACTCACAGGGACATTGATACTTTTATTTTAAACATATTTCAAAAATCAAGATATTTTCAGACATACTTTTTCAGTCATACAAATTCAAATAACATAACATAAAATTGTAACCACTTTGTTTATGAACATGAACACAAATGATTGAATACATAGTCATATGATTTTAAAAGCTTCAGTTTAAATTTAAGAATGGCAACATCTAATCATATTATTATATCATAATATTGAAAAATAAAATGTTTTGGTTTTTGTAACAAAAAAATAAATAAATAAAATAAATAAAAAATCTTACAGACATCCAGAACTTTTCTTCTTTTCTGATAAAAATAAAAACAAACACAAAACCAATACAAAGTTAAAAGATAAATATATATATTTTTTTTATGTTGCTATACTATTTAATTGTTTAAACAGTTTTCAGATTTGTATACAAATGTAAAACCAACTGAACTCTTTAAATAAAAATCATATGTTTGCATGATTTCTTTATTTTAAAATATTATATTGATATTCTATTTACTTAATTGTATTGATTTATTTTCCTTTTTATTTTTCCTTTATAATACAATTTTGAATAGATAGATAGATAGATAGATAGATAGATAGATAGATAGATAGATAGATAGATAGATAGATAGATAGATAGATAGATAGATAGATTATATAAAGAAAGACAATATGTTATGTTAACTTCTATGAAAGTTTTCTCAAGAAAGCAAAAGGAAGGACATTTCAGGATCACAGTATCTCTTAATGATCCATACTAAACACATATACTGCTGAATAAAATTAGATTTGCCATTAAAACACTGATATTATATGAGAAAAGACAGAGATTGGAGATTTCCCGTCATGGCAGTGTACAAGTAATCCAATTCTGAACAGAGATATAGTAGGCTTTGTACGTCAGTCTATGATATGATAGATTATCAGCCCAATGAACAGAAGGGGATTTTCAGAGCAGGTATTAGAGCAGAAAGGTGTCCTCACCCAGAACAGACTCACTGAATCATTGATCAGGGACAGCAGCGCTTTTAATCCAGTGTGTATGTGTGCATCCGTCTGTGCGTTAGGGAGGTTTTGAGGGATTGTCTACATTACATTCCGACCGGAGTAATAAACTGCGCGCACCTCCGCTGTGTTAGGTTCATTTTGTAATAGCTTCGATCTTTCCAAGTGCCATCGCAAAAAATACAGTAGGTCATAAAATTAGCATTTTCTGATTGCAGTTGGAGCTGTGGGAAATGCCATAAAATGCAGATCCATCCAATTCAAACAAAACTAAACCCTTTTTTCATAAATTTCGTAAATGTACACAAAAGAGGTTTGAATGTTGAGCTAACGCCCCTTAAACCAACTAAATAGACATTTCTTTGAACAAAACTGCAATGCTAAACAATATTTCAATTTTAAAGCTTACGCCGATGGTCTGCCGTAGTTTCAAAAACCGATCCTCATGCCTGACCTCTCCACAGTCCTTCCAGGCTTTGGCCCCGCTGTGAGCGGCCCCTAGTCAAAGCACAATGTGTGAGACTACGGCGAAGAAAGACACTCTGTGTTCTACTGCCCTCCAATGGCAGACGCTGCGCGTTTAGTCCCATCTCACATGCTCTGCAACAGGACAGTTAGTTAGTTTGGCCTGTGAGAGCTGCCCGTTGGACGGCCCCATCGCCCCTTGCAGCTGGTTAGGGAGCTGAATGTTGAACTTGATGCCAAATTCTAGGGTTCCTAATGCACGTCAACTGCAGACTCAAGCTATTATGTCACTGTCTGTTCTAGTGTTTTGAATCAGAGCGTGAAGCGAATGTTTGATGGACGCGAAAACCTGTGTGCAGTGATGGTAACTGTCATAAACCCCTTCTATTCATTTAGTTACACATGCAGATGACACACACACACATACACACACACACAAACACACTGAAACTGACGCAGACAGTATGCAGAGGCCCAGATGGCTGGTTCACAATGGCGGGGCAGGGCAGCTTTTGATAGGTTTGAGTGATTGATTTCAGGCTTGACTGGCTCTGATAGAGTCACCTCAGGAGGTGCCTGGCAACCACAGCTTCTCTCCACAACTTTCCATTGAGGGCCCGGGGCCGGCAATCACACTGGATGCCCAGCTGACTTAGAGCCGTCCCTCTTTAAACTCAAAATGTGTCCAATCCCACAACCGCTGGTCACAAACCTCTACTTCCTGCGCCACATACTGCAAAGTTAGCACAAAAGATGCCATTAACTGTCAAACTAATTATTTTTAATTTGGTTTATTATTATTATTATTATTATTATTATTATTATTATTATTATTATTATTATTATTATTATTATTATTATTATTATTAAATCAAGCAAATAAACATGCTAACACAGCAGTACGATGGCATTTACCATGGTAACAATATGCTATTATTTTAAGCATTTTTAAAAAATAAATGGTACATGAGTTTGTTAATTCACTTTCGTGGTATATATATCGTATTAATATGATAATGCTATGTTTTTGGACATGGAACCATGATATTTCCATTGTTTTGTTTGCAGCACCAAAGCATTATCATGTTATTTTTGGAGTTACCTTGAAGTAGGCCTTCAATGTAAATAATAGATAAAATGTAAGAAGTGTCTAAATATGGTAAATATTCAGTACCATAGAATGTATCAAAAAACTATGGGATTCTTTCAATTACATTATGATAGGCCTATTATTGTAAACACAATATTGTATAAATGTAGTAAACATCCAGAACCATTATATTGGAGTGGTAGATACAATGATACATACTGAAGTACCATTCAGTATTACCAGTATTACCATTTTATGTATGTATTTATTGATTTGTGTTCGTTTATTTGTGTGTCTGTTTATTTATGTGCTTGTTTGTTTGTTTGTGACGTGAAACCAGCCCCATGTTATGCACAATGGTATATATCATGGTTATACCATTCTATATACATATGTAATCATTACCATGGTATTTTTAATTACTTTGGAGTAGGCACTCCATGTAGATAAAATGATAAATATTAATGTACCATAATATTCCCGGTATATTTTCTGACATTTTATCACTGAATCACTGCTTTGTTGTTGTTGTTGTTGTTTAATTTCATTTAATTTTTATTGCTTTTGTGTAGTATAGATACAAATGATTTGTTATGTATGTATTTATTTCATTTTATTAGCAGTAGTTTTTACTTTGTTGGTTATTTAATGTTACCTATACCATGTTTGTGTCATGGCATTTAAACACGGTTTACATTTTCTATATTTATTTTATTTTTTTTTCATTTACCCTGGGAAAGGCCTACCATGTCGATAAAATACACATCATATTACTGTACCACGTCATATATACAATTTTTATTGCAGTACGGTGGTGTTCTTTATGGATTACATCTGCCATGGCATAACAAGGTATATATCAATGTACCATGATATTCTTTCGAAGAACCTTGGATTAACTTGTATACACCACTGTATGTATTATGACTTTAAGGTCTCTGTACCACAGAATGACAACCGGCCTGTTTTATGAGGGCCAGACGAAGCTTTGCAAACAATTCTGACTGCAGGTCCACTGTGTTTTAATTAAGGACGAGTAAATGAGTTGAAAACATTGATTCCTCGTCTCCTCAGGTTGCTGCACCTCCGAGGTGGTAATTGAAATGACATGGAGGCAGTTGGCGTCTGCTCTAACACAGGGTTTTGCCGTCCCGCATCCAGTCGTGGCTAACCGCGGCGAGGGCGAGACGTGCGGAGGACGCAATTCCCCCCGCAGCTATCTCTCCCACGCTTTCATATCGCTCTCTTTCTGCCTCTGAGACACTCTGACAAGACTGTACAATCAATTAAGCGGCACGAAGCGGCTCTCTGATCCTTGTTCGAGGCGATGCTTGCGAGTCTCCTTCCGCCATTAACAGGGGTTAAACTCAGCCTTCACCCAGTAGCCCGTCAGCTCAGATCACAAAGGAAGATGCATTGCAGCTCTAATTACATGCGTACGGGTCTTGAAAATCCAATTATGTTTGTACTCCTAATCACATAGCCTAATTGTACAAAGTAAATAAATCAAGGCCGTCCCTTGCCACTGCAATAGGATCACTGTACTAATAGCGCCATATTAATCACCTTGATCACATCAACGGCAGGCAGGTAGAGTTGAGCTCCGTCCCTCATTTGAATAATTAACATCTTAAAACTGTTTCCCTCGCTCTCCGTTTCCCTCTACATAATGCTGCTTTTAATTGCCCGTTTATTTATGCGTTGAAGTTGAAGCCATGCATAATTTATCAGAGAGTTTTACACGCGTTTATGAAATTGTCTCGCCGAATTACAAATGTTAAGTTTATTTAGGATTAAATTTTAATGGCTCCCGCAATAGCTGAGTTTGTTGCCGAAATTGATTTGGATAATTGTGTCCTCCAGCTACCGCGCAGCGTTAGATATGCGGTTTTCCTCGAGCTCTGCCGTAGACACCATACCCAAAGCAATTAACCTCTTCGTAAGAAACTATCTAATAATGTGCATTTGCAGTTATTGTGTTATTGAGTTTATTCGAGAATATCATGATGCTTGTTAGTTAGAATTGGTCTTCAATTGGTCGGACACAACCTAAAAATGAATCCAGTTGCTTGTTTTGATAGGGCCAGCAGGGAAAAACAATGCTAATTGAAGCTAACCTTATAAATGTGTGTAATTTCAATTCAGTGTTCAGGAATAAACGGCTACATCTGATGGGACTGAGCTGTTGGTTAGGGTTAGTTGTACTACAGACCGCCACTGAAGTAGTGATTTCTATGTGAGGTATTATGAGGAATTGTAAATGTGTTTGGGATGGAAACATGCATGTCGAGGTGAAGGAAGGGGCAGAGCCGTTCCGCCTGCCTGGGGAGTTTGGCATGTGCCCCACGAGTACACCCCGTTGACTGGGGGTCAAAGTAAATAACTGGGGCCAAAGGTACTGGCCCCTCCCCATTCACTCTCATGGGGCTCATTTCAATACCCCACCCCTTCCCTTGGCCCCACCCACTGACAGACAGCCTCTCCGCTCGACCAGGGCTCCTGCTTCAATGGCTGCTCTACTCCTTCAGACACACAGAAATATTACTTTTTCAGAAGGTATTTAATATGTTCAGGGTCTCTACAAATTAAAAGGCATGTAATACACGGATCTAAGCCACTGCGATATGAAATGGAAGTAAAACCCCATAAAAATAAATCCCAAAATGGAGGCAAAGATGGAAAAAGCCACTTTATTTCCCACATATGCTGGGAGGGTGGCAAAAATTTTATGGACAATAAAAAAACAACGGGTAACGATGGTCCTCACTGAGCAGAGCAAAAGAGGAACACATGATTTGCGATAAAGTCCAGCAGCTTAAAAAAGTAAAATATGTGCCCACATGTAGGCTGTGAAAAATTTTAAGATTTTTTTTATTCATTAATTAATAAATTGCTTAATTATTTTTTGTTGAATTGTATATATAACTGCTTTTATTGTTAAGAAAAGTATTACAAAAAAGAATTAAAAAAAATGTTGTGTTAAAACTATATATATATATATATATATATATATACTGATGCCAAAATCATAAGTATGGGACATTTTTTAATTTTCTGAAATTATGTAAATTGTGCAAGACAATACCACATCGCCATACTGTTCCTTCCCATCAACCCTGTTTCTTACAGCAAATATCAATTAAACTCCAGCGACGGGTTGGGCTCAGGGTGAAAAGCTGTTGTCAAAATGTGCATTGTGTGTTTCTCCTCTCCGTGCACACATACATATACACACACGGACACACTAATGGCTACCCAGTGAGTGGTAGGGATAGCGTTCCTCTTCTTCTGCAACCCCCTTGGCCTCCTGCTGGAGGAATTCCCAGCCCTCTCTGCAGGTAGCCAGCCATAGTCGAGCCGAAGAACATGTGTTTTCCTCCCCTGGATGGGTCAACGTGGGGTTGTTCATTCAGTGCTGGTGATATAGTGGTCGAGAAATGGCGCTGATCACTTATCTGAAGTCTGGCCCGGGCTGGGTCGAGCTCGCTCCAGTTAGGCCTCTCCACACATGATAGATTCCACTCAAGTATGAGAGCAGATCCAGCCAGCAGACTCCTGATGGGCCAGACGCCTCCTCCCTTTGACTGTGCAACTCAATCAGTGACATATGCCAACTCCAATACCTCCATCGTCTTCTTTTTCCAAAGGGTTTGAACTTTAACCACCAAGTTATGAATTCTGGCTTTGAAGCAACAGGAGAATGTGAAGAACGTCTGAAGAGGACCAACAGACACTTGATATTCTTGTTTTTATGTTTTCACCGAGAACAAGGGAAATTGCCTCTTTCCAAATGGCGTTGGAGGTTGTTTTAAAAGAAAAACATTTTTACTATGAAATGTAAAGACGTAGCACGATTGAAACAACACTTGAAATGATCCGGCTGCTATAGCTTCAGTTGTGGGTTTTGACTGAAATCGATTCGACTTTAAATATTTATTCAGTATACTTGAAGAAAAGTAAAAACAACCTTAAAGGATCATTGGAAACTGGATCATTTCAGTGACATGGAATCAGACTTCCTCAAAGTATAGCAAATCATACTTTTCTCAATGTGTCCTTTATTGTAAACATACTGTAAGACATTTTTAAAACAAATGATTGTAAATGATCTACTTCTCATCTTTATAAAATTACACTGGTCATACAGGAGTGGGCAGCCTAAAAGAAATAAATGAAATATAGAATGAAATATACTACTATACATTTGACTTTATTGTGTATCATGATATCTAGTAAATCTGTTTAGTCACTGATTTTTTTTTTTTTTTTTTTGCAATTAAGGCCATTCAGAATGTGTATATGTCTGATTAACCAGTATATGTTATTCAAATAAATGTTTTTCACCTGTCTGCTCATCAGAGAATCCTGAAAAAAAATAATAATAATAATAAAAAAATAATCATATATATAATATATAAATATATATATATATATATATATATATATATATATATATATATATATATATATACACACATTTTCAAAAAAGAAAACAACTGTAATAATGTTTCAGAATATTATGTTTTTTTTTTTGTATTTATTTATTTTTTGTTTGGTGTTTGTTGTTTTCAAATTATTTTAAGTCAAATTCTCACTATTAACTAACTATGACATTTGCCTCATAATTTGCTGCTCATTAATAGTGAGCAAGATAGTTTATACATACATTTAGCTGAGGTAGTATTATAGGCTCTAAAATATGGAGAATAAGGCATTAATTAGTGCTTTATAATATTCTAATAATATGCAAAAATCTTACCAACTCCAAACTTTTGAACAGTACAGTTGTTTCTGTCTTATTAACAGAACTATTTGCAATAAATGAAAATACATTTGAGTAATGTTGTTTGAGTTTCATATTTATTTGATAATGGCACCAGTCCTCATCAAATGAGGATAAAAAGATGGAGATAAGCAGGCATATATTCAGATGCACGGTGCAGATGAGCACATTCGGCATTTTAAAGAGCCTGGATCGTGATGGAAGATCATTGTAATTTGTTCTTGTATCAGAAGAGCTTAATCCTATGATCAGATACAAGAAACCGCTCCTGTACTTTAATAAGAAATCTGTATGTAAAGACGAATGCAAGATTACCAGCCCGAGAAGACGTTTCACAGCGATCTGATAAAGCACAACATGGATCACCACTGCGAAGATCTTGCGTCTTTTATAACTGTGATGGTACAAAAGCAACCCCACGTCGCACGGCACAGGCGACCAGAGCAGCTTTACACGGCCGCCGCCGGTGGCATCGTGTCCAAAGGGTGATGGATCCCAAGGGGACATGTCAGAACCCCTGCGGAGATGGAAAGAAGAAGCAGGACAGCTAATGCCCTCACACAATGGTCCTCCCAGCACAATGGAACAGAGTGACATTTATGTACCTGCAGCACCCTTAAAACCCAAAATGTTGCAAACACAGTCTCGCACACACATGGAGGCTCTCTTGCGATGGTGCCTATTCAGTTTTTATCAGACACGACAGAGGGCCCGACGCCGCGCTGAGTAAGATTCCCAGCGGGTGGGCATCCTCTCGGGCCGCCGCGGCGCAGGGCACCCGCAGTCGCTGAAAGGCCGAGACAAGAGATTAAGGGGGACGAGTTGCATCTTGCCCCATAAAGAGACACTCTACGGTTTTTCCTTCATTACCACTAAAGGAATAAAAAGGGAAAAGGGGAAGACAAAGTACTAATGGAGTTTGCGAAAGCCACCCCTGCTCTCGGATGCACTCAGGCCGATTGTGGTGTGCCACTGATATGGTGAGACGTCCTGGTTTTGCAAGGCATTTGCTCGCATTCTGGTGCTGTCTGTGAAATGTGAGATAATAGGAAAAGAGGTGTATAAAGGCTAGAACCCTGCCCGTGAGGATTTAGGAAGGCAGCGGCGTATCCAGGGCTACTCAACGAGTGCCGCCCCACACTGTGAAAAGCGTATTTATCAACTTAATAGCAGGTGTCTGATTGAACATGAGCACTGAGGCGAGTTTGATTAGAGAATGGTGTAATCCCCCACCCTTCTCGTCCTCTTCCTTCCTTCTCTTCTCCTCTCCACCCCAAAATGCCACTTACTGGTGATGTCTTGAATTTTGAAAGATAAGGCCTCAACGTGACGGGGTAATAGCTGGTAAAGCTTCCTAAAGGCTGGAACACACTACCATGGCTTGAGCAGATTTTAAAACACTAGGCATCATACGCTTGCAGACTTTGCAAATGGTTACAGAGAAGCTCTAGGCTTCATAATACCAGACCTTCAAGTTGTTCCAAACACAACAAACTCCCACAGAAACATGCTGCGCCTGAGACGGATAACAAATGAAAACAATGTGTGTTCTAAAATTGTCTCAAAATGTCATGTTTGGTATGTTCTGACTGAATGGATTTGTAGTCTGAAGCTAGAAATCCAGAATCTGTTTATCATACACTATACATGATTTTTGGTAAATCCCTCAACTATAATCTACAGATTGGCTTTGATTTTCAGCAACTGATAGTATATATATATATATATATTCCAGCCTTAAGTGGAAACAGCAGTCGAGCTAAGTCAACGTATCTTTTTTTTTGCTTGTGTATTTTCAAGATAAATATTTCCAGGGGGGAGAAATGTAGTAACGTTTTTTTTTTTTCAATTGGCCATATGAACAAATAGGAATCTAAAAAGGCATACAGTTATCAAAACCCTTCCAAAACATTTATTTTCTCTTTTTCAGTTTTGTAAAAATGCAGCAGTTCGGTAGCCATTATTTTTGTTAGCTTAAATACATAAAACGTATATAAGGGTTTTGGTTACACCCATCGTGAATGATATTTCAATTGCAAAGGTAACCCATCCGCAACTATAATGCAACACTGTGAAATGTTTTGAGCTTGCTGAGATGTTCCTCCCTGACTCTGCTGGCTAATATCTGACCATGTGCTTTCCATCAAAGAAACACAGCTCTGGATGTCGAGCCAAGAGTCACGTGAATAAAGAATGGATCAACGCAGCAGAAAGAAAGAAATCAAGGTGGAAATGCCGGACTGATGAATAAGTCAGGTGACTCTCCTCGCCACTGTGTAAATGAGAGCCAATTAAAGCAGCAGCTCTGGCCCGGTGCTCCCTACAGCCGCACACATACTGAGAGACTGGCCCGCTGGCAACCACAAACATACACTGAGAAACCGAGAGACGAGAGAAAGAGACCCTTGCCGAGTTAATCGCAGCAGTGCTCCATCGAGTTTCAGACAACAGCCGAGGGGAAACACTGCAAGGGGCTGAAACTCCTTGGGGGCCGCCCATGAAACTCTGACCTTTGTCTTTTGCTTAGCATTAGTTTGACCGCTAAGTTTAGAAGAATATGATTTTATGCCATTTTTCCTTATATTGTTAAAGCTTGTTCTAATGAATTGTAGGGCACTTCATCAATAGCCTTTGCAAAACATGTTATTTGTGTTCTGACCTTCAATTACCCAGACCCAACCTTGTTAGAAAGCCCTTCGTTAAACTACGGGCGCAGCGCAGAGTTTGGATTAGGCCGACAGGATCGAGCTTTGACGCAGCTGGGGTGCAGAGCCACTGACTAATTTAGCCAATTAGACAAGGGCATGATTAAGGTGGCCAGATTGAGAAAGAGCCACCGTTGGACTTTAGCCAGGACTCTGGGGCTAGAACCCCTGCTACAGAGCTTAAAGAACTCAGAGATCCTCTAATGACCAGCAGGCGCAGGAGCAGTAATGACCCCTGAGAGACAAAGACACAGAGAGATCATCACAGTACATGGGCCCGTTGTTCTTTACATATCTGATTGTGATCCACTCGTGGGTCATTCAGCACACTGCTCTAGAGGAATTATGTCAGTGAACACGCATTATAAAAAAAGAAAGAAAAAAAGACTTTAAACTAAATAAATAAATAAATAAATAAATAAGCAAGTAATAGTAAGTCAGTGTCTTAAAATATAACCCTGAATGTATGACTTAAAATATCCTAAAATAAAAGGGTAAAATAGGTGAATATATATATATATATATATATATATATATATATATATATATATATATATATATATATATATATATATATATATATATATATTGGACAAAATATTAATAATAATAAAAAACACTATAACTGCATTGTTTGTGATTATACTTAAGGTGATCTTTTTTTAAGATTAAGGAAAGTATAAGTTGTATTATTATTATTTATTCATTAAAGATGTTTGTAACACCACATGATATGTTTTTTCTCCTTATAAAACAATCATAAATAGAAATAGCACATTTCCAGTATTTCAATTTTATTAATTAATATTTCATCTGTAAGAAGCTTATCACCATGAAATGTATACTTCCCATGATGTGTTATATTGTCATGGGGCTGTAAGGGAACACCATGGAAAAACAGGGTCTGGGTCCAAATTATTTAATAAACAGAAAGGCAGATAAAAAGAAACCAAAACAGATCAGGACAGATCAGAAAAACAGGATCCAGTGAGGGATAAAAATTTGGCAACCAGCGTTCCTGCGTCAACCTATATGGCTACACGGGGCCAGGTCCATATATGCTTGAGGGTGACCTGGGGACTGAGGCAGATTCGGTGAGGAACCCAGGGCAGAACCAGCAGCCAACACAAGACGGCATGGAACTGCCTCCTTGGAACAGGCAATGGCGGGCTCCACCACTTCGGGAGCCCCCAGAAGTGAATACTCCTGCTATGGGAAAACCAGAGGTGAGTTCTAGTACCTTGGATGGAGTGTGAGTGGACACCGCTGCTTAAGGATGGCCAGAAATGAGCTCTGCCACCTCTGAAAGAGTACCAGCGGGCTCCGCTGCATCAGGAAGGCCAGAAAAGAAGCACCGCTTCTTGAGCTTTGTGAGTGGACACAATGTTCCTCGGAAGAACTGTGAGTGGACACCGCCACTTCTGGAGCTTTGTGAACAGACACCGCCATCCTTGGGGGAACTATGAGTCGACACCTTCACCTTGGGGGAGCTGTGAGCAGACACCGCCTGTTCGGGATAGCCTAAAGTAAACTCTGCTGCCTCGGATAGAGTATTAGCAGGATCTGCTGCTTCGGGAAGGCCTGAAGCAAACTGCATAGCCTCGGATGGAACATCAGCTGGCATCTCCACCTCAGGGGCTTTGTGAGCAGACCACGCTGCTTGCACCGACATCAGCGGGGGTTCCTGCATGCTGTGTATCAGCCCAGGATGCTCCAGGAATGGGCGTGTGGTACTGGGTGTGGCCTCTGACTCCCCTTGGATTTTCACTTTGGGAGAACTGTGAGCAGGCTCCGAAGATAACTCCAGCCTGAGGGCTGAGCTGCTCAAATGCAGTGCCAGGTTAATGTAGCACTCCAGTGACTCCTCAGGAACCCAGTATAGCATCAGGGTCTTGAAGGGCTTGGCAGGCCTCTGCAGAAGACGACAATGAGGCTGGTCTTCTCCATTTCTGACCGATGAGACTCTCAAATGAAGTACCTGGCGTACTCTTTAATACTCTGGTCTCCCTGACGAATGTTGAAGAGTTTCCCTGCTGGACCCATGTTTGCCTGCTGAATTCTGTTGAATTCAAGGGGCAGTAAGGAAGCACTGTGGAAAAACAGGGTCTGGGTCCAAATGAAGGTGAAACTTAGATTTAATTAACAGAAAGGCAGAAAAAAAGAAACAAAAACAGATCAGGACAGATCAACGAAACAGGATCAGGTGAGGGATACAAATTCAGCAACCAATATGCTTGCATCAACCTTCATACAACAAACTACAATTACTATTACAATTTAGCCAGGGAGTGTGGTGTATAAATAGCTCATGACAATGAGGAACAGATGAGGGTGTTATAAGTGCCAGGTGTGTGGAGTTTGGGGAATGGAATCCGGGTGGACAGGAGATGGCGACCTATGGTGATTAGAGAGGGGAAATGCAGGGCCCGGACCCATGACAGCTTTGCATAGGCTAGGCAAACCTGGACTAATTACACTTTCCATTTCAAATTGTATTCTGTTTTATTGCATAGATCTATAGCGTACTTGGTTGTGATTGGTGAATTGCAACATTCAGTGGACAAATATGGTTGAATAATTAATAGTGATAATTGCTGTATAATGACCACTATGAACCATTGTCATACAGTTCCCCGCAGTCTCTCGTATCACTCCCCGTTCTGCATTTCCACATATTAAAAATAACTTAAAATCAATACTTCAAGTCAATTTATTAATTCATAGCTAGAAAAGCATCCGTATAATAATGGAATAATGTACAGTCAGCCAGTGATTTTTGCAAATGAAACCCAGGCAAAGGATTTTACCCCTCATGTATCTATAGTGAGTGAAGCAGAGCTGAATGGATTTCCTCTGGAGTCAGACAGCGTGTCTGTACACTATTGATTATCCCCAACACCTCAGTGGATGGCACAATTACCTGTTCCTGTTGGAGTGTTCCCGTTCTGTCAGCGAGGCCTCATGAATAATGAAAGGCTGACATTCTGTTACTCTTACCTGCCGCTTGTAACCAGTCAAACTGTAAAAGGTGTTTATCTGTGCGCACTGCCACTCCAAATGTTAGATATTAAAAATTAATGGACATGATTAAGATACTTTGAAACCCTGGCAAATGGTATATTTAAATATTAAGTCACATGTAATTAAGAGCAGAAAAATATTCTTCCCTGTAGTTAGGGGCAATTATAACAATTTCCATCAAGGGATTTCCCAGCTTGACTTTTTTGTTCTGAGCTATGGTGATTAACATTATGGCTAATTGAAGTCATTTTCTTAGACCGGGGTAGTTCGCTCTCTCTTTTGTCCTGGAGGGAAACTTAGCACTCAGAGCGCTCCAAGCTGAATTTCCATTTTCAACCTCACAAGTGGCCCATTTAATTGTCTGTTGGAGTGTTTCCTCCCATTAGCCTGAGAGGTCAATCTTACAAGGGGCGTGGCCCGGTGGCTTGATCTGGCAAGGAACGAGCCACCACCCTCAGGATAGAAAGAAGCACTTGTGTCTCTTACTAAGACCAGTGATTCTTGCTCACAATAACCAATTTGGGGCCAAACAGCATGCCATTAATGTTGCTTCATCATACGCTGTTAAAAAGGTCGTGATTTTAACAGTAAAACACTGTGAAAATGCTATTGTAAAATTAGTATTTTTGATGAAATACTAATAAATCTAATGGGACATTTCAAAATAGTGTTAAACTGAAATAGTATTTTCATGTAAAACACACTTCAATAAACGTTTTTTTATACACAACTTTGAAGAAATATGTTTTTTGTTTGTATGTTTGTTGTTGTTGTTCTTGCTTTTTGTTTTTCAGTATACTGTATAAGAGAGGTCCAAAGCAGATTTTAGAACTTCGGTAGGTTGGTATATTAACATATCAGTTAATTAATTATAATTATTATTTTATTTCTTAATTTTTTTTTTTTTTTTTTTGTATGATAATAACCTCGAGACATGGTTTCATGTCAAAATCTGTCATTTCGCGTTGCGATGTAGCCAACCGTGGCTGTATAAGGCGGCCTGACGCAGGCTATGAATTTTCCAGATGACCACAGAATAGCAGTGTTAACAGGGAAGCAGCGTACACAAGGAGCTAATGTATTGCTAAGCTAACCGTGAGTGACACTGTCAATCAATCTGATATAGTGTTGACCACTACTGTGATCCCCTTTTTGGCCAGAAAACCTAACATACTGTGAAACAAGTCCATTAAAGTTATGCATGATGTTTTCACAAGACATGCTGGGTAAAATACTGTGTGCAAGAGAGAAAGAGAGAGAGTGTGTGTGTGTGTGTGTGTGTTAGATGTTAGCCGTTTACGTTTTAGCCTGAAACCATCAAGTTTTATGATGTTCTCACCCACGATTATTGCAAAAGTTTACTGTTCTTCATCTCACACCAAAAGTGGCCTATCTCTAAAATCTAAACCCTGCATGTGTGTGTGTGTGTGTGTGTGACATGCCTATTCAGCTGGCCTAAGAGCGGTTTTACAGACCGACGCCAGCACCGCAGAATGATCCCAGCAGTTGTCCTCTCGCAGAATGTTATTACAGAAGGAGGCAAGGTCAGATTGCAAGGATGATACATGGGAGGTGCTTTTGAAATAAGTAAGTCCTTTTTTTTTGCATGAGCGTTGTGTATTGACCTTGGCATTTCTGACAATAACATCCATCATGCACATGAACCCCTTCCAAACACACAACGCCAGTCCACGCTGAGGCCAAATGAATCGGATTAAGGAATAACACTGGTGGATGGATGCCTGACATCCAGCGATAGCAGAATAAACTGTCAGTTTCTCAGCCTCTCGGGTTTCACATCGGGACACTTTATGAGAATAACAATTTGTATTATAGTGGTGGCTTATATATGTTTATATAGCAAAACTAATTTAGTAATCAGCCTATTTACAAAATGCAATGTTTAGATTATTTGTTTGTGAAAGTTCTGAGATCAGGTGTGTGTGTTAATTAAAAAAAAAATGTGTTTATATAGTGAAACTATTTCAGTAAATAAGCCAGTTTACAAAATGTAAGTTTTAAATATTTTTTTTTTTAATGAAATTTCATGATATCATATTTTGTAAACAGGGTAATACAAGTACTATTTAAGGGGAAAAAAATGTGAATGGTAATGTATCTAAAAAATAAATTAAAAAATTATTTTTATGACTTACTATGAACAAACTCCCTAAAACAAGAGGAATAAGAAATTACCAAAACATGATCATACATATATCATAAAATAAGTACTATTTAAACTATTTAAAATGAATAAACAATACAATATTATATAACATTCTACTGGCAGTTCAGTTATGGTAATATTGTCACTAGTTAAATATTATTACAAAAATAAACATATACTGTAAATACAATTAAAGTATATTCCTATAAAAAAATAAATAAATAAATAAATAAAAAGATCTACCAATTCACATTTGTATTCATTTGGAGCGCAGTATCATTTTTGCATCATGCTGAGTGTGTAAATATGTAAATGGACTCTGGTGATGTTAGAGGGTGTTGACAGCACATTGCAGTGTGTGTTCAGTTTGTCAGTGTAAACAGCACAGCGATTGCTCGCTGCCGTGTGTGTGTGTGTGTGTCTCAGGAGAGCCAGCCTGGGACCGACCTCTGTCTGTCTTGCTGTGCTGTTTGGAAAAGTGGTGAAACTCAGAGAATAGTGAAGCGTTGTTCTGGCAAACAGCTCTGTGTCTCTCTGCCTCTTCTGTCTGTGTGCTGGACTGAAGAGCACGTGTTTGGCACAGACGACGCACGATTAAGCTATATTATTATCTTTTGATCCACTGCTACAGTCCTGTCAGATTGAGGAAGTTCACTTTACAACTCTAACAAGAAGTTCTGTGATATATATTCGCTTTATTATATTATTTTAAAAAGATCATCTATATATTTTTTTATATCATTTATATATTTACAAAATTTTATTATCAGTGCATAATCTAGTGTCTCAAATCTGTTTTTAGAGTTTAAAATGATATATTTGATTTAGTTTATATATGTGGATAAACATTTAATAATGCATTACAATAATGCAATAGTAAATGGTAAATGTGCAATTTTTAATATGTGACCTGGACCACAGAATATATATTTTTTTTTTTTTCTGTGAAATTGAGATTTATACATCATCTAAAAGCTGAATAAATAAGGTTTTATCATATTGTTTGTTAGGGTAGGACAATATTTGGCCAAGATATAACTATTTGAAAATCTGTAATATGAGGGTGCAAAAAAAGTCAAAATATTAAGAACTCACCTTTAAAGCTGTCCAAATTAAGTTGTTAGAAATGCATACTACTAATAAAAAAAATACAATAAAAGTTTTGATATATTCATGTTAGGAAATGTAATACATATCTTCATGAAATATGATATTTACTTAATATCCTCATGATTTTTGGCACAAAATTTATAATTGTTGGCTATTGCTAACAATATACATGTGCTACATATGACTGGTTGAACTCCAGGGTCACAATGAGTATGACATAGTAATGAGGATAACAAAATCTAGACACTATAAAACAAAATACTGTACTATGATGACGACTAACACTGCTGCTACTAATAACAACATTACAATAATTATGTTTTTCCTGTGGAATTAATTTTAGCAGCGGATTTAATTATTAAAACATTAAATAAATGGCTGGTTTATTTGAAAACCATTTTAATAGTGTACAATGTGATCACAGCAACACAGATGATAATAGAAGAATTATTATTTACAGCAGTAGTAGTAATACTACCTTTCAATCAAGTATAAAATATTTCTGACAAATAATAGACATTTTAAATTTAAAAAGGGCCTAATAACAATCCATTTTAACATAAACATTTACACTCTCATATATCTCTAGCTATATAAAAAAAATCCAAAATCCTATATGTGCTCATTTAGGCATGTGCAATAAGAGACCAGTGTTATTCAATATAAACCTTCAGTATAAACATAATTTTTAATTGCATTTGAATGTCTACACTGCAGGATTTCACTTATGTGCCTTTTTTTCATACTATAAATATATACACACACTATTATATTTTCCTTCATATAATGACCATATAAGTGTAATGGCTCCAAGTGAGATCTTGCCCTCCACACTCCAGTTCTGTGTCGGGCGCAGCAGATCCTCAGTGAGTTTGAACAGGCCTGGACATTCTCTCACGTTAAAGAGGAAGGAGACTCTCATTTTGTGAAGCACCAACAGAGGATCTTCACACTTCCACGCGACTCTAGCTAAAATGGAGAGTGGATACTTATTTTATCTTGGAGTAAGTGGGTGCGAGCCGAACCGATGAAACATGGTAAGACAGTGCCCCCTAGCTGCAGCCTACAGAAGTCCAGCCGCCTGGGAGCCAGGCCTTGACCCACCTCTGCAGAATTTTAATAGAAACCAAGCATGAAAGGCAGAATTCTTTAAAGGCTTCATCAAGTGTGACCAACCAACATCAGCAGTAACCCATGTTATACAGGCCACAGTTATGACCCCCTCAAAGGGCTGCCCCGGAGGAGGCGGGCGACAGGGAGGGCCACACGCCCTCAGAAGTTTCCCTCCTCTCCCTTGAAGAACGGCAGGGCCGGCCCAGCAGGAGGCGCATGGGCCTGCTTTGAAAAATAACACCTTTGAGATCCCCTGTGTTCGGGATGGAGCGTGGTTTGCAGATGGCATAGAACGGCAATCTCTGGCTGAACAGAAACATGGGAGAGAGACCGAGAGAGTGGCCTTTGAACTAACGCCAAAATATCATTCTCGATCACAGAAACAAGTCGTCCTGGGAGCGGGGAATCACTGCTGTGAACTTCCTGTCTGTGAGGAAAGCCACTCACAATTTAGGGATAGCTAAGAAGCATCGCAAAGCACTGGACAGAATATAGATTTTTCCTCAGTTAAGCTGGGTTCAACAAACCTAATGGTACGCTATGTGTTTTATAGATTTTATAGATAGTGGCATTCAGTTATTTATTCTTAACGTGTTTATAATAATAATTGCTTTTAGGCATGAATACAAAAAATAAAATGGGGAAAAAGTTATATTCTGTAGAAAGGCTAAGACAATAGTGTGCAAAATAGTTACCCAGTTTGAGTTCATAGGTCTTCCAAATAAATACATATTTTTATTCATAAGAAAGAAAGAAAGAAAGACCTGAGTGATGTAATGACTTCATTAAATGACTATTTCTTTGTTTTGTTTTTTAAAGAAAGACTAATTTTATACTCCGAAATGCAATTTTATGATTGTTGCCATATATTAACATTTCTCAGACATGAAAATATGCTTTAGTCATTTAGCAATGTCCAAAAAAAAAAAAAAAACATCACTGTAAAAAAAAAAAAAAAATGTGTTGTATATTACAGTATATTTTACATTACATTATTATAAACATAAACTCTAGTATATTATTGTTATTATTATTACATATTTACACAAATCATAAGCTAACACACTGGCCAGGTTTATTAAATAACCAATATCAGTTCAAATCCAGCTTTTCCAAATATTACAACTTTTCTCCTTTATTTCGGTAATGAATTCTGAGCAAAGTTTCTATAAAATAAGCACAATTTGGTTAACATGGTGTATGTATATTATACTGCATATTTTATCAAGCCACACTGCTGTCTAGATATTAGCATCCGACAATTAAAAATTAAAGAAAAGGAGAGAAATTGAATAAGAATGGTTCTGTAGTGCTGTTTTTGCACTACATGCCCTTTGTCATGCTAACCGTTGTTGTTGTTTATTGCACAGGCAGAATGGATGTGTGAAATTTTCAAAACAGCTGCGAGCATCGATACGGGGGTCAGTATGAGTGGTTTGAAAATAAACTAAAGATGAGATCATGATGTGGTGGGCTTGTGGCGTTTGTGCAGAGGTGAATAAATCACTATAGGGCCAGTCCTGGTGACAGGGCTTCCCCTTCCAGCCGTCTGAGCGGGACAGGGAGAAGCAGAGCGCTGATCTTCTAACCCCGTTTTCCGAAATCATTTTTAGCTGCGGCTGACAGTCGATAACCGTTTTCTGACGACCAGCGTTCCCGTGCCGCAGCAGGTCCCCTGCAGTCACTGAACCTTCTGCAAAGGTGATCTGCTTTTGGCTTGTTTTCCTTTCCATTGGCTTTGGCAGGCTCAGAGGAACATGTGTATTTTGATACTTTCCTCACTTCATTTGTACCTGTCTTTCTGAATGGATTCACAGTTGTACTACTTCAGAGCAGTAACATCCAAACCTGATCATATTATTGTATTTTGCTTCCAGCACAATACTATAAACTTCATTTATACAGTTGCTGAAGAAAGTGCGAGTGGTGCTTGCCTGTGAAAAAGCCCTGGCTTTATGCTGAAGTGTTGCCCCTAGTTTGCAAATTATACACTGACTATTCATTGAACACAACTTTTCTGTGAGTAATTTCCCTTCCCTATCCATTTTCAAGTCACTTTTAAAAACACACTTGTTCGATCAGGCCTACTAGTTTTCTCATTAAATTGTATCATGGTCTTGATTATTGCTCTGTCTTCAGAATTTTAATGGTCATTATTTTTTCACATTTTTTATTATTGCTGTTTTATATTCTGTTTATGGTTTGATTTTTATGTACAGCACTTTGGTCAGTTTTGTGGCTGTTTTTAAATGTCCTTTTTAAATAAATGAACTTGAACTAATTTTGACAACACAGTCGGTTAGTATCGATAAGTCGGTAAGTGTTTTTGACTCAAATGTCAAATGGCTCGCCATCAGTTAACATACAATTCATAGCAGTTTCCAGTTGAAGTAAACATTAATGGCAGTAAACCACAAAAAACACTAACTACGATTTCATACAAATTATGATCACAGTGGCAGACAGGGGAGCCGCTATGATCCCCCTCAATAGAAATTGTGTTTGGGAGGGGAAGGAGACAGGCGACCCCCTCAGTAAAAAAAGTTTTTTTTTCCTTTTTTGTCTCTGATCAGGGCCCTTGGAATAGTTTTGACCTTCCCCCCTATCATGGCGCCCCTGGTGGCAGAATATCGACTAATAACAAATTATTTTTATGCAGTTCCTTGCACAATATTTTTATAATCTCAAAACATTTTTACAATATAGTGCATGATTTGCAAACTAATACATTTTGTCACTTACAACACAAAATCAGCTCCATATGGATGGATTTTCTGACATAGTAAACTTGCTCGGTAGCACACCTGATACAGTATTGCACTTGAGATGTGAAGTGCATAAAACATGAGTCACATAAAAGTAGAAGCTAAAGTACACTATCAGTTAGGTTTGGCATTGGCTTTGGTGTCAAATGTGATAGAACGTTAACTACTCACCAGATATTTCATTTCTTTGAATTGCCACAATAAATACAACAACTAAATTGCCAGATTCATGTTCATCTGTTTCAGATGAAACTCAATGTGCACCACCTGTTTTTGTTAATTCTTCAAGCTTATTGCCTAAATTTTATTCTTTATTTTGTACAATTTATGAAATATCATAAACATTCTTTTAACGTTTCAGGCATAATTTTGACTGTAATTCCCCTAGTTGCTAAGATGTTTTTATGCAAAGTAAAGCTGCAACAAAAGATTATTTTGATAATTGATTAATCCTACTAATTAGAATTATTATTTAGTTGATTAATCAGTAGACATTTATTGATTATTCAGCTTTTGCAATTAGTTAAAATATTGAGTTATACATATTCTAACAAATAGATTAAGATAATCCCTTTTGAAAGCTTTTGAAAGTCATATTGTGCAATTACATTTATACAATTAATTTATACAAATAAATATATATTTGGTCCACAAAATGAAATGGCAGAGAAACTCACTTATTCACCATATAATTAGCTAAATGAAAAAGTAGTTTTCAAAAAAAAGTTTTTTTGTATTTTTATTTATTTTTGTATTTTTATTTTTTGTAAGTCATATGGATAAGACACAAAATAAAGGTGATAAGATGTTTTATTTTTAGAGAAACTATTTTATTCACAACATAATCTCTCTTAAAATATCTTATAGGGTTATTATAATCAAAAAAGTTCTGAGCTAGATCAAGCTTGGATCTCTGTTAACCAAACTGTAACTAAAAATGTAAAAATGTAAAAAAAAAAATAAAAAAAAAAAATAAAATAAATAAATAAAAAAAACATTAAACACTTCTTCTGTATATGAAGATGGATCACAAATGATTTGCATTAACATAGACACATTTAGGCAGATCAGGATGGGCACATTTCCTTCAAAATCTAAAGTAATCCTCTGCATCTTCGGAGGTTCAGATGTCGGGGGTAAATGACAACTGCTTTATTCATTATTACATCCAACAACAGAACACCTTGGTCTCTTAGGAATCATTCTTGTCTACAGCAGCACCGAGTCTACACATTGGTGGACAGCACACTGAGGGTGGGTATAAGGTAATACGGCCATGTCAATCAACCATTGTGGGAGGGGCCTGTGCAGAAATACGTCATTCTGACGGGAATCTCAGAACAGCCTGATTTGAGAAAGTTGATTTTAAAAACACACTAGGTGGATTTTTATTATTATAGGATGGGATGTGTACACACACTTCCAACACACATTTATGTTAAAACATCTTGCGCTATAGCACCACATTGGTCACACAACGTTATTGCAGGCTCTTACATTTGATCAAATAAGATCAAATATTGTTTTATATTTGTCAACAGTTTTTTTTTATTTTTTATTGTCGATGTTATTTCTGCCCTAATGCAAAGATGTTTTTTGCTAATGTAGTAAATTTGCTATGCTTACATGACAGTGATGTGCTAAAAACAGAAAGGTTTGTCCTTTGCGTTTTTATCACGTACAGACAACAGTTGTCAAAACAGTCCATTCACATTTAAATTCTGTATTATGAATGCCATGCCAGTAGTTAGCGATGTTACATTGTAAAAAAAATAACACTACATGAAAACATAATATGCATACACATGATGTCACCATTTTCACAAATTTGTGTTTTCGTATTTTACACAGAGGAGACCATAGTATCACTGAAATTCACAAAAATAATGTAACCCTTATTGAGTGGAATGTTTAACTTATTTTACCAACTACCAGGTGAAAATCATAAGCCAAACAGATGCTAAAGCTACATGCTAAAGTTTATACTAAGAATTATGCCTCCTTGACATGCTATTGGAAATGCTTGTTGCATTCAAGTGCTTCTTAAATAAGTGATGGTGCTCTAACCTCACGCATCTTAGTTGATAGCGATCTCACAAAGACAGTTTACAATCATTGAAGTTCTCTCCTGCACAACCAACATCACGTCTACACTTAGTTATAATGAGACGATTCTTACTGAACCTGAACAAACACTCTGGCGATTTATGCAGTGAGTGGATTCTAAGTTAAATGCCTCTGATTCAAGAATTCAACAGATATATCCGTGATTGGCTACATTGCTACACGCAGCAAAAACACAATGAAATATAAATGGGTCTCCAGGGTGCAAACTATGACAAACGGGATTGTTTATTATTAAAGCTTAACTGATGTTTCTATTGATTTAGTTTGAGGGTGCTTAGTACCCTAGCATCCCCGAAGAATCAGGGTTGAGACAAAGTGATGTAGTTGTGAGAATATCATATCGGCAGCAATGGTTGTCCTCTCCACCATGTTTAAAGTTCAGCTGTGCCCCACCCAACTTGGAAACTATGGTATCAAAATTATTTCAGAGTTTCCCGGTTCAGAAACACTAATAAATGGACTATAATAGTGGTGCTTGCCTTAGCAAACACTGCTAATCATATTGCAGTGACACGATTTTGACCTGCGATCTTGATGAATTCAAATATTTAGCACAGTTCTATCCTAGCCCACATCTTCTGCCCACAGCTGTGAATACTGTCTTTGTACTGTTAGCGCTTGTGTGTGTGTGTGTGTGTGTGTGTGTGTGTGTGTGTGTGTGTGTGTGTGTGTTTGGCAAGCCTGTTGGCCCCTGATCCATTCAGCAAACTTCACACCAATCTCAGCCTCTTCTCACCCAAGAGGGACTCACAGAGCATAAATTAGCCTCACAAAAGCAAAGAGGGGGGGGGGGGGAGACCAGCCAGGAAGTCATTTTCATCTCCTATTAGCACATGTCCTTTCATAACACAATGAGAAAACAGCCACAGTATTAAAGACGAAAGGGACTGCATGTTTTTTTTTTTCTTGTTTTTTTTTTTTTTTCTCACACTATAACAATATTTTCACACCTACGTATAGCAATAAAACATTTGCCTACTTATTCACCTTGAGACACAATATGTTACTTTAATGAGTGTCACTAGAGCCCTGGTTAATGTGTCTATGATTCTTGCAGCATTTGGGCAGAAGAGGAACATCTTCCAGAGGAGGTGATACAACTTAGAAGATTCTTCGTCAAACCAGCACTGTCATACTTAATGAGGAAATTACTCACGGAAATCAAACCAGAAACCTTCGCTGTAGCTATAAACTTTTGTGGTCTAATATTCCAATAGCTTATTCAGACTGAGAAAAATATTAAATGATTGAGGCGATCCAAATTAGATTAACATAGATACTGATCCATTAAAGTGTGATTATTATTATTATAGTTGTTGTTTGTATTATTTATCACAATAATAATAATATTTAGTCAATTAGAATTTTAGCTTAACTTTTAGTAATTTTGCAACATGTTTTTTGTCATTTTAATATCTGATATATATTTCTATGTTTCACTCTCTCTCTCTCTCTCTCTCTCTCTCTCTCTCTCTATATATATATATATATATATATATATTTTTTTTTTTTTTTTTTTTCAGGTTTAGTTTAAACCTAGAACTTTAAACTTAAACTTAGTTTAAACTCAGTTATTATTATTATTATTATTATTATTATTATTATTATTATTATATTATGTCCATAATATTTATATTTCAGTTAAAATTTTAATTTTAGCTTAACTTTTAGTGATTTTGTTAAATGCTTTTTTATTTTAATAGTATTTGCTATATATTTGTCTATATTCCAATTTTTTATTTCAGTTTTAGGGATTTTAGTACTTCATCTTAAATTTAGGCTATTTTATTTCAGTTGGTTGCTAGTGCAACATTTCTAGTTTATTTTATTTCAAGTTTTTAATCGAATAATTTTTACTTGATTTAATTTCAGATTTATTTCAATTAACAAAAGCATTTTTACTAGCTTTACTTTTTTTACAGTAGCAATACTGATCCATTAAATAATGTATAATTATATTAACAATTAATATTACATGTAAAATTAAGGATTATTTAATATAATCTTTACAATATTTATATACATTTAATAATAATAATAATAAAAAACTTCAAGGATTTTTTTTTTTTTTTTTTTTACAATCTCACATACTTGCACAGTGCAGTACATGACAGATTTTCTTCTGTCATATGTGATTGAATTTAATTTTGACTGACACAAAACTTTGCATGTGTACACGGTATTCTCATTATTACATGTACCTTAGAATGTCACCTTTAAGGCTTTAACGATTCAGCAGTCATTAAGGACTCCAAGACTTTGATTTCACACTTAAATCAGGTGAAGTAATATTGTGACATGTGAAATGCCCTAATGGAGCCATAATACACCCAATCATTTAAGCATTTTACAGCGCATGTGTTGTGACATTTTAATTGTCTTTGAAAAACATTGCCAAAGCAACACTACGATTTCATTGTACACGGATGTGCACAGGGCCATATGGCTGCATACATATTTCCTCATTTCATACATGTTTCTTTTTGACATCAATAATTCCTCGGCATCCAATAGCGTCTGGACCGCTTCCAAAGCAATTATAAAGTTGCCGTGGAAACAGAGGCCGCCTGCCAAAACGAACCATACTGTCTCCGCTCAGCGAAAGAAGACGCCAACACAAAGAAAGAAAAGATACAATAGAAAGATGAGAAATAGAGTGACAGCATATCTGCGTAACACCATTATGATAATTCACGGATGTGCATAGTGTTGTTTCATGAGACTAGACTTAGAGTTTTTCTACCATGGGGAGAGACTAGAGAGAGGTGTTGTTAGGCGCTAGAGTAATGTATTGTAACCTTATGCTAAGCTAATGAACAGGAAGATGAAGGCCCAGTAATGGATACGTTTTTACATTCATCTTTTTGAGGCTCATTATAGGGATTTGTGACAACCTCGTTAGGACTGGCCGCCAGATTACCCAAGTGAATAAAGCACAGAACCCGCATATGCTCAAATACACACAATAAACACACAAAAGCACACACACACACCATGGGAGCAGTGTGGAACTGTGTGCTCAGACAACCTCCCATGCTTTTAAAGGCACCAGATGACTGTGTGTTTGTTCAGTTGCTGTCCAGGTTCATCTCAGACACAGTGCGTAAATGTTGTTCGATCGGTCCACAACACAAATGCAAGGGAATCTTACTCCAAAAGATACGCCAACATACAGTGGATAACTTGACAGCTTAATTAATAATTTATACTTTTATTTATGTATTTATCTATGCACCTGCGGATACAAAATGGAATAAAATATTTAGAGGCACTTTGCATCCAAGTGTGCATATGGTTATTGAATAGTTTAATATGCTCATATCTGAAGATCCTCATACAGTATGTTCTCATTAGTGTTACATGGAGAGATCCATATTTGCATTGCAGTACACCTTAACTTAATTTAACTTACTTAAATGAGCTTAGATGTTTCATGTTTACATTTACGTATGTGAAATTAGATCTCACTCATATAAGTTTAAACATGATGTTTACATGTTTAAACTCATAAGAGTGAGATCTAATTTCACATACGTAAATGTGTTTTTTTGTTGTTGTTTTTTTTTTTTTTTTTTACAACTTGTTAGTTTTGAATGCTCTGAGTATTCTGAAACATTCCCATAATTTCTGCAAATGAGCTCTAAAATGGAATGTACCCTTAATGTTTGTTGGGAAATAAGTAAATAATAAATAAATGGGCATTTGTAACATTCAGAAGCAAAGTTTTTTGTAACTTAATGGGAACATTAGGAAAACAATCTTAAAACATATTGTTAGTTGAGGTTTTCTTTTTTTGGAGGCTCAAGACCTGCCATGCCCCCTAGGGGTGAGAGCTCACTCAACTAGGAGCGTAGCTTCCTCCTGGGCGCTGCTGTATGGCGCCTCGCTAACAGACATCTGTAGAGCTGCGGGCTGGGCAACACCTAACACATTTGCGAGATTTTATTATCTCCGTGTAGAGCCCGTGTCCTCCCGGGTACTCGCCCCTTCGGGCCAGTAAGGACCTGCTCGGTGTCAATCCACTTGCTGCGCCATTCCACTCCACAGACTGGATGAGTGCGCTATTCCCCTCAGGTGAGTTCCTCAGTCAGAACCCTGGGTTTCTCCAGCACTGTTGATGTCCAGCACTTGTGTGCATGCCCTTTCGGTCAGCCCTGTGTGGGACTAGGTGCCTCCATGTGTTGTGATTGCCCTTTCTGGGCATGTGTAGCATGTGTCTTTACCTTGGCAAGCACCTTGCCAGCTCTGTCGTTGAAACTTCCACCCTGCGGGCTGGTCACCTCAGAGTTCATCACCACCTTTTGGCTGTAACCTGCCATTGTAAGTCCTCCTATGAGCAGGCAGCCTGCTAGCAAACATCCAGCTGGAATATTCTAGCCAGTGTATTCTGTGTGAGCTATAGGCCCTCACTCGTGCTGGGTACTATCACTCACACGGGTCACTGGAAGACAGCCATGTGGTGTTTTGTAAGGGACACCATTTGTCAGTCTCTTTCTGACGTAATGTAGAACGTGACCGACTGAAAGGGAACGTCTAGGTTGCGTATGTAACCTTTGTTCCCTGAAGGAGGGAATGGAGACGTTATGTCCCTTTGCCACATCGCTGTTCCGCTGAACGGCCGGGTCACTCAGCTCAGCTCCTCAGCGGAGACTTGAGTGCGAGTTGCTCGCGCTGCTCCATATATACCCACAATGCGGGCAGAGCTCACGATGCAAATTCCGCAGACCAAGGTACTCATTGGCTCATTTTGTTACCACTCGAAGGTTATTGGGCACTCGGGCAGGATAAAATTAATTACATGAATTAATTTAAATGTATGCAATATTGTAAACTGTATTCACCCAAATTCAGTTGTCTTTTGTCCATTTGTTTTAATAATCATCTGTTTTAATATTCATAATTTTTAATTTCCAGTCCATTTTAAGCCAGTAATATAATATTTTTGAAACAATATTTGACTTAAATAAACAACCCAGCATGATGGGTAAAAACATTTAACCCAAACAGCCGGGTCAAAAAAAAAAAAAAACAGCATGTGGTCCAGTATTTACCCAGTGTTGATTTGCCAAATAACCCGAGTTGTGTTTTTAACCCAGCGATTTTAAACCGGAAGGAGTGTATTTGGCACATAAATACTCATCCAAATCGTTTTTTTAAACTTTGGCCATGTTAAACATATTAATCCAACTCTTTTATATATATATATATATATATATATATATATATATATATATATATATATATATATATATATATATATATATATATATATATATATATTATTACTTCTCATAAAAGCACTATTTATTTATTTATTATTTATTTTGTGAAAGTTTAAACCTTTTTAAATTAGCTAAAAAATAGGGACAGATTCCCACAACTTAAAATACACTGAATTAAAAGTTGCCATTGTTTAAATCCTCAGCACCAGCAGAGAATATTTTTAGCCTACTTTACTGATAATTTTTAGTGAGACAGGTATAATCATGAGTCCACGCTCTCCCTGTTGGGTAACAGAACACTCTCTGACCTCATAATTATGAAAAGTTATCATGCCCTACCAGGTATAATGTAGGACAGGCAAACATTGTTAAATGCAGCCTATTTCTGTAACTAAGGCTGTAATAATCAAGCACGCTTAAAAATTGTAAACAGCTGGGTGACCTTGTGGACTACACAAATCAGGTTGCAGCTAAATAGCTTGGTCATATTTCAGTTCTCTTTTGTCCTTTCGCAACAGACTTCTCGTCCAATTTTGGTCTTCACCAGTTGAGAAGAACTGTTTTACACCAACTTGAATATAGAGCTAAAAACCAAATGGCATTTACCTAATTTGGCATTCCAAGCAATTATCTTGCTTATAAATCTCTCATTATGCTTTATTATCACCATGATTCGGTCTCCTTTCAATTTGTTCTCTTTCAATTAGCACAGGTTTAAAAAATTTATATATATGTATATTATTATATTATTATAACATTCAACATAAACTAGCATTGAGGAAAAAATAAATGGCTGGAATATGATATATGGGTTAATGTATCAGCTGTTTCAAAGCCAGAAATGCTTCAGACAAGATGCATAAATTTTAAATTTGGTATGCTCACAGTGCATCCATATTCTCTAGTAGCTAGCACGTTAGTGTATATCATTTGTACAATCATTTTTCAGGTGAATGAGTGAACTTGATAATGTTCATTATGGTGTTGGACACAATTGCAAATGTGTCACCTCAAACAATGCACTATGGGTATACGGTTAAGTTTCAGGTATTAAACAAAGTAGTCCTTGAACCAGGAACCAAGTAGTCCCACAACCAGATCACTCACACAATTATTGGACAGTTTCTCCACTGATTGTGGTCATGACTGCGTGTTAGCTCAATACTGCACTCCTGTGGCAACTGCAGTGTTAACTTATTTAAATATGTACACAAATGCCAATCCAACAATGTATTGGTCTGACTCTGAACAAAGTGAAATATGAATTTTGGCCAGAGATCACATCAACAGCACCACTTCAAAAGCTTTGAAGATGGTACAGTATATTATTTCGTTTGGATAATTATTATTATTATTATTATTATTATTATTATTATTAATGTATTTATTTTATTTTTTTATTAAATTTGAAATTTCATAGATTTGAAGGTCAAAAGCTACTGCCATATTTTCATACACCTCAATGAATGAATGAATGAATGAATGAAATGATAGCATGACATAGCATAACATTTATTATACCACTTTTATTATCATAGACATAGGCTACCTAAGAAAATAAAAAAAGACATGGGCTGATTCAAATGATAATATTGTAAAATTGCGTGGCACTCACTATCAGGCTTGGGAGGGTTACTTAAAAAAATTTATTCCGTTACAGTTACTAATTACTTCATAAAAAAAAAAAGTATTCAGTAACGTAATCCAAGTACCACAATAAGAAAGTAATGTAACTGATTACTTTTGGATTACTTCTGGATTACTTCAAGGTCAAATATTATTTTTTAAAAACAACAACATTTATTAATTAACAATTTCACAGCCCTGAATTAATATATATGTAAAGGAACATACAGACATCTAGTGTATGGTATTGGTATTACAGATTATTTTGCTTTATTTTGAAGAAAATATAATCAGAAATAATTTTAAGGAAATGTTTCTTCAACAGGAAAATAGAGAATACAAATTCATTTTTTCCCAAGCAAATATAATAAGAACACAATTTTTTGACAATGGAAAATGTTTCTTCAAAAGAGAGAATACATTTTTTTTTTTTTTTTTTTTTTTTTTTTATCTTTGCAAATATAAAACTAATTTTTAAAAGTGCAAATGCTTCTTTAGGTTGGATGTTGAATCCTTCGATTAAGAAAGTGTTTTCTTTGCTGGAAGGCACAGTTTGCACTGTTCAACGTTGTTTGCTATTTCTTCTTTTTTAAACAAAATAGCAGTGGAATTTTCATTGAAATGAACGCCTTTTTGCAGCAGTGATTCAATCTGCAACTGACGAGATTGTAGGCAGCTGTTATTTGCGCATGCACCAGCGGGTGGCACACGTGACTCGCGTGAGTCATTAATCAAGCTGTGCTTGATATAGTGTTATTATGCCAAAATACTGATTTATTTAGTTTGAAATGAAACCATTGTAATCCTGAAAGTATCTCCCCTTTTTTCAAAATGTAACTATAATCTGATTACTACGTTTTTTTGACGTAACTGTAACAGATTGCAGTTACTGGATTTTTGTATCCTGATTACGTAACGCCGTTACATGTATTCCGTTACTCCCCAACCCTGCTCACTATTATGTAAGATAATAATAGCCAGATAATGAACAACAGACTGACTCATTCTCGAGTCAAGAACCGTTTCTGTCAGACGCGTCCTATTCGAAGAACCGAGGAGCTGATTATACTGCGCATGTGTGATTCAGCGTGAAGCAGACTGACACACAGAGCATCTAAACCGAACTGATTCTTTTGGTGATTGATTCTGAACTGATTCTGTGCTAGTGTTATGAGCGCGGGTAAATCGAAGGCTTGAATCAAGGGCAATCATCGCCAATGACGCCATTACGTCAAGCGCAAAAGAACCGGTGAAGCGGTTTCTTCAACCGGTTTATTGAATCGAACTGTCCAAAAGAAGTACAGGTGATCCGAAAACCGATGCAACCGGTTCTTGACTCGTGAACGAGTCAGTCTATTGTTCGTTAACCCTCTGGAGTCTAAGGGTATTTTTGGGGCCTAGAGAAGTTTTGTCATGCCCTGACATTTGTGCTTTTTTCAGTTTCTTATAAATATCTAAATGGGTAAAGTCTAATCTCACTGTGATCAACACAAACTGGGCTATAATAATATGTGAAATGCATGTATGTACATGATTGTGTTTTTGAGAAAAAAAATATTATGCGTGGTTAGTGAAAAACTAAAAATGTTAAAACACTTGAAAAGGCCATAAAACACATTAAGAACAATGGTTCCCGGGATTTTTGAGAACTGGAGCTTGTAGCCTAGAATTTTTCTTTCTAAATTATGTGAAAATCATCTTGTTTACTCACTCACAGAAAACAATATATTGATTTACATTTTCTAACACACTTTTTGTTGGTAAAAGTCATATGCAAGTAGGCGTCAACTATCATGAATATCATTGTGATTTACACCTGAGAAGACAAAGGCCTGCATAATGAGCTGCATAATGAACCTCTCATTCAGCTTTGCCACTGTGAGTGAGGAGTTACACGAAAGAATGTGAGAACAAAATAAAAGTATATAATTTTATGTTTGTAGTTTAGCATTGTTTTTACATTTGTTAAAGTTATATTTATTTGTTACATTTGTATTATTTACATCAAGCTTTCGAATGGTATAGTATTGTATATTGTTATTGAAACTTCATAATGTTTCACTTGATTATACATTTAGTCAGGAATTATAGTTTGGAAAAAGTCTTTGGAAAAAGTCTAACTAGTAAAATGTTTACATGTTATGTGAAAACTAGTACAAGTATATAAATAAATAAAAAGAGACTTACTCATGTTTATGATCTCTGCTGAATAAAGTGCTTCATTCTTTTTTTTTTTCTGAGGAAATCCATTTCTCAAATCCTCAACCGCATCTTTTTGGGGTGATTTATGTCTTATTCACCTCATCGCGAAGCTTGGCTCGGTGTTCATCTTCAGTTCTCTCTTCACAGCAGTTCAGTCATTGTACTGTTTGAGTACATGAATTACTCTGGGATATTGGTTTGTTTTAACTCAGAGGGAGTGTCAGCTACATTAAAAAAGTTAACAGCTAAAGTCATTTGTGGATTAATGCGTATTGGAGACGTGAACCATTTAAAACGATTCAGTTTGATTTGGTGAATTAGTTAAAAAGATCGGGTTACATCGAATGATTCGTTCGCGAACCGTATATCACAAACTGCTTTGTTTTGAACTCTCTCACAACAGACACGGAAGAGAAGACAATGCTGAAAAAAGTCGTAGTTTTTACTATTTTTGGATCAAAATGTATTTTCGATGCTTCAAATAACTCTAACTGACCCTCTGATGTCGCATGGAGTACTTAGATTATGTTTTTCTTACATTTCTGGACATGGACAGTAGACCGTACACACAGCTTCAATGGAGGGACTGAGAGCTCTCGGACTAAATCTAAAATATCTTTAACTGTGTTCCAAAGATAAACGGAGGTCTTACGGGTTTGGAACAACATGAGGGTAAGTTATTAATGACATAATTTTACTATTTGGGTGAAGTAACCCTTTAACATGTTACAGACATCCCAAGTCTCCCGGAAGTTCCGGAAGTCGCCCGCATATTGAAAGCGGCTCCCTGAGACCCGCAAATTAGTTAAAATCTCCCCGAATCTAGACCGAGCGAGCAAAAGCGCGCATGTGGGGTCTTCGGGATACCTCCCTGAAATGACTTTTTGCAGGTTGGGATGTCTGATGTTAGTACCACACGTTTTGACCCTAACGGCCTTTCATACCTCTCTCGAGGAGAAATTAAACAATTGAGCACAGCAAACACTAAGTGAGGTAATAGAGTGCTAACAAAGTGAGTTAATATCAGTTAACATGAAACTGACATGAAAGAATCATTTGAATGAATGACTCAATGACTCACTTAATAAGATCGCTTATCGCCTGCTGCCACCTACTGGCAGTTCACCAAATGATCTCAGAATAACGGAGACCGTGCCAAAATGACCAGTCCAGCAATGGGTGCTTCAATGTCTCTCCCCTGTAGAGAATGGCAACGGTAGGCAGAATTCTTCAGAATTTGTCGAGCATGTTACACATAGTGAAAAAAGTCCACCGAGGCCTGCTCTGTTGCCAAAGAATTGGTGACCACCAAATGTAATTGGTGGTTGAAAGAGTGGAGATAGGGTTTATCTTGGTGCAATTTTTGTTGGAGATGTTTTTGAATGCCATGGCTAGTATACCTAGCATTGAGTGGGATAGTCTGCGCTACATTGGCCAACACAGCATCTTTCTTCAAAGTATATTTAAATAAAAACAAAAATAATCTGCATCCATCTTCATGGTAGCATCATGGTTACATCTAAAAGGTAGCTGGTTCACTGCAAGGAACTTGACGACATCGATTACTGATGATAAGTAGTATCTACTGTTTTCCAAATGTTCTGCTTTGATTAAAGTTGTGATTTCTTCACCGGTCTGAATCTGTCTCTCCTTGTCGCATCGAGATCGCATAGCATTATAGCATATATATATATATATATATATATTAGTGCTGTCAAAATTAGCGCGTTAACGCATTCGATTAATTTGAAATATTTAACGCGTTAAAAAAAAATAACGCAATTAACGCGGTTGCAGTTTTTTTTATTTCCAGTTGTGGCCTATGTGTGTTCAACGTGCAAATAAATATGGTTAAGACCAAGGAAGGACTTTTAGACGGAAATTTTCAGTATAAAACTCTGCCGGATTACTCTTCAGTCTGCCACAAGAAACATTACTCTTCATTTAGTCTGCCACAAGAAACAGCAACATTAAAATCATGAACTCTAATGTCATTGTTTCAAAAAAAAAAAAACAATGACTGTAACAGTGCGTAAATCAGACCTTTCTGTAACGCTAACGTTAATAAGCTTAAACGAATAATAACGAAATAATTGTGTAGCGGAGTATTTTTTGTACACAGTGCCGCGAACTGTCAATCACTCCTGTACGCGTGCATCACTGTCCTCCTCAGCTGCAGCAACTTGCGCTCTCTCTCTCTTCATCAAGCTTTAAAACAAAAAGGGGACAAAAAGAACATATTTTCTTTGTGCATAGGCTATAGATTAATTAGATAAATGAATATCTAAATTTGTGCCTTGCCGTCTACGGTATTTTTTTAGAACTTAGAAAAAAGATGCTGCAGCCAATGAGCAGCCAGCGGGGGCTGCAGGACGACTGAACCTCCGCAGACAGTTTTTAATGTTTATCAGACAATAAATACTCAAGATTTTGCTTTAGTATAACTCACAACGAGTTTCACACACCTTCTCCGGCCACGTTGAGTTGTTGACACTTAACAGTGGGAAAAGCGACACATGCGCTATTCACTTGTATAACTTAAGGGTGAATGGGTCATGTAGTTTCTGCTCTGGGTGGGATGAATTAGGAAACTTGCATTGTGAAGGGCGCTCTGAAAATCGGCAGTGCAGGTAAAAGATTAAAACCTCTATTAAAACAGATGTCCAAATGAGCGTACCGGTACGCTAAAAGCACGTTCTGGAGAGGTGGCGGTACGCTCAAGAGCTATATTTGGAAGTGGCGGTACTGAGTACAGGTGCTTACCGGCCACTTAAAGCACTGGCAATGACTATATTTTGGAATTTTTTTGCAGTCCACTTAGAATTCAACATGGAAATCATTTTTGTTTTTTATTGGCATTGATTGTTTTGAAATTCAAATGGTACTTACATGCCTGTGTTTTTATTTCTGTAATAAATATGGCTTTCAAGCCAACAGTTAATTTGGAGGATATTGATGGTTTATTGCAGGTATGTTGTTTACATGAGAAAATCTGTGTTACAAGTTAAACAAAAATTCCAATAAACAATCATATTTTGAATTTAAATAGTTTCTTTGTCTTGAGTTTAAATTAATTATTTACATTTTACATTTACATATCCAAAAAGTTTCAGTCTTTTAATTGCGATTAATCGCGATTAATCGCGATTAATTTTAAAAAATTGTGCGATTAATTAGTTAATTTTTTTTAATCGATTGACAGCACTAATATATATATATATATATATATATATATATTAGGGGTGTAACGGTTCACAAAATTCACGGTTCCGTTAGATACGATTCACTGGTATCACGGTTCAGTTCGGTACGGTTCGGTATGTTTTAGTTACAGCAAAAATAAAAAATTGGCAGATAAATTTCCTTGATTTAAAATATATATATATTTATTAAAACTAACAAAGTATGTTTTTTGTATTTTTTTACATTGAACAATGATGGAGCTATTCTTTACCCATCTTCTATGGTGTTTTCTTAGCAGCATACTGTATAAAACAAAAACAGCTCCTTATTAAAAAAAAATGAAAATGTTATATTGTTGTAGTAGTTATGAACAAATACAAAGATGTAACTGTTTATATGGAACTTTATAACTCTTTATATTGAGTGTGTTTTTACTCAATTGGTTCTCTATAGGGCTTATGTTTTTTGGAACAAAGCAGGAATTACGGTCTGGCTGAAATGGGCTCGTGAAGGAATATTGTAACGGGGCTCAATTACATTAAGCATTTTCTTAAAACCTGCGTTTTCCACTCACTCAGTACGCGCTGAAGGCTCGTTGCAAAATGGCTAAAGGGTCTTTCACACAGGACGCAGTATGCGCAGCGCTGGACCCTGGGCTCAGCGTTGCCCTTCAGATACAACGCGATTTGCGCTGCACTCTGCCAAGAGCAAAGTAGGTGGAGTTTTCAAAACTGCCCGTGCATACGTTAAATTTATAACAGTTCTTCTATCTAATAACGTGCAGGCCTGTAATTGTATCGTACTGCTCAGGAAATTCCGACACAGTACAGTACTAGTCCATTTTGATTTCGTGCTTGTTTGGATGCCCCGATCGATTGGTAAAGTGCACCCAAACACCAGACCTGTTGGTTATTGGAGGATCTTCTATTTCTGGTCTGTTAAACGCATTGGCCATTTTGCAACGAGCCTTCAGCGCGTACTGAGTGAGCGAGCGCCTGACTGAGTAGCCTAACATAAACATATAAGCTGGTGTTTTTTTTTCTTCTTTGGGGGTGTCAGGGGCGTTGCCTGTTACGTCGTTTGGGTTATTGGGCTACCTTGTTGAACGCATATCATTTTAATTCACAATTTTTTATTTATTTTCCAAATGTAATTAATTAGTCCAACGAACGGTTCAATACAAATACGCGTATCGTTACACCCCTAATATATATATATATATTGGGGGTAACGGTTCACAAAATTCACGGTTCGGTTCAATACGATACACTGGTGTCACGGTTCGGTTTGGTACGGTTCGGTACGTTTTAGATAAAGCAAAAATAAAAAAATGGCAGATAAATTTCCTTGAATTTTTTTTAAATGTTTTATTTATTAAAACTAACAATGTTTTTTTTTTTTTTTTACATTGAACTGATTCTATTCTTTACCCATCTTCTATGGTGTTTTCTTAGCAGCATATAAAACAAAAACAGCTCCTTATTAAAAAAAAATGAAAATGTTATATGGTTGTAGTAGTTATGAACAAATACAAAGATGTGACTTTTTATATGGAACTCTATAACTCTTTATATTGATTGTGTCTTTACTCAATTGGTTCTCTATAGGGCTTATGTTTTTTGGAACAAAGCACAAATTACGGTCTGGCTGAAATGGGCTCTTGAAGGCATATTGTAACGGGGCTCAATTGCATGTTCTTAACACCTGCGTTTTCCACTACAGAGTAATGCGCTCGCTCACTCAGTATGCACTGAAGGCTCGTTGCAAAATGGCCAATGCGTTTAACAGACCAGAAATAGAAGATCCTCCAATAACCAACAGGTCTGGTGTTTGGGTGCACTTTACCAATCGATTGGGGCATCCAAACAAGCACGAAATCAAAATGGACTAGTACTGTACTGTGTCGGAATTTCCTGAGCAGTACAGGTAACGTTTGGGTTATTGCGCTACCTTGTAGAACACATAAGATTATATTTCACACACTTTTTTTATTTTCCAAATATAATTAATTAGTCCAACGAACCGTTTGGTACTACATAATGCGTACCGCGAACCGAACCAAAAGCCTCATATATATATATATATATATATATATATATATATATATATATATATATATATATATATATATATATATGGAAACAAGAAAGGACTGGTGGTTGGTGGGACATGGAGCTGGTGAACAGGTGAAGGGAGACAGCAGACTTGTCCATGGTGGGCACTAGTGACTCATAGAGCGGGCCAGGCTGATCTCACGGCAATTCCTACATATTTTACGAGTTGTCTAATTCATATGAATTTATATGACCTCATTCGTACAAATTCATATGGTTTGTGCTAATCGTACACATTTTACGAGTTCCACAATTTGTATGAATTTGTAAGAATGACCTACACCTAATCCCACCCCTAAACGTACCCATCACTGGGTTCCCGACAAATCATACAAAATTATACGAGTGAGGTCGTACGAATTAGCCACCTCTTTAAATTGGTCTTTGTGTTTATTATGTGTGACGTCACCGAAGCACCATTTTGAAGGTATTGCGTATCGAGCAGTGAACTGAAAGTATACAGAGCGGTACAGTAAGGACCAATTAAATCGTCATACTAGAGAAACAGAAGCAAACCAAGTAGATAAGATAGCGAGATAATTTCAGCAAAGATTTCAGGAACCATAACTTATATAAGTTGTCAATGATTAACAACACTGATCCACTACCTGACCCCTGCAAGGGAAACAGGGCAATTTAGCTCAAAGGGAATCATTTAAAATTTTAAGTATGGTGAAAACACTATCAATTAGCACAGTAACAAGATCGGCAGTTTAAGGCATTAACTTGTAAGCACAAAACACAAGATACTTCACTTTTCAATATGAATACGGCTTTATTAGATAAATCTAAGACATAAACTAATCTAACATATAAACGCACGCTCTCACACATTCACACAAGTTACAGGAAGATCGAAAGTTAGGGAACAATTAGTTTAAGAAAATGGAAATGTGGAATCCCAAGTTTACAGCAGTACGTTAAATTGCATAGACATGAACAACCATCAATCACTTAATAAGCCCTTGCATTGAGTTCCTCAATGAGGTTAAAATTATATTAGATACACCAGTAAAGGTCACAGTCTGGAGGTAAAGTTACTTGCGTCTCCTGTTTAAAGGGAGTCCCCTTTGTTGTCATTGAAAGGGGGTTTCCCGATGTCGCTGATTGGCTGGAAGTTCAGTAATCACTGAAGTGACGTCTTGGGAAGCCCGTGGTGGGGCGTTGGCAGAAGACGCGGAGTTGTGTGGGCTGGTTGAAGTTGAACGGGCACTCGAGGTCAGACAGACACGGCGTTACAAAACTTAACTCAGAACACAAAACTCTCAAACGAAAAAGAAAAGAAGTAAAGTTTGATGAGACTAGGTGGTGTTTCTTCTCATCGTGGCTAAGTAGCAGCAGGCATGCAGGCCGAAGCACGCTGGAACCGCGCTCAAAGAACAGTGATGACTAAAAGCATGGCTAGTAGCACAGCTAAAAGCTAAAAAACATACTAAAAAGCTGGCATGACTGATAGCAAAAGCAAAGCTAAAACTAAAAGAATGATTTTATGGTGTCCTAAGTATTTTAACTGGCCTGTTGGCCACACCTCAAATGTTGTCTTGACCAATCAGATATTGTCTTGGCTCGGGGGTATCATAAATCATATGTTATATTATCAAGCACGTGGTCCGAATTTTCCCGCTCTTGCAGGGTATAATTTTGGACATGATTCCTATAACAAGAATATGATACATTCGACAAATAACTGATGGTCAGGACTGTTTCAAGCTAACAGATTTGAATACATACATAATAGACATGAATATGTATCCTTAAGCTATCCAATAGTTATTAAAAGACATACACAATAAGTGATAATAACATGATAGTAAAATGTGGGGGTTACATATAAATGAATATGGAGTGAAGCGATGGACTGATTTTCATTTATAAGTCTTTTTGAGTTCATTTTGGTCCATATATATATATGTAGAAAAGACAGATTCTGTGTCATTATCTGACAAAGATTTCTGTGGAGACCAGAGGTTCAAAGGTGGTTCTAGTGGTGTTAATGTTGAAAGCTGTTCTGTGAAAGAGTTGGTTGGTTAGTTATCTTGCTTGGGACTTGTGGGACAGAATGTTTTATGACTTCCTGTTGCCTTTTCTGAGGAATTCGGCTTGTGTTTCAACCACAGTTCTAATCGACTCTTTAATTTGTCTGATTCGGGTCAGATCCACTACACCACAGTTGAGTGCCACCCGCATTGTTGCCTCCAACCTCGTACTTCAGTAATACTATCTTGTTTACAGTATTAAAATTATTTAAGTCTGTACCATTTAGTTTAGTAGTCAACTAGGTGAACCCGGAAATGTTGAGTACACCAAAGTTTTATTGCAGAAATGTGAAGTATGGGTCCCCAGCATACATAAACTACTGAATGCTAATTTGCATATGTTGAGCAATTTGCAAAATTAGCATTATAAGCATTATTAGCTTAATCGTCCATTTTTACCACATATTTTGCCAATTTCTACAATATGTGAGTGGTTTTAGAGGTTTAAGAGGATGCTGATTTCATTTCTGGCATTTTCAGATTTCAAAGAGCTAATTTTAGTACATATTTTTATTTATTTAGGCAAATTTTGATTACTTTCAGTCATAATTTTAGGTTATTTTTATGGTAAACAAAATAATCTAACATTTCAGAATCATGAGTGCTCTTGTGAATGTTGATGCATTGTATTCAGGGTGTAGAGAGGCTGAATCCCCTCCTGACACTTTTGAGGATGCAAGAGTTAAAACTGAGTCTGGGCAACCCGGGTCAGCCCACCAGACGCAAGGCTAACCAAGAGGGCTTCACCTCCACACCACGCCAAACATGTAAATATTCAGTATAAACATACCATACAAGACAGGCCGTGCAAGTCACTAGGGCCATGCCAGAATGGCAGAAGGGATGTCCAGGTTTGTCCGCAAGTCGCAAGATCCAACGAGGACCCCGTTAAAACTCCGCCAAACGCAAGAGTCAAAACTGAGTCTGGGCAACCCGGGTCAGCCCGCAAGGCTAACCAAGAGGGCCTCCCCTCCGCACCACACAAAGCACACACTGGCTACCACCTTCAGACAAACTGCTATACTTAACAATTAATTAACAAAAGGCAGCCTCATCATCTTCACTATCCTCTTCTGTTCTGTTATCATCTTCTCCAGACCATTCATCCCTCTCTTTGTGTTCTTGTTGTTGTGTAAGTATGTTGCAGCATATACTATCATTGCCTTTGCAGGAAAAATAACTGGTACAGGCCAGACCTGCAGCTGTACAGCTGCACTTTGCTGATGAAAAATACTATTCTCCAGCTACAAAAGGCCTTGGCTTACCCATAATGCACTTTGTTTATTGTGACGCATAAAGTACCCCCCCTTGTAGAAAGAAAATAAAAGAAAAAAAGTAGTATTTTTGAAGTACTTTTTTGTTTGTTCCTATCCACCTTATTTCAAGCCATTTTCACCTTACAAGGCTTTTGATGTCAGCTGCTCCATTTACTTTAGCTGTTCAAAAACAGTTTGTTACTGTTATTGTACTTTATGATTTTATTACATATAATGGTTTCTAGTGTACATAACATGCTAGAGTTTATTGCACTTAATTGTCGTTTTAGTTATTTTAGACCCTTAGTGTTCAATTAGTGTTCAATTCCATTATACAAAATCCATTTGTATAAACATGATATAGGATGACTAGAACAATATTCAGTACTGTGGTATGTCGATTCGATTTAACTCATGAAAAATCTCGTTATGATTTGCGGAGTTGGCGATAATATCAGCAGTAGTCTCTGCCTCCTGCAGGAGAAGGTTTTTTTTTTTTTTTAAATCCTACTATGCCGAAAACCCTTCCTTGTGAATATTATTTAGCACGTGTTGACGTTATAATATTCATGAGTCAAGCCTTTCTTTGTGCTCACTTACAATCGTCTGGCAGATAGTATTACACAGTGACTGTACGATACTTAAATCATATGCATGAGCAAAAAAAAAAAAAAAAAAAAAAAGGACCTTACCATAGTAGGATTGTTAATTCGCTTCCGGGAAATCTCGACTGACGCGTAATGACGTAAAAAGAGCTTTGGAGCACATGAGCATCATGCCAGCCAATGGAATGTGGTGCATAATATGGGTTTGGAGACCCTTATCTCAGTCTTTATCATACGAAGACGCAGGTGAGTTTTGATCCTGTAAATAGATTTGTGTAGCAGATTTAACGCGTCCGCGAACGTCATGCTGCTTATAAACCATGCGTGTATTTTTTTTTTTTAATTTATTTTTTTTATGAGCAAAAAATCTTGTCTTGAACGCACTTGCTGCATGCCATAAACTGTTGTGTTTCTTCAGGTCGTGTTGCTATATTATATTATATTTCTCTCTTGTTTCCAGGCTATTCATAAAACCATACCGTAGGCTTTGTTTAGATTTAAATAGTATATGTTTACCTGGTTCTATGTCTTCTGGACATACAGTAGCCTAGTTGTCTAAATTTAGAAGACTTCTATGGTATGGAATTTTATTTCTTCTCTCTCTATCTCTCTCTCTCTTTCTCTTTCTATCAGTGGATAAATGTTTATATGTTACTCTGCTGAAAAAAAAAAAAAAAAAAAAAAAAATATATATATATATATATATATATATATATATATATATATATATATATATAGATAATTATTATTGTCACAAAACTTTCTTTTCTAACTCTTGAATGCTAATGTATACAGATGTGATGATTTTAGGGGTGTATATAGGCAGCGGATGGGAACAGTCTGTTATACAAATCCCACTAAACATTGGACATCGGAAAGACCTGCAGATCATGTCTATTTTAGGTCTGTCGGTCCATGACCACTTCTAAATATCTATTCGCCCAACTTGGACGTCATCCTGATGTTCAACATTTGACCTTTGAACTGTTTAATTTTTTAATAACAGTTGCAGGAAATATTTGTTTTATAGGGCCCATCAACATGATTAATACATGAAGAGTTCAGATGCAAAAGCCTTTAAGTGCCATCTGAAATTTTCTTCTAGAATGATAATTTTTGTCAAGCTTGTATATTTCATTTCAATAATTTCACTTAAATGGCAATGCAAATGACCTATTAATTGTCATTTAAGTGAAAGTACTTAGCTACAGAGGCTTTATAAAAAAATATAATTCTAGAAGAATTTCAGATGGCACTTAGAGGCTTTTGCATCTGAACTCTCCATATACAGATGATTTATTAACAAACACGATTCATTATGTGAATGTATTTTTGTATATTATATATTTTGCATGTATTTTTGCATGTATCTGTTTATTAATTTAGAAATGCAATTTGTGGGAAATTATAGTTCAGAAAATAATTTCATGGTAGCATATAGGCCTCCTATTAATAATTTTAAAAGAGACAAACATCAGTCAACATCACTCTAATTGGTCAAGGCAGCACATCATCATAACCCAACCAGTAAACACTGCTCTGATTGGCCGAGGCAACACAACTGGCATTTCGAGAATTTTGGCAAAATGACGGCACAGCTTTTCAGCCTGCATCGACAAATTTATTTTTGAATAATAAAATGGTGATATTGAATTGTGATTTATTTGTATTTATATAACTCTAGTGTTACTCCCATGTTTCCAGAGGGTGGAAGACATGTTTTCTGTGCCAGTTAATTTTCCTGTAGCTTTTCTTTGCTAACAACTAGTTTCAACAGGAAATGCATCACACCTTCATATGCATCTCCAGCAGCAGGTGATAACTGGAGATGCACACGAAGGTGTAATGCATTTCCTGTTGAAACTAGCTGTTGAGCCAAAGTACTGTAAGCTACAGGAAACTTAACTGGCACATAAAACATGTCCTCCACCGTCTGGAAACATGGGAGCATAGTTATAGAAGTTATAAAAACGGCGTCCAAAATAAGTCTAAATTTGATGTTAAAAAGACATCCACAAATTACCACATTTGGACTATAAATAGCTGTACACGGATGTCCCACGGATGTCAATATTAGACATCAAGATAACTCGTAATACCCAGATGAGCCATGTGTTATTCAGTTTGGCGGTTGTTATCTGGGATTATTACACGTCTCTACTTGATTCTGATCACGACATTCTGAGATGTTATCCCTCGATAACAACCGCTAAAAGTTGATAACACAGGCTCATCCTGGTAACTAGGGTCAGTGCTGTACTCTTGCTACAGTTTTTCTTGGTGGAAGCTTTGCATTTGTTTTGCTAATAAAATATTAAAACTCACTTTAAAATTGTGTCCATTTATTTAATTATGTCAAACACAGATGACATTTTGCTACGATTGTTTTGTACTCTGTAAAGGATAAGATAACTAACAAACTGGTAAGATTTTAAAACATTTTCGTCTTAAATCTTTTATTGACTTAATTATATCTGCGGTGAAATTTAAATTCTGTGGTGTTGTTTAATAAGTGTGGTGACTGGTTGCAACTCCTGTGTTCACGGAAGCTTTGCGTTCAAATATTTCAACTCAAATCAATATTTTGTGTCTAATTATTTACTCATGTGGGAAACAACCGTGTAATAAGCAGGATAATGTACATCCAGCCGGTTGTTATCTCAGAATAAACCCCTTCAAGCTGATACAAAACCCTTCCGCTTCATGTCAGGATCCTGATCACCCTGTCAGCCTTATTCTGAGACAACAACCGCTGGATGTACATTATAACTTACATAACATACTGCTGGATGGCATGATTGACCAATCAGAATCAAGTATTCCACAGCGCCGTCTAATACAGTAAATGAATTTAACATCATCCACTTCTCAATATACAGCATTAAATATAGCCAAATAAAGTTTGATTCTACGCCAGAAACACAAATGTAACCAGGGAATGAATTTCAAGGGGGGATATTGTTTCATTTCCAACTAAAGTTACTTCTATATTTTATCCATTCAAAAGAACGCAAAAGCGATCCCACTTCTGCACATAAACCTAGCACGATATATCTGTGTCTATGGTTCATTGCCCAATACTGTCTTTTGTGATTGGCCATAATACCTGCAGACTGTAGCCAATACAATTGCCTCTCCTCACAGCACAGATCATGAAAGCAGACTGCTGTTTTTGTCATTCATTAGAACAAACACAGTGTTGCAATGATGTAAATAATAGCTTCAGTGTGCAGTGCAGAGATCTTCATTAATGAAAGTTTGTGATATCACGATGAAGTAAGACGAGTAACAGCTTTTAAAGGAAGTTTGCAAATGTGAAATTGAATTTATACGACTTAAATTTTAGGTGACTTACATTTTAGGAACATCATTGTCTGATTGTACTCTATTTTATCCATGAAAATTATTTCAAATTCACAGCTGTGCCGATGTGCATCTCCAAGCAAACACATGCTGTTTCATTTCTGAATGAATCTGCATTTTTGAACAAATCTAGTGAGTCAATGATTCAGTGACCCATTCATAAAGACAGGCACTTGCTTCGTTCTTAAACGAATCAGCCGTTTGAGCGAATCAATTGGAAGAATGATTCAGTGACAAAGACAGCCACTTACTGCCACCTACTTGCAGTCTCAGTTTTATTTTTAAAGTATAAATGGAGTCATTTTTATATTTCTGTATTCAAAACATTATATTTAAAACATTGTTATTATGACATGCATGAATGCCACCTCTGAATGTTGTCAAAAAGTCTGTAAATATTCCTTAATGCCACATTTGTGCTCTTCTGTGCTGTTCAAAGATGATTTGTTGATACTGATTTCATTTCACTAGTAACTTATTCTTCCTGATTGTATTTTATTATTTAAATTTTATTTACTTTGTAATTAAAATTTTATAAATTGAATTTTAGTATGTTGGGGGGGCACAAAAGATGACATACATTTAATAAAATTAAGGTAATTAGTTAAGTTAAAAAAAATAGTTAAAAAAAAAAACACTTTAAGGAGTCAAAATATAATATAAAGGTTAATTTCTGTCAATGATCAGATCAAAAGTGCTCCTGAAAAGAAATGTAAACGACATAGAATCCTTTACATTGTAAAGTTAACTTTTAAAAACTTATTGCAAACATTTATGCAAAGTGTAAACTATAAAATATCTACGAATCATGCAATAATGTACCACTAAATAAGAAATGTTTTGAGGGCTTAGCTAAACAGGCCAGTTAGACACCATTATTAAATGTTCTCATTTTTTTATTTTTTATTTATTAAACACCAGTGGTCATTAATGATGCTTACATTATATACACACACACAGTGTATGCTTTTGTCTTAATATCCAAGAAGGCTTAGAGAAAATATGAAATAAGCTTAATGTTATTATAGATTATAAAGGGTTTTATAATTAAACACATTCAAAAAGTTAATCTAAAATTATTATTATTACCATTATTATCCCCTTCCCACCAGTGAATTCTGGCCATTTCCTCCACCGGTGATATCCATTGGCTCGCCTTGATGGTTTAAAACAAATATATTTACAGTATTTTGATGTAACTAGCACCTAGCACCCTCCATAATTAAAGCATGCCCCCACGGGAATGTTTTACCCCTCAAGTTTTTTTTTTTTTTTTTTTTTTTTTTTTTTTCTTACTGCTGAGAATTTTATCATTTACTGTGAAATGTATTTTCTCTCAGGTTCATGATGAATACTAATGCATCGCTCTTAGAAACGTAGTTCATAGTTATAATAAAAATGTATCTTGGCCTTATCTAGTTATAAGGGAATATTTTGGGAATTTTATATTTTGGGAAAAACGCTCTCCTCTACATTTCATTTGTACAAAATTATTTGCCATGCTAAAATTTCATTGACCAATATACAAATCTTTCTCGTCTTCACCACAAGGAAAAGGGAAGCCATGCAGCCTATGAATATGTATATGGTTCCCAATCCAGGAATACCAGGATATCCACCAGGATTAGAGTACTTGACACAGGTTAGTTCATCTGCAGACTCTAAAAGCCTCAGTTAACTTTTTGCAAAATTAAATCAAATATTCTATTTAAAAGATTAATTTAACAGATTAGTTGAATATTTAAATAACTAATGACAGAAAAATCCCAGTAAAAATAAATAAAATAAAATAAATGATATTTAATTTATTCTATGTCTTGTGATTATTTACATATCTAATTGCCCATAGTTTAATTGAAAATGTGTCATACCAGCATCACTATGAATGCAAAAAAAAAAAAAAAAAAACGCTTTGTCTGTCATTAGTTATTCAGTTATTCAAGTTAATTGTCAAAATTGTAAATATAATATTTGATTAAATTTTTTGTACTGTAATGACACTTTAAATACAAATAAATATTAATAACAATTATATCGAAAGTCATTTATGAATTCTGTAAGTTTAGCCAGGGGCGAATTTAGCCCCAACTCAGGGGCCAATTTACTCTATTAGACAGATGGCGTCTTTTAATAATTGTAAATTTTCTTCTATAACCAATTAATTAGCAAAAAAACAAACAAACAATGTATTTATTTATTTACTTTCCCTTAGGTAGATCAACTTCTTATCAAACAGAAAGTTGAGCTTATTGAAGGTATGCATAACAGTTTATTACAGGCAGACCTATTTTTGCCCACATATAAATATGTATTATGTAATGAATATGATCTGTATGGTTTATGCAGTTTTGGCAGGCTTCGAGAGCAACAATAAATTTGAGATCCGTAACTCCATGGGTCAGAACGTGTTTTACGCGGTGGAGGAGAACGACTGTCTCACCCGTCAGTGCTGCGGCCCGCAGCGATCCTTCACCATCCGTGTCCTGGATAACTTCGGACAGGAGATCATCACAGTCAGCCGTCCTCTCAAATGCACGTCCTGCTTCTTCCCATGTTGTCTGCAAGAGGTGATCTGCCTGGATGGCAAAAAACAGCTCTGAAAAGTTCTGGTTCTAGTTTTAGCTCTGAGTATTACATAATTTGCAGAGAAAAGAGAGTATTTATATGACTAAAGGGGCAATTTTGTTTTATTCCTTATCTTTCCTGTCTCAGCTGGAGATCCAGGCTCCTCCTGGAAACACAGTGGGATATGTTCTACAGCAGTGGCACCCATTCCTCCCCAAGTTCACCATAGAGAACGAGCAGCGAGAGCCGGTCCTGAAGCTCCAGGGGCCGTTCTGTGCCTGGAGCTGCCGGCCAGATGTGGACTTTGAGGTAGGACATCTCCAGCACCCTGTGATCAAACGGTCCCAGACAACAACAACTGCTAACTCTCACTGAAAATGAATGGCTTTGTTTCTGTATAACACAGCCCTTAATTCCCTTGAAAGCTTTGTTTAGGCCGGTGAGCTGAGACTGATGTTTTCTCAAAAACAAATCTAATTATACTTCACGTAAAGAGCATAAAGCCTTTTTTATATCCTATTTTAGCATTATTTTCAATTAGCCACATGGTCTTCTCAAATTCTTTTTACTCTAATGTGAAAAATAGCAATTATTTGCAATGTATTTATACAGTATACTATTTGTGTCCTTAATTTATAGTTTTTATGTACTGCTTTTATCTCACAGTTTTCCCCCCCTCCCAGTGGCGTAGCCAGGGGGGGGGCCATGGGGGCACTGGCCCCTCCTGAAAACTGATTGGCCCCCCAGTGTGCCCCCACCCTTCTACTTGTCTGTCACTCACAAATTCAAATTATAATCTTTCAGTTTCGTAAATAACTCATGATTGCGTCGCGATGCTTCTCAATGAGGACCAAGAATAGCGAGCTGCTGTTTTCCAACGAAAAAAGCACCTATTTTAAATAGCTTATGTTTTTCGATTAGCGAGTTGTTGCAGTGCAAGAAGTGTTTGGTACTAACGTTAACGTCTTTCGGTGTTAGACAGACCAGGTTCGATGACGATGTTATCTCCTAGAGCAGACCAAGATGCTAATCATTATATTTACTATGCTCCTCTGATGCTGAATGTAAAAGGGGTTGACTGCGTTACGATTTACTTTTTTTTTTCGGCCGAACGCGCCGATATAGGCAACAACGCAATTTAAAGCAATGGTTAAAGCAATGGTTTAAAAAAACTATAATAGCAATTCTAATAAAGTCATTATTGAATCATGCAGTCGAGTTTTCACTCAAGTGAGGTGACGAAACAAATTGTGTAATGTTTATCTAATGCTCCACACTTTTTTTTTAAGTCTATATGTGTAACGGAGGCCAGCGAGTAGTGCTGTGCAGGTAAACCTCACTCCCCGATCTCAAGAGACGCACTAGCGCTGTAGCCATTTAGCCTCGTTGTTAGTGCGTCCGCCTCTCATGCCGGAAGACCCGGGTTCGAGCCCGGGTGAGAGGGCTTACATATGGGTGAGACACATGCAAAAACATCGTTTTTTTTTACTGGTCAATTTTGAGATTTGGGGCTGTTTGTCTTCAGTAACATGTCTTCTTTCAGACTTATGGTGAAAAAAAAGTCCAAAATACACATATAGGTCTTTATTTTTCTACACCTTTAGTCTATTTGCGTCTGTAGATTCCTAATAAATTCAGTTGGCGTTCTAAATCACCATGGTGCTCCGCGATTGCTGTCTGCACCCTGGAAATCTCTCTCTCTCCCTTCACAGAAGTTATTGACAAAACGTCATTTGATGACACCCAGAAACATTCTCAAAAAAATCCTACATAATTATTTAATGCATGATTAAATAGCAAAATAAATAACTAATACTAAAATAACACTGGACTAATTAAGCTGTTCTAAACTGTTTTATAGGATCCACATATTTTACATGTTAAATTAAAGCTACCTTTTTGAACAAGTAGCTTTCTAACAAAGTATGGATATATGATATTTTTAAATCAATATGCTCAAGATTAATTAGCCTTGACATAAGTTGATTTTGTTTATTCATCAATGCAAATTTACTGCAACTGCTGCTATGCAAATTGAATGGGATGTGGATAATAAACAAAAACATATAATGAAATTATATTAAATTTATATTATATATTAGTTATATTAATTAATTAATTGTTTATTTATTTCTATGAATTATTAATGTTATTCTGCATTTACATAAATAAGGCTATTATATATATATATATATATATATATATATATATATATATATATATATATATATATATATATATATATATATATATATATATATTATATAAGGCTATTATAAATAAATTATATTATTATTATTTGTGAGTTGTACACTATTCATACATTGGATTATTTTATTTATTACAGTTTTCTTTCACTTTTGTAAAGTGAAAAGTTAATACAAATTGTATTTGATTTTTTTTTTAATTTAGAACAGTGAATAACTGCTATTAAAATATAATAGGGTATCACTGTTTATTACTGATTTTAAAGGTTACTGAACTCTTGAAATGATTTGGATATACAGTTCAAACAACACAAGATTGGCCCCTCTGTATTAATCGTGGCCCCTCTTGTGCCCCCCAGTTGAAAAAATCCTAGAATCGCCCCTGCCCCCTCCTAAACTCCTAAACTCACAACTGGAAGACATAAACTCACAGTAAAAATAAGCAAACAAAAACACCATACACTCACTTTTTTATTTATTGCACAATTTTGCCATTTGTATCTTGCAATTACATAAATTAATAATAATGATGACTACAATAGTTACAATATTCAGTTATATGATTAAACCATAGACAACTATTATTCTTTGCGACTTCTGTATCATCTTTATGGAGAATATGTCAGTAATAAGTGATTAATAATTCAGCTCTTTTAAAACAATAGAATTTAGCCAGAGAGCTTCAGATTAGATTTTGTTTTGTTATTAGAATTTTTTTTTTTTTTTTATGTCTACTGGCTATTCGGTTCTTTCTATAAATGGCCACCAGGGGGAACTGTTGTTGAGCGGATGCAATATTTCAAGTAAATATTAAGTATGGATCTACATAGACATATTATTTGTTTACATCTTATCATGCCCCCTTGAAGATCCTGACCCTGGATGATGTCAGCATTGGAAAGATCAGCAAACAGTGGGCAGGACTTCTCCGGGAGGTATTCACAGATTCAGACAACTTTGGGATCCAGTTCCCCATGGATCTTGATGTGAGAATGAAGGCAGTGATGATCGGAGCCTGCTTTCTCATTGTGAGTATGAGTGTACAGCGAATATGGTTTGACAATATAGGTTATAAATTACATATTTGATTGATTTTTTTTTTTTTTTTTTCAGGACTTCATGTTTTTTGAGACAACTAACTAGTTGCAACGCAGACGGTGTTGTAACTGGAAACGAGTGAGAAGAGATGATGTTAACCCTTGCACATCATACATCTGAAAAATCCAATGGAATGCATGTGGATATGAAGCCAGCAGTGTAGAAGAACTGTGATTTTAGAGACTGTGAAGAAGCTTCCGGTGTGTGTTCAACTGGTTATGCTGATTAAAGCACAATGTGTTTTTGTTGTTGTTGTTGTTGTTGTTGTTGTCTGTTTGTTTTTTCTTATCTGTAATAAATTACCCTAACTAATTGATGTCATGACCTGCATTGAAAGGAATAGCTCACCCCAAACAAATTATATATATATATATATATATATATATATATATATATATATATATATATATATATATATATATATATATATATATATATATATATATATATATATATATAATTTTTTTTTTTTTTTGCAGTAATACCTGACCAATATACACCTTTGCAACACAAAGTTATAGTTTATTGTGAAATAATATATATATATATATATATATATATATATATATATATATATTTTATATATATATATATATATATATATATATATATATATATATATATATATATATATATATAAAATATATATATATATATATAAATATATATATATATATATATATATATATTAGCACTTTTCATTTTAATCAGTAATTCTATATATTCATGATTAGTTATTTATTGTGTGATTTACTTAGCTTACATATTGTTTCTTTGTTTGATTCTAGTGTTTGACAGAGCTTTATTAGTTTATTTTTTGTGATACTCAGTGTCTCCAGAAGAGGGCAATGTTGATCTTTAAATATACACGCAAACTCTTCACCGTTTTAGATCCTTAAGTGACTCGGGTTTGCAATTTAAACGTATCTACTGATGTTATAGTTAATGTTTGACTAACACAGAATGCATTTTATATATATATATATATATATTGACAAATTACTAATTCCAGTGCTGTTATATAGTGCAAAACAATTTTATATACGCACATTTGTCTATAATCATTGTGTAGGCAATGCACTGTTATTTGTCTCGCCTTTAGTTATAATCCAACATGCTTTGATTGTATTTGTCTTTAAACCAAAAAAAAGAAAAGAAAAGAAAAATAAACCACAAAATCATGTCTTGCATAAACCCTTAACTAGACTAATATTTGGTGGAAATTGAACTTTTCTCTTCCAGCTACAGTCAACAAGTCAGCAATAATGCTTCCTAACGAGCTGTGAGTCATGAATGCTGATGAAAGACAACACGGCTTTATGTCATACAAAAGCTGTTTATAGGTTTGAGAAGATGTGATATTTGTAGCATTTAGCAGAGAGTGTTCAGTCAAGCATGCCATGAGTCTAGCTCGGGCTTTGATCTGACCTCGGCTTATGAAGAAATTAACATTTTAAAACCGTATTAGCGTGATGGAAACACACGAGGCACTGAACTCTGATCTGGAATGCAATAAAGAGAATTATTTAGCTGAGGATTCAGTCCTCCTGGGCTCTAATATTCATTTCTCATCCTGTGTCCTACAGGATAATGCCAAGCGCATCAAAGCAAATACTGCGCATATGCCATTCATTATGAATTAATGCTTGCTTTTTAATAGAATTATATTGAGTTGCAAACTAGAAAGTCTATAACGGCATCCACTGTTTCTGGAAACTATTAGAATTAACAGTTTAGCCCAAAATGAAACATCCATCATCATTTACTCACACTTATAGTTTTCTAAATCTATTATTTATTTTATGAAACGCAAAACAAGATTGAGCTGTTCTCAGTGAATGTAGAAAAAAGCATGAACATTTTGCTGAACAGCTGGCTTTCACCGAGTGGAGAAGAGCAGCTTAGATATTTTATTGTTTGTGTTCCAGAGTAGAAAGGAACTCGTATGAAGACTGAGGGCAACTGATGACAAACACTGTAGACAGGTAGTTTTACTGTAATGTTCTATTGCAATGTTATCTGCACTGTTTGTATGTACCAAATGCTATTTTATAGTCCATTACACTTCTATGTATATTTAATCACCCATGTCTATAAGACACTGGGAGCTTATATTCACTTGTAAGAACTGCTTTCAAGGGAACAAAATGAATTTAGACTTGATTAAATAATATTGTCTCTTTTGGAAAGATTTTTGGAGGATCAGATGTAGCAGTCTTGTTATTAAAAGGAAGAATTTTCAAGTCAATCAGATCAACTTGCTTTTATGGTTTCCTCAAAATAACAAGACTGGACAGAGCCAAACCAGTCTGCCATGCCGGATGCTGATGTGAAGGTTTCCTCACAGATGCTCCTGTGGAATAGGGGTGAAGCTTTGTCTGTGTGCACTATATTAATTTACAAGATTTCGAAAGAATGGATTATAATTGATCAGATAGCATTACAGGCCAGTGTTGCAATGCTTTACCACAAACCGCTATGAGGAACAAAAAATCAGACGACTGATTGAAGCAACCCTACGCCCTTTGAAGGGCCTGCCTTTTTTTTTCTGTAAACAGTATTTATTTCTGGCTACAGGAGCTTTCCAAAGAATATACCAAAACCTGTGTCAGGACCAGTATGTAATCATATGCAATGACCCAGATTTTATGATTTGAACATTTATCTTTATAACTGAATCATCAAAGCTTTGAGAGCCATTTACTGCTTTTTTGAAGGAAGACTTGCGCTCTCCTTCTCTGCATGACGCCAACACTTTTAGATTTTTGGACGAGGAGTAATGTATACAAAGTCCTGCAGCTGTACCAGATTCTCCTGTGATGGGAGAATTTTCCAAATAAATCGTTAATCATGGAATGTGCCAAACCTTAAGAGCGGGGTTGGGTTGAAACAGCTAAATGTTTTGTCAATCTGAGATCGGTGTGAGAAGAACATATCTGGCTTGAGTCTCCTCTCGTGTGTTATGACAGTGGAAGAAAATAGTCCCTGCAGGACGTGTCATGTATTCTCATATAGAACCTAGCAGAAGTTTTTCTGTTGGTTCTGGAATAATCCCTAACCACTTTATAAACCCCTAAATCAAATTAAATTGGTTGATAAGAATGTTTTTTAGGCCCCAAAGAAAAGTCTTTCAAGGAGGAATATCATTCCAATACCAAACAAATGTTGTTCCAGGAATGCCTCCTACTAGCTAAATCTTGGTAACCTACCCAAAACAATATGTGACCCTGGAGCACAAAACCACCCATAAGTCACTGGGGTATATTTGAAGCAATAGCCAAAAATAGATTGTATGGGTAAAAAAATAATAAAAAAAATAAATAAATATATATATAAAAAGTTGGATGAAAAAAGGAATGGAATAATTTTAAAATCTCATAAACTTATATTTCATTCACAATAGAATGTATATACCATATCAAATGTTGAAAATGAGACATTTTGAAATGTAATGCCAAATATTGGATCATTTTGGATTTCATGAGAGCTACACATTCCAAAAAAGTTGGGACAGCTAGCAATGAGAGACCGGAAAAGTTAAATGTACATATAAGGAACAGCTGGAGGACCAATCTGAAACTTATGGCAGTGTCTCTCAGAAGTCAAGATGGGCAGAGGATCACCAATTCCCCCAATGCTGCAGCGAGAAATAGTGGAGCAATATCACAAAGCAGTTTCTCAGAGAAAAATTGCAAAGAGTTTGAAATTATCATCAAAGATTCAGAGAATCTGGAACAATCTCTGTGCATAAGGGTCAACTCCGGAAAACCATACTGGATGCCCGTGATCTTCGGGCCCTTAGACGGCACTGCATCACATGCAGGAATGCTACTGTAATAAAAATCACAACATGGGCTCAGGAATACTTCCAGAAAACATTGTCGGTGAATACAATCCACCGTGCCATTTGCCATTGCCGGCTAAAACTCTACAGATCAAAAAAGAAGCCATTTCTAAATATGATCCAGAAGCACAGGCGTTTTCTCTGGGCCAAGGCTAATTTAAAATGGACTGTGGCAAACTGGAAAACTGTTCTGTGGTCAGACAAATCAAAACTTTTGGGGAAACTGGAACGCCATTCATCCGGACTAAAAGGACAAGGACAACCCAAGTTGTTATCGGCGCTCAGTTCAGATGCCTGCATCTCTGATAGTATTAAACATCTGGAAAGGCACCATCAATGCTGAAAGGTATATCCAAGTTCTAGAACTCCCATCCAGACGTCGTCTTTTTCAGGGAAGACCTTGCATTTTCCAACAAGACAATGCCAGACCACATACTGCATCAATTACAACATCATGGCTGCATAGAAGAAGGATCTGGTACTGAAATGGCCAGCCTGCAGTCCAGATCTTTCACCCACAGAAAACATTTGGTGCATCATAAAGCGGTGTACGCTCTTGTTTTGTCACATATATAAAAGGAAGGGGATCCATTCAACTGAGATTAGAGAAGAATATATTTAAAGGTTTAAAGAGCAAATACCCATAACAGCACCAATATCAACAAAACATAAAAAAAGAAAGAAAATTCATCTTGTTAGAGCATTTAAGCCCAACCACAACATGTTGAGTTCAATCATGAATAAAGTCCATTTCTCACAGCTCCCACATAGTCCAGGTAAGTAATGAGTATCTCACTACATTCCGACAGTTAAATTGGAAATACACAAAAGTTCAAAATACAGTGCCCCAAACCATGACCAAACATCAGTCAAAATAAGTAAAGATGTAAAAATATAGTCATATATTTTCATATAGTCCAGATGCAGTGTCCTTGTTCGTCAAAGGAGGCCTAAAGAAAACCCTACTGAACTGTAGAACCAAAAAGGTTCCTCATAATAGGGTCTCATGCATTACCAAGTGGAGCAAACACTCAAAGCCATGCCAGTACCTCTATCAAACAGTTTTACTCTTCTCTCTTAAAAGGATAGCCTTCCCTTTAGAAACCTCCCTAGGTTCCCCTTGAGGTGGGAAGAAGCATTACAGCAAATGACATGTAACAGCTTTTCAGAACTGTTACAGAGGAAGATGCGACAAAGAAGACCTAAGAGCAATTAAAAGCCTGTATAAGACAAGAATGGGACAACATTCCTACTCCTAAACTTGAGCAACTTGTCTCCTCAGGCCCTAGACATTTGCAGACTGTTATAAAAAGAAGAGGGGATGCCACATATTGGTAAACATGGCCTTGTCCCAACTTTTTTGAGATGTGTTGATGCCATGAAATTTAAAAGCAACTTAGTTTCCCCTTAAAATGAAAATCCCCTGAAAATCTTCTCAGTTTAAACATTTGATATGTCATCTAAGTAAGAAAAACATTTGTTAAATACACGTTTTTGTTTTTAAAAGTAATGACCAAGTGGCCAGCGGCAGACAATGAGCTGATCATGTCCTATGTTTGATCAAATTACCCTTCTAAAAACATCACGAGTTGCCTCAAATAAAATCTAGATATACTGAAGCATATAACAATGTTTAGACTTTAAGCCTGCGTTATAATAAATGTGCGCTATATATCAAAGGTTGTGCAGAGAGTGGAAGCTAAAGCACGGTTTGCAGTACATGTAGGCACCAGTGCAATCAATTGCATTTCTTTCTTTTTTTTCAGTGCAAACAACGTAAAATAGCCTATGCCATAATTTTTGCTCATACAGGTAAGAGTAATACATAATTTGGAACTGTAAAGGGTGTACTTGTATTTGTGTGAACTCACAATAACAACAAAATGTTGTGCTTTTATAAAATAAAGAAAACTAACATGATGCACTTTTTGCCGTCTTATCTTGAACAGGAGCACAAAAATGAATCGAAACTCAGTGAATTCATGCCTCACAGACATGATAAATATATCTATAGAAAGCTATAAATTGCCACTTAATGAAATAAATTAAATATAAATATTATTTTATTATAATCATAAAAAGATGCAGTTTGGAGAAGCCTAAAACTGGCCAGGGGCCTGGCCTGCGTCCGAACTATGATGTGAAAATTGTCATCAAAGCCAGTGCCGCTGCTAGCCATTTTGGTGCCCTAAGCATAATTCCTTTATGATGCCCCCCACCCCGACCCAGAGAAAGAAAAAAAAAACTTTTGTTTTTGAGAGTTTAACTTTTTATTACCAAACATAACTCAATACCAATAACACACAATAGCAGCATCACAGTATAAAACTTAAGAACACTAAAAAGAGAAAGAAAATCTTCACAGCTTTGTTGACTTTGTAAACAGTCAACAGAATAGCAAAATAAAAAAAAAATATCAAAATGATCCAGACTTTTTTTTTTTTTTTTTTTTTTGCAAATTCAATGTCACTTTGAATAAATTAAATTAAATAATCATCAATAAGTACTAGGGCTGTTACTTTTGTGAAAAAATCATTTTCGATTTTTAAGACATAAGTGTTCATTGAATCGATTGTAAAATTGACTTTTAATGTCTAAAAAAAAAAGGCGTTTCCTTTTTCAACGTCAATAAACGGACGAATGTAAAGAGAGAGCTGGAAACACTCAAGTCAGCAATATTTCTTATTTATTGGTATGAAGTTTCATGGCAAAATTTTCGGGGTCCAGAGAAGAGCGTTTTTTATTCACTATATGTCCAGCTGTTGAGAAGACGCGCTCCGACTGCACTGATGTCCCAGGACATTTAGGTAAGCTACAGCTGCACAAGGTGGGGGTATTACTGACAATTTTCCACCACAAAAGCCGGTCGCTATCAGCTTGCAATGGTCCTTTTCATAACTCAGAATCTCTTGTAACTAGATGCGCGAATGAGGAGAATTCGCGTCTACCGTGCCGCGAGACCTCCAGACATGTGGAAACACGTCTTTACATTGTAAGTTATAATAACATAGTTTGCTGATGCTAACATTAACGTCAGCAAGTTCGAGGCGCATTACGATTAGCAGCAGCATGCACATGCAGCACATTTCCCGTACTTTCTAGACTAGACCGGACTAGACTAGAGCAATTAATAAATATCTTTCTCGTTCCCCCTTTTTTGTTACATATACATGGCTAAAATGTGCCTAATATTTCTATAGACTAATGAAATAATACTGGAGGAAATATGAAGGAAATAATACTTCATAATACCCATACTGTGACTTACGTATGATTTCTTTGTTCCTTTTATTCTGAACAGTTCTGATACGGTGAATAAGAGACTCATACTTCAAAGCTTAATAAAGCCCAATGTATAAATTGCTTTTATCTTTAAATGAAGACATTTTGACTATCCTAATTAATAGCCTACTTTATATCAGAACACCCCTACACAAGAGTGGGACATTCACATTACCTCAGCTTCAGATTGGGTTCTTTGCTTTAATGACAATGCACTCTAAGGGCCCTATCTTGCACCCAGCGCAATTGACTTTGTACACCGACGCATGTGTCATTCCTATTTTGCACCCGCGCAAAGCGCGCTTTTCCCTCCACAGAAGCACATCGCTAAACTAGTGAATGAACTTGCGCTCCCTGGGCGGTTCAGCGCAAAAAAGGAGGCGTGTTCTGGCGCAAACGATCCCTGGTGCTATTTTGCTGTTCCATTAAACAATTGCGCCACTGACCAGAAAAAACCTAGTCTAAAGTCAGTGGCGCGACCATAATGTATAGCGTGCACAACGCGCATACACTTTGCTCATGTAATCTACACAGATGCAACAGTTATTTTTGCAATTCATAAATTGTTACACTAAAAAATATTAACACGTGAGATGACGGAAATCATTGTGGTGTACCACCAAGATGAGAAAAAATAGGCATAAATCTAGCTTACAAATTATTCAGGCTAATTGTAGTAATTAAGGATCAGACCTGTTGGCCAAATAGTGGCAAGACATATGTGTATATAAGGACATCTGACAAATTGTGGCTATTTCCTCCCACGCCTGTTTAACCGACGCTATTTTGGGTGGGTTTCTCCCATCCCCATACAACACAACTTCTCTGTCTTTCACTGCTCTTACAAGAACATCAGTCTCCTCGGCTGTGAACCGCTCCTGGCGTGCGCCTGGTAAATACGCCATAATAATAGCAATCCATAATGGAACTTGCGCACCTGCTTTTAAAGGGAATGTTGGATGAAGTTCTGATTGGTTTATTTCACGTAACGCCCAAACCACACCTATGAATAATGAAGATACTTCAGACCAACCCATTTTAGATTTGCGCCGGGCGCAAGAGCCATTTATCCCGCCGGGAAAATAGCAACAGCGCCGAGACCCGCCCACAAACTTAATTGCGCTTCGCGCTTTGACACTTGCGTTTCAGATCGTTAAAATAGGGCCCTAAAAGTTTGATTTCATACTAAAACAGACATTTGTCTTATTAAAATGTCATTTTAGTACCTTGAATTCACTCCACATCTACACCTGTTAATCGGACTGCATTTGGCCTCGCCCTTGTGAGTGTGTTCTGAAACACAGACAGCAAGCAAATCCTCAAACATTTAAATACACATTGTCACGTCCTATTTGGAAAGACTGATGAAAGCTAGCTTGACTATGCAAAATCCACTGCAGCCCAGTTATTACCTCCTCAGTGAAAGAGAACACTCCATGAAAGTGTCACATTCAACACTGTATTATGACCATGTGTAGCTATTTTACATTTCGCCAAACTGGTAGTGAAGTCGTTTGAATTTCTATGATCTCATTTGTATGTTTTTTGTACAATCTGCTGAACCCCCACTAGTGGTTAGTTTTAGGAGTGGCGTTGGGGTGTTAGAGCTTCATGCTTAATTTTGGTAACACTTTATTTTATCTTGTCATTATTTCACACTACATGTACTTACTGTAATATTAACAATAGATTATGCATAATTACATGCAAGTTACCCTAATCTTAACCCTAACCATAAAGTAAGTATATGTAGTTAATTAATATTACTCAGTATTTTAATATATAATTGCACTGTAACAAGGACAACATCCTTTGAAAACACTGTTTTGTAAAATAGTTAAATTTTTTTTCATGAGATTAGGTTTGTCAGAGATTGGATATAACGTACTCTAAATGTACTCTAATCCAATACCTCCTGGGGAAACTTGTCTGGTAGATTCTAGAATTTTTTTTTTTTTCTGCAAAAACAACAGTACCAACCACTTTCCAAACCCCAATCACTATGCTGAAAATCAGTGTGAATAGATTAATAAGAATGTTGTTGTAAAAATCTGGTTTATATGAGCGTGTTCTATGACCAACAAGAATACTGACCCAGCAACATGTTTCATTTGACAGAATCATGCTGTTCAAGGCAATATATTTCATCAATCGAGAACATCATAGTTCACATTTGATCTATGATACAATGAATTATAGTACTGTGCTTCAAATTAACACAGCCTAACGCATCTATAACTTCCCTAAGAAAATGCTTTTCACAATAGACTAACGGCAGAGTTAATAGGTTATATAGTGCCATGGCTTCATCATTCAGTATGTATATGCATGTCAATCAGGCTACTATGGGCTTCACTCTTGTATGCATGCTCTGCAAGACAGACTGGCTTGCAAATCCTTCAATCATTTGATTACAGGTTATGTCAAGTTTATTTAGCCAGACAGATGAAACTATAGCTTAACTACACAAAAAACCACAGCAGCGCAATTATAACTGTGCATTCAAACCTCCTCATTGAAAGAGAACATTGCCTGAAGTGTCAAAGCCAACATAGTACCATGGCCACTCATAAAAATTTGAACATTTTGGCAAATTGGTGGTGAATTCATATGAATTTCTGTGATCTCATTTGTATGTTTTCTTAAGATCTGCTGGTTGAGGGTCAGGTTTAGGTAGGTTGACCGCATGTTCTCTTTTTCCTGGATATGCCCTGGCCGGGATTTCTAAGTTGCCTAAAATGTCTGCGTTTTGGCTTTGCTGAAACTACTTTTCAGCCATTACATCCAACAAGTATGAAAGCAATAGGAAAAGAAAGCCAAAACCTGAACATTTTAGACAATTTAGAAATATTGTTCAGGGCATGTATGGGAAATAGACAATATATGTCACTCAATGCAAGTGACCAAGAACATAGTAGTCTGGGTTTGAGTGCACTTCATTCATGCATGCATAAATAAATACATACATGCACACAAACATGTAAAATAAATAAAAACATTTTTTGTTGTCCAAATCCGAGTCCAAGTACATTCATTATAATAGTATTATCCTTCAAATTAATACAACTTAGCACATCCAATACTTTTCTTATTAAATGAATTTCCACAATAGACTAACAGACCTAAATTGTACCTTGGCTTCACCCAACTTGTACACAATTAGCCTCAGCGTTGTAAGCATGGTCTGAAAGACAGACATGCTTGCATATCCTTCAGACATGTGTCATATTTAGAAAGCCCGATGAAAACTAGATTGACTGTGCAAAAAATCTGTGTTTGGATAGACAGATAAACCTACAGTATACAGTAGTTTGACTACACAAAAAACCCACTGCAGCCCAGTTAGCACCTCCTCAGTGAAAGAGAACATTCCATGAAAGTGTCATATCCAACCCTTTATCATGACCAATCATAACTATTTGTGACTCTGGAGCACAAAATCAGTCTTAAGTCACTGGGGTATATTTCTGGCAATAGCCAAAAATACATTTGTATGGGTCAAAATGACTCTTCAAAATGATTAGGACATCAAGAAAAGATCATGTTCCATGAAGATAATTAGTAAATTACCTACTGTAAATATATCATATATCAAAACTTACTTTTTGATTAGTAACATGCATTACTAAGAACTTCATTTGGACAACTTTAAAGGCCATTTTCTCAATATTCAGAATTATTTGCACCCTCAAATTCCAGATATTAAAATAGTTGTATCTCGGCCAAATATTGTTTTATCCTAACGAACCCTTTATCAATGGAAAGCTTATTTATTCAACTTTAAGATAATGTATAAATCTGTTTTGCAAAACTGACGCTCATTAATTGTTTTGTGGTCCAGGGTCACATTTTACATTTTGGCAAATTGTTGGTGAATAATTTATTGTTTTTTTGGGAAACATTTGTAAACTTTTCTATGATTTCATATAGGATTTGCTCATTACACAGTGAAGGTTAGGTTTAGGAGTGGTTAAGGTGTTTGAACTTTTTTTTTTGTACAATCAAATCATAATCAAAAAATATTCGAAATCACAGATTTGTAGAAAAAAAAAAAAGTTTTCTCATTATTTTAGGTAGGTCAGGGCTTATACCCATGTACTCTAATCAAACCTACAGGAGAAACGTTGTGTTGGTTCATAGAACAACTCTGATGCCTAAACAACAGTCCCAACTTCTTCTCAAACATCAGTGCTTAAAATTAGTGGGAATAGGTGGAAAGAATGTTAAAAAAATACCCTGGGTTTGTTTTCATACTGATGTGCTCTCTCTACAGTCCTCATTCAATATATTTAGGCATATTTCCAATGCTTTTATTGTTTTCTGTAGAAGTTTCTTATGAAACTGGGTTGGTCAGCGGATATACATCCAGGCAATCTAATTGAAACCTCCTGGATACACACATTGTGTTGGCTCTAGAACAACTTTGCTTCCAAAACAACTGTTTCTCAAACCCTAATCACTATTTTTTAAATCTTCACCCTATTTAGAAAAAATCTGATTTATAAGAATGCTGTTCCAAAAAAAAAAAAAAAAAACATATGATACTGATCCAGCAACATGTCCCACTTCACAGTAAGCCACCGAGAGCAATATGCTTAAGTGACTAAGTCTAGATCAGGTCGGAGATACAGAGAATGATAGTATCATGATTCAAAAAATTATATAACCTAACACATCCAGCACTTTTCTCATTAAATGAATTCAACGATAGACAACACTAGCCGATACTAAAATACCAGAAACACCTCTACACAAGAACAAGAGATTCACATTTACCTCAGCTCCAGATACGTTGTGCACTTTACCTTGATTTATAGAGTTCCGCTGAAGCACACAAATCAGAAATGACGGCAGTGTGAGTTTCCAAACACCAGGCTAGCTGATGACTGTGGATAAGGAATGTTTAGAAATGGCATACCTGCAAACAATTTAATTGTGTCATTGCTTACATATACAAACTACAAGGAGCTGTAGAAACAACATACTGGATGGAATTTCCTGTATCTGTATGTGAAGACCACACAGTCAAACAGAGGTCCTACAAACATCTGTGCAAACAGAGCTTGGAGATAGTCTCCAGTGGAATGGGACACTGAGAACTGGCTCTAGATACAGTGCAGCTGAATGAAAACTGCAAGGTTTAGTCATCCACTCCAGCTGGGTTATTGTTCAGAGTTAGCGAATCCTGTGGCGGGACTCTCATCTTGGGTCTCGTCCACATGTGATGTGCTCCCCTGAGATTTTCTCAGATATACATGGAACTGACCATACAGTTCCTGCTTATAATGCACATTCCTCCAAAGGCCTGTCCTCTCTTTTTCCTCCTGGAAATGGAGATGGTCAGGGTGTATAAATATACCCGAGCATCTTATTTCAGACTGGCCTCTCTAATGATCACTTTTGGTATTATTCTAATGAGAGACTGCTCATGAAGCTTACCCTGTATAATTAAACATAAGATGAAGAAGTCTCCCAGAGGACAACTAAAGTCATCCAGTGGAGCCCCTCCTTGGACCCACCAAGTTTTCATTCCTTTATAACCATCTCCTTGGTCAAACTTATGGTTCCAATGTGCGACCATGTCTCATACTATCACTGAAATGTATAGTTTACCAAATCCATATGACTTTCTTTATTTGTTTACCAAAGAAAGACTAAAATAGTCCATAGGAACGTTCATTGATTGAAAGCCGTTTAATGTCAAATGACAGCTTTATTTCAGGAAAATGTTAATTATTCAAACATTTAGTATGACGACTTTGCTTTAGGTTTGATGTCAATGATATTGTAAAAATAGTCAAATAGTACCAAGATTTTTAATTATGGGTGAAAAAAGTACAAACTTTTAAAAAGAGAACTCATTGAAGAAATAATATACTTTAATATCTATACCTGTACCTAAGTTTGAACCGAATGGAAGTGTTTTTATTTTTTTTAAATCCACTTAAGAAAGACTAAAGTATATATGCAATTTTAGTTTTACTTCTATTGTCAATGAAATCTGGTTCAAGTGTACAACCGAATACTGGCCTTTTATTAAGCTGATATACTATTATCTGTAATTAAAGGTTTTATCGAAAGAAAATAGATTTTGAGGATACTACAAGTGCGCTTTCAATACAATTAAGCAGGCTTCTTCTACTTCACAAGGGTAGTCTTTTAATACAAATTAAGTTTCCTCCATGTGTGGCCAATCAGACTCCATATATTCCAACCTATATTCTTCCTTTCCAAAATATCCGTGACCAACACTGCTATATCACTGTCTTCAATGTCGCAAATGGCACCACTGTGGATGCATAGATTGCCCCCTTTCCACCAGATGAATGATGCTTAGACAAGAAGACAAATGTGTTTTCCTGGAGGTCAAGCTTTCTTCCTGATTTTGGCTGAAATGTGGGATTTCCCGTCTTAACTTCACTCAAACCAGTGCACAGATGTGGAAATGAGGTGGTCAGACTGAAAGTGCATGGTCTATCAGAGGCATTGCTCTTCTGTTGTTGCCAGTTTGTAATTAACACAAAGTGGCACGACCAAAGGCACGCATTTGAAACAAAAAGCTATTATTGGAAGTAAGTATACTAAGGGATTCATCAGGTCCATGAGATCATGTCGTCGTGGATGGTTGACTCGTCATCATAATCAAGAAACCATTGGCCAGGCCTGCCCGTACCACAGAAAGACACTTATATGTATTTTTGGTTGTCTCCATGCACATGGGAAAAAGAACTAGGTGGGCCTAAGCTTTTAGATAGTCTTACTGAGTGATTCAAGACAAAGGGTCCAAAGGTCTGTTAAAGTGCTTAGTCCTGATTCATTTATTGGTTGTACTACTGCCTGACTCTGTCAACCACATCAAACATTCACTGTACTTGACATTTTTGAAGAATGGAAATATAGATGGAGATTCATGACTGCGTTCATTGCCTGCAGACTTTGACATCTCTTTAAACTAATGTCTTTGCCTTTCAGGGAAATTACGACAAGAAGCATTTATTTTCTTCCTCCTGTTTGGGGGATCTTGTGCATCATCAGATATCGGGAGGAAAAGAAACCATCATTTTTGTCAGAAATACAGGAAAATAAACAAATAAATGTTTTTTTTTTTTTTTTTGTATGTAATACTCATTACTATGAAATGTTACGAAATAATATTAATACACTTATAATATATATTACTGTAATGATGGTCCACTGAACGTGCCTTGGACAACCAATCCGAATATGACACAATGAAAACCCAAGTTACATTTATATTATATTATATTTTTCTGAAATAGATACATGTGTGTGTGTGTGTGTGTGTGTATATATATATATATATATATATATATATATATATGTGTGTGTGTGTGTGTGTGTGTGTGTGTGTGTGTTTATTACAAATAATACATATAAACAACACACATAGATATATAATGTAAACAAAAAGTGTTAAGATATGACTAATCATGATTCATCTTTTGACAGCACTAATTATATTATATTATGTTATATTATACAATTTTAAATATACAAATATAAATATATATTATACTGGTGGAAATTATGGAGAAATTATTGTCACAATGCACAATGTTAAAATAATGTAAAAAAAAAAATAAATAAAAAATAAAAAAACAACCAAAAAAAAAGTTAAGGTTTAAATTAGGCTTAAACTATTCTTTTGATTTTTGGACTTTAATTTTGAGGTGAACTATATGGGATTATTTTCCCACCAAATGTATTGAAGTCACAGATCGAAAAATAATAAGCATAAATAAAATATTTAAAAACACGTGTAAAATTATAATGCACAAAACCGAAAAACAAATGCAATTTTTTTAAATAACAAAAAGCGCAGTCATAGATCAAAAAATAATAAACGTAAATCAAAAATGTAAACGCATTTAAAATTATATTGCACAAAACTGAAACATGAATTCAACATTTTCCAAATCTCAAACAAAATCAGGTTTCCTGCTCATATGTTATTTTTTTGTGTGCTTGTGGTTTTTTCCCCTGTGCTTTTGTTTCCACGTTCTGCACTTGTGTTTCTAAAAGTTGCAGTTTGAGTTTCATGTAAATCAGGGGAGGCTCCAGCGTCACCATTGGCCGCAAGTTCTAGATTGACAGCTGCGCCTCTAGCCAATCAGTCCAAGGGGGAGTTGACGTCACTCCAATGCGACTTGTGGCTGCTGTGGCAGGTGTGTGTGTGTGAAGTAGAGGGTGATGGTGACACAGGAGTGGATTTTCAAATCTCTCCCGTCCCCCTCCCGCAAAAAAAGATCCCTTCCCGTCGCAATCCCATGAAAAAAACTGGGGGAAAATCCCATCCCATTTCCCGGAATGACTCCCGATCTCTCCCTCTCCCATGTTGTATTTATTTATTTCTTTCTGCCGGAATCTGTCAGTTACAGTGAAAAAAATACAGCACAGATCACAGCATGCCCACTTTAGTTAAATAATTGTTTTGTTATTTTATTGAACTGAAAGCAGTTTTAAACAATGCACATTGTGCATTTCACACACATTTTCTATTTTATTATTTTTCATTTGAGCATAGAAATTGCTCTCTCAGAGTGGCACTCTCTATAGATTGATATTTCATACATGGAGTTTCTCGCTCAAGTTCACATTTTAAGAGCAAGTGAGAGCACTGGTGCCTCCATCTGTCCTGCTGTTCAGTGTCCACACACACTTCAATAGCGCACATTTCTGTAGGTCAACATTAGATTGAGCACCCATATAAAGTTATTACTACATATGTCTTTTTGATGAAAAGCTATATTTAAGGTCTATGAATGATAAGTGGGCTTTTGGATGTACTGCCCGATGTAGGCTACTGTACCACATAGACCAGCCGTTACCGATCTTTCCTTTACCTGCCACACCAGAGCAAACAGAAGGAGAGCATAAAGCCACAGGGCGAGTACAATTAGGTTCAAAATTAAAATATAAGCCTATAGTTTATACTTATACATATTTGTGTAGAAAGTTGGGGATCAAAGTGTTATTACGATTCCAGGTCCCACCAACATTTTTTCCCGTCCTGTCCCAATCCCGTGATAGTGATTTTGTTTACAATCAATGTCAGCCTCTAGTGTGAAGATGGATAACCAGCGTCAGCAGGCAAATCCCGGACGATCTCAGGTAATTGGTCTTCAATATTTTGTTAGTGAGTGACAGAAACATTCCCTTCGTGTGATAATTAATGCGCATCTTGTCAGTTAAGCTGGTTTTGTAATCAGCGGTAAATCTCCATCACCTGCGCACTTTCAAAAGGAGCAGCATTAACGTTCGACTTGAAGCAGCTGCACAGAATGATCACTGCAGGGTTGCCAACTCTCATTCATCTGACTTCAATCTCATGCTGAAGTCCAAGCGTGAGTGTCACGCCAGATGCATGAGAGTTGGCAACCCTGAACACTGTATGACATCAAAGTACAGCGCGAGCGATCCGAATGCAGCCCAACTGCCTAAAATATAAAGTATTGGTAAATAAACCAAACTAACAAGACACGTGTTAACAGGATATCGGCCTACTCAGACTACATAGGCTAGTGCTTGCAGAAAATATCATAATACACAAAGGAAATGTTTCTGTCACCCACTAACAAAATATTTATAGCTAATTACCTGAGATCATCCGGGATTTGTCTGCTGACGCTGGTTATCCATCTTCACACACCTGCCACAGCAGCCACGAGTCGCATTAGAGTGACGTCAACTCCCTGGCTAGACTGATTGAGAACTGATTGGCTAGAGGCGCAGCTGTCAATGAAGCCTGCCCTGATTTACATGAAACTCAAACTGCAACTTTTAGAAATGCAAGCGCAGAACGTGGAAACAAGAGCAAAGGGGAAAAAACCAAAAGCACACAAAAAAATAACATATGAGCAGGAAACCTGATTTTTATTTGCAATTTGGAAAATTTTGAATTCATGTTTCAGTTTTGTGTAATTCATGACTGCCCTGTTTGTTATTTAAAAAAATGCATTTGTTTTTCGGTTTTGTGCATTATTATTTTACACGTGTTTTTAAATATTTTATTTATGCTTATTATTTTTCGATCTGTGACTGCAATACATTTGGTGGGATTCTAATCCCATAGAACTATTTTCTATGGTTTCGTGAGATTCATCCTTTTACTAAAATAGTAAACAAAGATTTTATTTGACAGATTTTATAGAATATGATGCCATTGTTTGAATCATTGGCAGTATTCTGCCTCTATGAATCAACTTATCCATTAGGACAAGACTAAAGTTTATTACAATGTAAAAACTATCTCACACTGCACATTTGACTTCCCACACAAAACACATGCAATTTACTTTCTAACATCTATATTGACTCTCAGTAAATAACTAAGACCAGATGTGGAAGATAAATGCAAAGCCAGTGTGTTTCTCACTGTATAATACAGAAGTGCTTTCAGATGTTAATGTCAGTAGCCCCATCTTCCATCCCCAAACACATCCCAACCAACCCCTCTGTCTCACCATACTGTGAAATGTCAAGGGATGTATTGAGTATATCTGCTTTATTTGTCATTCCTTCCTTCTATCATTTATCTCCTTGTGCTCTATCTGCAGTGACAAAGACTGAAACAAGTCATCTTAATGGCCCACATAGAACCATGAACCTCTGGTGAACCTATATTTTGAGTATTTGCACTGCTCATGGCTACACATGCATGAGTAAACTGAATCTTGTAAAAAGAATGAATGGGAATACATTGGCCTCAGTGACATCCATCAGTGGTTATTAAGAGTGTTGGACGTGAACCAGATAACCACATTATAACACTGTGTGCAACAACACCATATGTCTGAAAGATGGAGTCTACAATAAAATCCATAAATTGCATGGTCAAGATCCAACTCTGCCATATAATTTTTGTTTGGCATGAAGGATCTTTCTTTTCAATGTATTGAAGTGTCATTGTGGTATAATAAATGGAGCTCAATTGATATGCCTGCAGAAAAAAAAATAAAATAAAAAAAAATAAATAAATATATATATATATATGTATATATATATATATATATATATATATATATATATATATATATATATATATATATATATATATATATATATACACACACACACACACACACACACACACACACACACTGGATTTTTTTTTAATCCAGCAATAATCGAGTGGTTGGATGTATGTGGGCAGCATCAACATGCTTGTTTTTCCATGTCAGGAATTTTTGACATCAGTTGTTTTAATACTATTTCATTAAAACACCATTTAGTGCATTCACTAAGTTTATTATTCTGTTTCCTTGTGGGGGCTGTTAACTGGTTCTCATAATGCAAGTGGTATAAATATATATATATAAACATACATACATATATACAGGTGCATCTCAATAAATTTGAATGTTGTGGAAAAGTTCATTTATTTCAGTAATTTAACTCAAATTGTGAAACTCATTTATTAAATAAATTCAGTACACACAAACTGAAGTAGTTTAAGTCTTTGGTATATAAAGTCTTGTGGTTCTTTCAATTGTGATGATTTTGACCTTTAACAAAAACCCACCATCCTGATATGGTGACATGCCAATCAGCTAATCAACTCAAAACACCTGCAAAGGCTTCCTGAGACTTCAAAATGGTCTCTCACTTTGGTTCACTAGAGCCCCTTTCACATTGCTATTCTGGCAAATACACAGGTAAAGTATTCCGGCAATTGTTCCCGGGTCGCTAGATTTTGCACTTTCACACTGCCAGTGATTACCCGGAATATGTACATGCTTTCACACACAACCCGTAAAGATCCTGTAACAACACGTGACATCAGGGCGTGATGTGTAATGTACTAGTCAAAACGTTAGGCACGTTATACTTTCCCTGAAACAAGCGAACGATCTCGGCGTCAGCGCGGAAAGTGAAGAACTAACTGATCTCTGCTTTATTACAGTTTGCACATATTTTTTCATCACGAACGTAGATCTTCCTTAAAAACAGCCGGTAAAAGAGTCATCACTTCAATACGGCAGTAGATCTGGCTTTTGTTCACATAGCGCTCTTCCCGGGTTGAACCCGGCAATGTTACTAGGTCCCCGACCCGGGTTCAATGCCGGAATCAATCCCGGGACATGTTTGCTTTCACACAGAAGGCGACACGGCAATGTTCCGGCAATTTGCCGGGCTTAGGCTACACAATCATGGGGAAGACTGCTGATCTGAAAGTTGACCAGAAAACAATCATTCACACCCTTCACAAGGAGGGTAAGCCACAAACATCCATTGCCAAAGAAGCTGACTGTTCACAGAGTGCTGTATCAAAGCATGTTAACAGACAGTTGAGTGAAAGGGAAAATTGCAGAAGAAAAAAGATGCACAACCAACTGAGAGCAGTGCAGCCTTATGAGGATTGTCAAGCAAAACTGATTCAATAATTTGAGTGAACTTCACAAGGAATGGACTGAGGCTGAGGTCAAGGCATCAAGAGCCACCACACACAGACGTGTCAAGGAATTTGGCTACAGCTGTTGTATTCCTCTTGTTAAGCAACTCCTGAACCACAGACAACGTCAGAGGCATCTTCCCTGGGCTAAGGAGAAGAAGAACTGAACTGTTGGCCAATGGTCCAACATCCTCTTTTCAGATGAGAGCAAGTTTTGTATTTCATTTGGAAACCAAGATCCTGGAGTCTGGATGAAGGATGGAGAAGCTCATCGCACAACTAGCTTGAAGTCAAGAGGAAAATGAGGAACAAGAGACCAAGAAATGCAGATGAGCTGAAGGCCACTGTCAAATAATCCTGGGCTTTCATACCACCTCAGCAGTGCCACAAACTGATCACCTCCATGTCACGCCAAATTTAGACAGTAATTAAAACAAAAGGAGCCCCTACCTAGTATTGAGTACATGTACAGTAAATGAACATAGAGAAGGCCAGCAACTCAATAAAAATGTGTTTTATTATTATTATTATTATTATTATTATTATTATTATTGGTCTTATGAACTATTCCAATTTGTTGAGATTGAATTGGTGGGTTTTTGTTAAATGTGAGCCAAAATCATCACAATTAAAATAAAGACTTAAACTACTTCAGTGCATTTATTTAATACACGTGTTTACAATTTGAGTTGAAATACTGAAACAAACGTTTCCATGACATTCTAATTTATTGAGATGCAACGTGTGTGTATATATATATATATATATATATATATATATATATATATATATATAATAAGAAAAAAAAACACATTTTAATAGCATCTTTCTCTTACATTAAAATCTTATTTTGGGACATAAAAATGCCGCAACTACACAAAATTTCATATTTTTGTTCAGTCTTTAATGATACTGAGTTTCTCTCTTTTCTCTTTGAGAATGAACTCTATATTATCTGATATGAGCCATTAAACACTTATGTATCACATATGAATCACAACTTTGTATATATTTATTTATTGAGATTCTGTCTAAATATTCAACAAACTGTTCCTTTAAAAATGATTATTATGCAATATGCCAGGCTTTACAGAGTTAAAATGGCTGTACCATGGTGCAGCAATGGTATCAGATGGAAATAACATAATACAGTAAATTATTAATCTATTCATGTGCCATGGTACATGACAAATAATACTACAAAACAAAAAGGGACATGCTTACAAAATGCCCAGCACCTGGGTAAATAAAATAAAAATAAAAAACACCAGGCTGAATCCAGTATTTTGGGTAAAAAGAAAATAAAAGAAAAGAAAAGAAATACGTACCTACATACTTTTTTTTAATAATAACCCAGTGTTTTTAGAGTGAATAGTGTAATAATTATAATAATAATAGAATAATTATAATGATAATTATAGTCATAGTTATTAAATATCACAAACACATATTTGATTTTGTTTTTAAAATAAGCTGATAACAGCTGTAACCCCTTCTCTTTAGAGGACATCTCAAAATTTGGGCTGATCTTAGCAATTTTATCCACAAAGTTTATATGTTTATATACTGTATATGTGTGTGTGTATATGTGTGTGTGTGTGTGTGTGTGTGTGTGTGTGTGCTCTTGTTTTTGTGACATATCAGGACACAACTCTGTATAATAGGTATGGCACAGGTATCACAAGGAGAGGACGACTTATGAGGACATAACCCATTTCAGCATTTTTCAAAATGCTTAAAAATCATACAGAATTAGATTTTTTTTTTTTTTTTTTTTTTTTTTTGAGAAAGTACAAATGCACAGTTTCCTGTGAGGGTTAGGATTAGGGGTAGGGTTGGTGAAGGGCGATAGAATATACAGTTTGTACAGTATAAAAACCATTACGCCTATAGGATGTCCCCACTTTTCACAAAAACAAATGTGTGTGTGTGTGTGTGTGCATGTATAAACTGGTATTATCCAAAAAAACATACTTTTAATATTTTTTGCTTAGTATGTCTAAAACACACATTTGTTTTTTGTTTACTTCTGTTTATTTCCATACTTAAAAATAAAAATAAAGAGCCAATGAATTTTTCTACCTTAAATGTAACCCTTTTATATTTCAATTAAAGCATTAGTATATGTTTATTAAGTTTTGTTCTTTTTTTTCTCTCATAATGTTTCTCCCATGTTAGCTGCTCCCCACAATGTATATGATTTCCCGTTTTATGGTCTCTGTGGGGACATCTGGTGCTAACAATGTATGAAAACCCCCAACCACCACACACACAGTACAGTTTTTTATTTATTTATTTATTTATTTTTTTATGATGATTCCCCATTCTATTGGTAGATGGCACTAATCTTTGTTTTAGAAACAAACATACTTAGATTTATAAATTTTCCTCAGTTCGTTTTCTTCAAAATATGGTCAAAGTCGTCAAAAGTGCAATATGTTTCAATAGACTTAATTTGAGCTAATTTTAAATTTTAGCGTGATAGTTTTTTATTTCTCTCTCATTCTCTATCTCTCTCCTCTTACAGTGAAAGCAGCGCGTGAGTCTGGGTGTGAATGAGGGCGGTGCAGGGGGCATTATTTGAGCTCGTGTTTTAGGACTGCAGGAGGAGGGGTGCTCAAACACAGCTGTACTTGTTCAATCACACTCACTCCTGTCACCCTGTCTGGGGAACATCGAGGGCACCATCACAGTCAGCTCGTTCTTAAGGGACTAATAAACACATTTATTACTACTGAATTTCACTAGAAATGACTTTACTTAGGTGATCTTACGAGAGAGCTTGACCACGGGGGTTTCCAGGACTCCCCGCGCACTGACCAGCAGAACCACAAAAAAACTTCGCAAACTTGTTCGTTCCCATCGTCTCTGAGGACTTCACCAAAGCGGCGATGGAACATCCTTGGTGCTTTTACGCGTTTATTTTAACGCTGATGTCCTGTGTTCATTGTTCCCAGAGCATCGAGAGAAATAAGGCTATTCCAGCAGGTAAGAGTCCGTTACATTGGGACGCACACTCTGCTGCGTCATTCTCACCGAGCGCGACGCGACGCGACGCAACTAGTCTAGAACGCTCGCGTTATATAAAATAGCCTAATTATGAAACGGTTAACTAATTTGACGATGACGATATGTATCTTTAATAACCTTTGAAATCATTAACCAATCAATCATTTAACTTTCACATATACATAAGCTTAACATATAGAAGAAGAAATAAAAATAGAAGGAAACAAATACAAATAATGCTATTTCAATTTGACTGAACATGAATGATCTTCAATATTTGAAAACTAGGCTACTGTAAAATGTTACATTTCAGTTAGGGGAGAGCAGAGCTACAGTCACATGGGGAAGTTGTCACTAGGGGACATTTCAGGACATTTTTGTTTGTGTGTGAATTCTGAAAACTGAGATTCAATGTCATATTTCTGTAAAATATATTCCGTAACGAGTGAACACTTCATTGACATATATGAAACAAATCATCTGTTGGAACAAGTTTTGACTTTAATTATAATCTCTGTTGACTTTAAAGAAGTTTAAGGTGTTTCTTGTGTGTTTCATAACTGTTTTACTCTATACATTTAACTGAAAAACCATAATAGGCTGTTTAATGGTAGGTTACCTCATAGAGTGTTACAATGTGCATCACTCATGCAATAATGTTCATTTTTTTTATTTAGTTAATCAGTTAGTAGCCCAGACTTTAAGTTTTGTGTCTATAAAAAAAAAAAAAAAAAGACTTTCATAAATAACCCATTCTGGGAAGAAAAGGTGTGACAACTTGCCCCGGATTCCCCTACAGTACACCTTGCTTCTTGTTGGGACGTGAGGAATGTCAGGTAGACCTATTTTCACACAGCCTTGCCGTTTGGGAATGTACTCTATGCCTGTGAGATATAACACTATGCTGTTCAATCTACAGTGCTTATAGTCGTGTAGTGCAATAACTAAAATGTAATAAAATTGTAATACACACAGTTAATGCACAGTTAATTAACCCTAATGAGTTGAGCATTTCTTTGAAGCATAACAACTTTTTTAATTACTTTCTGGATTACATTAGGTTGTACAGTAATTTGTTTGTGATGATAAAAACATTTACAGCCTAAAATGTGTTTATTAAATAACTAAAACACATATGGTTTGAGAACAGTTGCTTGTGCCTTTTTAGTTATAGGGATATAAAGATGCTAGTTAAATAGACATGACTGCTGCAATCTTTATTCTTGAAAGTTCTAGAACTGCCTTTGCATTGTATATACAAGGCAATACAAGTAACCCATCTACCAGCCAGCTCTGGGACAGAGTGATGCATTAAGATGTTCTAAACAATCCTCTGTGCTCTGGGTCATAATTCACAATATAATCAAGCAGTGCTAATTCTCATGTGTCATTTCCTTGAGATCAAATGCCAGTTAGTCACTTAGCATTACATTTATATCAAACTTTGACAGAACTTTATTGCAAGCTTTACTAATGAATTCCCGTCTGAGAAGAATCTTTCTAGAAAGGTCACTGGGTAAAACTTTCCAAAAGCAAAACCCCAAAGTGCAGCCATGTGTCACATTTGAGAACTGTACGACTGTGGTTTCACACAGATGGAGGGCAAAGGTGTGTATTTTGTCAGCATATTTATAGGCTATCTGTGAGGCAGAAACATCTGGCGTTCAGTATAACACAACTAAAGCACTGTTTTCAAGGAGTTAATCTTCTGTTTCACATTTAATGCATTTGAAGGTGTTTCAATACAAATCAATGAGCCTTGACACCTTAAGTATCATCCCTTGTCATAGCAAAAAAAAAAAAAAGAAAAGAAGAAGAAGCCATTTCACACTATCTGTTTTATAAATAAGAAGCTTGTATTGTTCATCATGGACAGATGCCCAGCATGAAATACCATTTGTGACATATTTTACTTCCATAATCAAAAACAATTTTGAATGAAACCAGAAAGACTAGGACTTAATTTAATCAATCAGGCTACCCAGGTTCGCTGGAAATGCTTGACACTTCCTACATTTCTGCAAGGCAAAACAACATACTTCTACATACAAATTTCTGCAGTTTCCAGTTTAAATGAACATCAGAGGCAGGAAAACTCTGACAACATTTATTCCTTTTCACACAGATTATGATTTACAAGGCCAGAGTTCTATTTAAGCAAAGCCTAAGTTTCGCACAATTTATTGAAGAATATTATGACCTCAAAATTATTAAATTTTTTTATACTTTTGATGTTATCATCACATATAAAGCTTCCATGTATGGTATTTCCAAAAAATAAGCACTCCTGTATGAATCCTGTGAAACTGTAGTTCGACAAAACACCTCAACCTGCGCTAAAACTTAAATGTTAAAATAGATAAAATAGCACAGTTGCATCAATGCTCCTGCATTTGTTAATACTGTCGGGTAGGTTTAAGGTTGGGTTTGGTGTAGGGGGTTATGTTATTTTCCAACATGATAGAACATTGACATTTAGTGACACTCCCTGAACATATGAATTCTGCATCGCAACACATTGCTGAATAAACGTACCTGGTCTCAAGGCAAAAACTTACCTGTACCAATAAGCACATATCACTGCAGTTTTCAAAATAAATGAACACTAGAGGCAGTAAAACTCCAACACCTTTTATTCCTTTTCACACAAATTTACAGTTTCAATTAATAAAGCATAATTTTTGCACAGTTACTTGAAGAATATTATGCTGCATCAACAAATGTTTTGTTTTTAAATCAGTTTTGCATTCTTTAACACTATCGGGTAGGTTTAGGGTTGGGTTTTGTGTAGGGCATATTTCCAACACGATAGAGCATTAACTTTTCGTGACACGTCCCGGATATTTTACTTCTGAGCCACCACGATACATACCAGAATTACGTGATAAAAATACAGCAATACGTACCTATATCAATGTCATAATAACTTGCCAGGGTTCATGTATTGAACCCGTGTTTTAAATTAAAATTAAATTAAATTAAATTAAATTTATGCATTTAGCAGACGCTTTTATCCAAAGCGACTTACAGTGCATTCAGGCTATCAATTTTTACATATCATGTGTTCCCGGGGAATCGAACCCCCAACCTTGCGCTTGCTTGCTTGCTAGCGCAGTGCTCTTCCAGTTGAGCTACAGGAACACTGTTTTACAGGTTTTAGTGCCACTCAGTGGACATTTCTTTTTGAAACTACAGCGAAACGTGCAGTAAGTTATGTAAAAACGGTGTTGCAGAAAAGTACCCAGAGGCATGTATTTTTATGAGACCAGGTTGGAAGAAAAGGCAATAAAAACACAACAACATGCATCGGTACCTACATAATAAAAATGTGGTCACAGTCATGCATTGAACACATTTTAGCACCAGTAACTAGACATTACACTTTAAAACTGTCAAAAAAAATGCAATTAGATTGCCAATTACAGGAGTGTGGCTGAAAAATGTATGTGCCCTCTAGAAACTTGCGTTCTGCAAGTGAACGTCGCTTGATTGTGCCATCTCAAAGAAGCACAAAGTCACTTTTACAGACTTTTAAATTAAACGTTCCCTCCTGGTGGAATGACTTTCCCAACTCAATCCGAGCAGCTGAGTCCTTAGCCATCTTCAAGAATCGGCTTAAAACACATCTCTTCCATCTTTATTTGACCCTCTAACTTTATCACTCAATATTCTAATTCTATTCTTAAAAAATCTAACTACCTTTCTAATATATTTGTTTTCTATTTTTCTTTTCATTTATTATGCAATTATATATATGTGTGTATGTGTAAAGACCTCTAACTAGCTTGTTATATTCTTTTTTTTATTCTGTTTTCTTTTTATTTGTTGTATTGTTTAGAATCCCATGCTACGTGTGCTGTGTTGACCTGGCTGAGACTTGTTGTGCCACTTGTGTGTCATTGCTCTTTTTGTTGTTTTTGATTGGTTCCACTGTCTTTGGATAAAAGCGTCTGCTAAATGAATAAATGTAAATGTAAAATAAGAGGGCATGATGACATCAGACAAAAGAAAAGTTGTTTTAGAAAAGTAGCACCTTTACAAAAAATTTAATTTAGATTTGGTATTACGTCCACTGATGAATCACAAGAAATAACACCATCTATTATGTTGACTTTAAACTCTACCACGTAGCACACGCTGTCGATTAAACCACTGACACATACCAGTCTCAAGAAATGCGGCTGTAAATTTCCAAATTTAAGGTGCAGAGCAGATTAAAATCTAAATGGGTTTCTTAATTGACCCTGATTTGAGGTTTGGTGTACCTTTATGCACAGTAATTAAGCTAGAGTCATTAACAGTTGGTATCTAGATGATGCATGCTGTCCTGAACACAGGGGAAGCTATAGAAAGAAAAATACATGCCTTTATGTAGACAGAAAGGGAGTGAACGGCACAGGAAACGTCTGGCGTTTGCGGCATGACATCACCCAGTCTTTAAACCCATCCGTCAGCCTGAATATCCTAGAAACTGAAGTGTTTAAATGTGAACAATCTGCCTCGCGTCTCTTGAGGTCGTCTCTACTCAAATGCCTGCGGGAGACCTATCACCTCCTGTGAGTTTTCAATGTCCACCCACGTTTAGACTTCTGTGAACCCTTCACAATGAAACATTGGCCTGTGAGTTGAACTGCAGTGTAAGATTTACGACTTCCGAGTCCCAGTAAAAGAGAGCATATATGCTTGTCTATAGTGTTGACTGCTGGACCTGGCAGCCCTAGACTGTAATTGGCCTTGTGCAACATGGTGTCAGTCAACCGCACACTTGATTAAAGAAGTCTGGTTTATATAAGCAGTTTAGATGGATGTTGGCTGTGTTTGTCAAACCGTTAAATGATTATCCGAGCCAAAAGACAAACAAAAGTACAGTTGTATAGTCACATCCAAACTTTGTGCCACAACCCTTTGTTCTCTAGTCTGTGGTTTTACTTATTCTCTAATCAAGTTTTGCAGGCAGCTGATCAGATTTGTCAGAAATAAGCATTTCTGTGCTTGTGACTTTTATTTGATTGACTATGAGCTCTTAGGGACAATTCAAAATGCATGTTTCCATAGACAGATGATCATTTTAGAGAACATTTTAATGTCCGAAGTTATTTTTAAGGAGTCTAAATGCAATAAAGACAGGCCAGTTTTTTTTTTTTTGTGAAAAAAAAAAGTTATTTGGTGGGATTTACGATATTCTGGTCAGGGGATCAGGCTTGTTTGTTCCTTTAATGTAGGTCTGTGAGATTTTACACCTGTTTTATCTATCAGATCTGAAAGTTAATAACATGTACATTAGGGTTGTGCCAATAGACGATTTGTGTATCGACGATAATCAGAGATATCGACCATATTAGGCTCATTCACCTATTAATGTATTAGATTATAATAGCCAATAATAACCATTATTATTTTTATTTTTATTGGGCGCCTTATTATAATTTTGCTATCAAATTTGCCAAGCTATTTCACTTCAGCACCGCATTTCACACACACACACACACCGCACGCAAAAGAGGATTAGAGCCTGTAACTTAGTCATTTAAGAAGTTGAAACGCTTTTAACTCTGATAATTCGTTAAATCCATGAAATGAAAGGGATAGATAGCGAGGAGTTGGTGTCCCACACATTTGATGGCTGGTACACGGCAACGCGCTCTTCTCATACATGATATTAACTCTTTGTTCGCGTTACAAATAAATAAAGACAAAAAATAAAAGGCGCCAGAGCGAATTTATCATCCATAGTGGTTCTCACGTAATCCTTCTCTTAAAGACTGATCACGTATAACACACACTATGTGGTGAAGACATAGAAGGACTATTTGAGAACCACTGTGGATAAGTTCACTCTGACGCCTTTTATTATTTTCATGCACACCGCACCATAATGTGATGCATGCAAAATACATAGCTTTTGCAGATTACGGTATTTCATTGTACTTTAACAAGTAATCTGAATGGCAAATATATGTGCAATATTTTAAATGAGCGCTCACTAACTGAGTCTAACGCCACATTTATGTAAGAATGCATCTCATTCTTGTTTTTGATGTGGTGCGTCGGTCTTGCCATGGGGAGCACGGTCCGGAGCGCTGTATGACTAATGAATCAGTTCAATTAAACTTTACTGCAAATATTTGAACTTACCTGTTTGGAATACTTTATATTTAATGTGTCCGTGCATGTCCAATGTAAGTGTTAAATTGTTGGACTTTAAATGAAATCTACTATTGATTTTCACCGTTGGCTGATTTTGCAGAACATTTAAACTGATAACTTTCGTGCTCAGATGCGGAAAATTTGTCACTGGACACTCGATATGACCGCTTCTTCTGACTATATATGAACTAGCTGGTTTAAATACAGTATTTTAATATTTAACGTTAGTTTATTAGTATGTCTGAAAGTATATTTTTTTGATTATTGGTGATAGGCTCTATCTCGCGCATCTGCACGCGTTTAAAACACCAAATAGTTATTCTATGACAAGATCTCTCTCTCTTGCTCCACCCATGCACGATAATATCTTGTATCATCAATCTCACGGGCTGACGATATGACGATCGGAAAATTGACCATATCGCCCAACACTAATATACATCACCTTAATTAGCCATCCAATTTAAGGTATCATTCATATCTGTACCATCTGGTCCGGGACGAGTAGCTGGTCAAAACTTAGGAAAACCCATGGCGATGTGAATTCACTTCTGGGAATTTTTAGTTAATTCCTAAGATCCGAGCAACGGAAAAGTTGAGGAAAGCTCAGCTGTATGCAAATGAGGATCTGGACAACAGCAAATATCTGTGATGTACATGACATGTGTCATGTTAATACTCCTGTATATTTCATTCGTTCTTCAAATATAACACCCAACTGTCCACAAATAGCAATCATGAGTAAATTTGCTTTCATCTTTGCAGAACTGTGATATGAAGAGTGTACAAAGTAACAGATCTGTAGCAATAGCGGGAAGGAGCATAACACATAACGTGCACAATACCAGTATAAACACACGGATATCTATTGGTATAATATGCATCGCATGACTAAACTTTCGTCATCGTTTTCAAAAGCCTCCGTTTTCACAGTTCACACTACAACATGAAAATGGTGTTTTCAAATGATTCCACTTTGGAGAGCGTTTTCAAAATGCTCAGATTTCCTTGATTAAAAATGCTGTCTCAGTGTTGACGTAAGGCCAAAACTTTAAACCCATAAAAGGAGATGCGTTTTCAAATGAAAACAAATTAGTGTGGACAAGGGACATAATGCCACTATCATCTCCATCCATGTTGTGCCTCTCCCAAGGTGAGGTGCTTTTCTGCCAGCTCTGATGTCACTGTCCTTTTCCAGGTGATCTTTGGTCTTCTTTGTCTTCTCTTACCAGGTGGTGTCCATCTAAGTGTCACTTTCATGATGTGTTGCTGGTCCATTATTAATACATGTCCAAGCCCTCTCATCCATATGTGCTTGAGCTCAACTGCCACACTGTGACACTTTGTTCTTCTGTATAGCTCTACATTTGAAATTCTCTACCACATATTGTTTTCTCAAGCAAGAGTTTTAGAAGACAACCAGATTTATTGTATCATTCTGCAACACTCTCCAGCATTCAGAACCATGCAACAAGAACACTTTGAAGCATAACAACTGAACAAAAAAACACGCTCTGATGGCACATACGTTGCCGGTACTCACAAATAACGGTGTGCTAAGAGACTAAGTTTTTTTAAGAGACTCAGCCTTTTCCGACGAGTGGGCATTGCCGGATCCTCTTCATCGTTGGTGGTGGCGGCTGCATCCGCACCACTCTGATAATGAAAATGCTATTTTTTTCTTACTTCTCTCATGTTTTCGTCGAGGAACCTGAGATGTTTGTGCCGAGGGTCTATGGCGGACACGAGAAGACTTAGCATTCACACTGTCATTTTAACACCAAACCTAAAGATATTAAACAATAGCCATAAGGATATAGTCTCAAGTTGATTAGACAGCTTTTATGAACTTACCAAACATTCAAAATTGATGTGTTGGGTGCTTGTTGTATATAATTTTATTTTTATTAGCTGATTCCTCACAAAGGGCTTAGAAAATATGTAAAGAAATCAAACCAGCACCAGGATTTTCTCCGTTGCACACATGGGGATTTGCTGTAAGCAGACCGTTGTTCCTATGCCTCAACCAAACTGTAACCAGCAACAGCCGATTAGAGAAAAACCATGTCCTTTTTTTAGGTTAGCATCTTGTGTCATTACATACTGTTTTTGGTTGGTATAGATGTCTTTGGTCGGGGGTTGTGCTTATATTTCACTCGATCCTGGCCAGGTGGGTCCACATGTTTGGTTGAGATGACAGCATTCACACATATAAGTGAACATTACTAACAGAATAATCGCACCAGAGTTTGTTTTAATCCAACCAAACCTGCAAAATCTAAATACAGTTTAAGAATAACCAACAGTGATAGCTAACCATTGTTTTTCATATCCTTATTTAACCCCTATAACTGTGTGCGGTCTCCAAAACACAAGGTTACAAGGATTTACAGAATCAGACTGAAGCTGTTCTTAAGTTTGGCTTCTGTAATTGCTCTGGCCAATATAGCATTCCAACTCCAAGTCAACTCTCAACTCCGCTCAGCACAGGAAGTGACTACAGTAATTGTGAGCATTAGATGACGGCAGGCCCAATTTTGGTGATGTCAACCCAGTGACCCCCTTTTATATATTTGTTCTTCAAACTTGTGATTGTTTTTCCAGCCAATGGGGAAATAAATAAGAGTTACTGGTAAGTTAAATCCTCAACTGAACTATTGTGGCCAAGCCCATGTTAAACCAGATGCTGCTGACGTCATGCAATGTTCCATTCTTGAGGCATTTACAGCTGCACTAGAGGGGTGCAATCGACACACATCCCCTCTTGCTAGTGTACTACTAGATTCTCTGCTTATAGACACAGGGGCATGTTTAAACAATCAAGGAAATTTCCAAGCCCTAAAAGAGAAAGCTTTCCTATTTTAGTTGCGGACAGCTGAAATAATGTCTGACTTACAATAGCCCCACCACCCTTTTCCCCTCAGTTTGTTCTGCGCACAACCTTCAAATTTGGTTTCTGGTCGCTAAATGATAACACATTTGCCAGTCACCTGGCTTCAGGCAGAAAGATTTAGAAAGGGTAATGGAATATCTGCATGTCTGTGTTTACATATAAGTATCTCGTTGTCGAGTCACAGCTATCTGTGGTTACATGAATTCTTCCGATATGACATCAGCTTTTGTTTTCTCAGTGTAATGAGGCATAAGTCTGAGCTCTAAATATTTTTGTGTATTTATGTTCTGGCAGCTGATTCTGGTGATTTTGGTTGGGATAGTGTTAACATGCTCATGTTAAGCGGGCAGAACAGGGTACTCCCTACACCAATTCGGAAGTGCTGGTCGGCTGGAGAAACACAGTGACATACTTTCGGTATGAATGAATGGGCACTGTGGTAGAGTCTGGCTTTTGAGGGATCAGACCGCCTAATGAGGTCAGTTATGTGACTCAGTAGAGTTTTCATGCTTCCGAGAACTGCCTTAAGTGAGAACGCCTCTTTTACTATCCGTCTTATTTGCTGCTGTTACTCTGTGTACTTGTTTAAACTGACTTGGTTTGAAATAGATTTAGATGATGTTTTAGGTTTGGCTTAATTAAAAAAAAAAAAAAAAAAAAAAAAAAAACAATTACAAATCCTCAACTGTTATTATAACTATTATTGCACCATCCTGTTGCACCATCATGAGCACAAAATTTGACTTACTGCACTAAAAAAAGTCAAATTTTGTGCTCAGGATGGTGCAATAATAGTAATAATAACAGTTTAGGATTTGTAATTTTTTTGTAAAATATATATGTGTGTGTGTGTGACCCTGGAACACAAACCAGTCTTAAGTTGCTGGGGTATATTTTTAGCAATAGCCAAAAAATTTTAAAATCTTAAAAAATGGATCAGAATTATAATTTTTTCTTTTATGCCAAAAATCATTATGATATTAAGATCATGTTCCATGAAGATATTTTGTCAATTTCATACTGTAAATAAATCAAAGTGTATTTTTTTTTATTAGTAATTGCATTGCCAAGAACTATATTTGGACAACTTTAAAGGCAATTTTCTCAATATTTAGATTTTTTGTGAACACTCAGATTCCAGATTTTCAAGTTGTATCTCAATTATTTCCAAACCTAATAAACCACAATACATCAATAAATCAATCGAAAGCTTATTTATTCAGCTTTCACATAATGTATAAATATTAATTTCGAAAAAATTACACTTAAAACTGGTTTTGTGGTCCAGGGTCTCACACACACACACACATACAATATTAACTTTTAAATAATAATAATAATAATAAGTCAATTTAAAGGCCTGTTTTCTGCAATAAATGCTAAAATTCCAGTCCTAAGATCTTTCTGAATGTAAAATTTTCCCTGCAATGTAATAATTTCAAATCAAAACGAGATTTGTTTAATTTACTTTTATTTATGTGTATATATGATTGTAGTTTTCCGCAATCGTTTGCATGACCTAGCTTATCTTGGAATTAAGCCTTAGCAGGCATTGGTACTATGAAAAAAACAAAAACAAAAAAACTATATATATATAAAATACACACACTCACACACACACACACCACACACACACACACACTCACACAGACAAATCTGCACTATTTGGCCATGTGTTGGCCATGTGTATTTTGTGACATTTTATATTGTTTACAGTATCAGCAGTTCATTAAATTATGATGAAACAATGGAGAAAAACATCATAAATGTGTAGAAGCACTGGGTAGTCAAGAACTCTGCATTTTAAAGAGCCAATTGAATTGCCTGCATTTTAATTGTGGAGTGATGTTCCACAGTCCCAGATAAATAAGTAGCCTGCATTATTCTCCACAATCAAGCAATCAAAACGAAGCTTACTAGATGGGAAATGGCACTATGCGGACAGTAATTTATTTATTTATTACAGGATGCTATTAGAAAGTACAATTCATTCTTAGTTCATTCCCCAGTATGATTTACCCACCTGATGTATGTTGATTCTCCAGAGCCAACCAAAAAAAGTGTGAAAGGCCATGTTATTGTAGGCTGAGAGCTTTCTTAAACACACTCCGTCTCCAGAGCCCCAAGCATTACTTGGAAGATAAGCTGAGGGGGCCACAGAGTAAACAAAATGTGTTCTCTAGTTTCCCACTCATATCGTTGAGAAAACAGTTTCTTTAAGGGGGAGTCTTTCTCTTTTTTTTTTTTTTTTGACTCTGAGTCTCCTACGGAAACTTGAGTGTTCTGTGTGGTAGAAGTTCTGAGTGTATTACGGTGGCCTTCCAGTGCAGTGTGAGAGTTTACAGAGACGGGCCTGACTGTGTGCAAGGAACACTTTTAAAGAACCACTCTGAGAAAAGAAACAGCTTGCCTGTCTGAAGCAGCATTCCTCTGGACCTCAGCAGTTCACACCGATCTGTCAAACACTGTCTCCTCAGGTAGGCCCAGCCTATGTGGTACATACAAAATAGCCATCTTTTAATAGTCCAAACAGCTTTTTTTCCACAATTTTTTTGCTTCAGCTCTAAAAACATACATAAATTAAATTCTTCACAGTATTGGACACTGACCTCTCTGTCTACACTGAATGTCTGCTTGCACTACTTTAAGCACAATCTGTAGACTCCATTAACACACATTATTGCCCTACAGGGTGCACACTCCCATAATATGATTCCTCTGGTTTTGTAATTCTTTCTGTTTTACATGTAGTCTGCATGAATCAAAGAAAATACATCCTAACAGAGCGCTTTTTCACAGCTGCTTAACGTTATTACATGCTGTGCAGTAGCTTGGTTTCTGTCTTTGAGAAGATATTTTAGAACCACTAATCATGTCTTCCTCAGTTCCTGTGAAGCTTACTTTCACTATATGGCAGATATTAAAGACCCATCAAGATATATGAATCATTATTTACCATTTTAAAAGTAGCTTTTGATAGAAAAATAGGAGAAACAGCTTATTATCTTATTATCTCATAAGTTAGAAATTATATTTGGGGATCTGAAACCCCTGAAAATAGTCACATTACACAAATGGGCAAAAAAGATAAATTGTCTATTGCCAATAGTTTAGTAATGTATGAAGCACAGTTCACAGAGAGGTCACTTTCAAACCAAGAAGCTTTCTGCTGCTTACAGTGATATGACTAATGCAGAATATGCATGGAGACATCTTCCACTCTCATGAAAAATTGGCATCACACGAATTTCAAATTACTCAATTTTGACTGTGAAAATTTGCCAAGTAACAGTAAATGTGACCATACTTTAAGTATTATACATGAAACTGCCCATTAATGAGGTTTTTCTAAGTGATCAAACTTTTTTATTTTTACATAGTAAGTAACCATCCAGAACCACTCAGAAATGCCCTATACCAGAACCAAGGATCCACTTTGAACACCCTATTAGCAACTAAAAAGACCTGAGCAGTCACCTTTCAACCCCCCAAAAAACAACCAAAACAACTTTGCAATCTTCTTGGCAAATCCTGTATTTGAGCTGAGTGAAATGTCTAAGTCACCTGCTTATCTTCACATAATTGCAGAAGGTGCCGTTCGACCATCACAGCATGAGCTGTGCGTCATCACATACTTGTGTTTATATTTGTAGCCATAGCAACTGATTCTCTCTATGTTTGGTAGCCTGGATCCAGCTCTCAATCTCTGTAGCACGGCACAAAAGAAGACAGTGGCTAGAGTAAGGTTTACAGTTTTTTGCTGTTATCTTGATATCTCAAGCAAAGTTTAGGTTATTTGTGGGTCAAAGAAATTAGTGGGGTTTTTTGTTGGCCTTATGGGAAGACTAAAGAGAGAGAATTTAACATCCCCCCCCCCCCCCCCCCAGATTTCAAGACATGTTGGGAAATAGTCTACAAATTCTGCAAAAGAGTGGATTTTTAGATTTTATAGCCATGATTGGATAGAGTCAGATGGATATTATGTTGTGATTGATTATACACTGGAATGGATTAGTGTGAAACTTTATTATAAGTACAAGGAGAAAATATTGAAAGAATCATGCCAGATGCAGAAACACCAGTCCCGAGGTGTAATAAATTTAAGATTGGCAAAGAATGGAAAATAAAAAAAACATTGGCGTGTTCTGGAAATAATGACATCTGGATGTTGGTTCTGACCAAGAAACATCTTGTTCAAACATGCAACCATTGATTTATCTGAGATTTATCCTACAGATCCCAGGGGAAAATGGAAAAAGTTTGCTGTCTCAAAGCCTTAAAAATGCCATGAAGATCTTAGTTATGTTTCATTCAAGTATCCGTATTGTCTAAGATAATTCTCCTAAAAACCCATAAGAGAAATGAAACAGATACAAATTAGACACTTTTGGGGATAAAGGAAGAATATGAAGCTAAATAATAATAATAATGTGACTAACATAGCCAAGATTATTTGGTTGTGCAAGAATTTAATAAGAAATGTTTGAGTTCATATTGAGATATTTTAATAGAAAGATCAATTTTGAGTTTACTGGGGTCTTGAGCAAGTCACCATTCGATCACTATTATATTTAATCTTGCTGTTAGAGAAATAACTAAGATAAAGAGATTTTTTTGTCTTGCTTATGGGATTTTACAATGATTAAAGACACTTCAGATTTCCTTTACCATGACCCGTGATGTAACCATTGAAAAAGAACTAGATGAAGCCTTGCAGATATCACATTTCAGAGTAACAGTCCAGACACTTCATTGTATGAATTCCCCAGATGTTATTTTAAACCTAACCTGCTCACAGAAAGGGGCTTTCTCAGACAACAAGGCCCAATGAAACCTGGGCATGTGTAGGATGCCGTGTGCATGTGCACATGTCGTGACCGGCATGACTCTCTAGCGGCCTTCTGTTGAATATAACATTATGGTCTAAGCATCCAGATGTGCAGATTATACATTTACAGCATGTTACAGAACAGCATATAGCTTATGTGAGAGGAACCAGGCCTTTCTGTCTGGAACGTAGACAAAAATCAGATGGATTGCAATGAAACACAATAAGGTCTCCAAGGGTTTCAGGTTTTTCTTAAGAAGTCCTCACCCATTGTAATGGGTTCGGACGAATTATGATTCATATTCTGGCCCTTTTCTTATACATTAGCTCATACTGTATATATGCTTCCCTGGAAGCTTTGCAGTTTTTTCAAAATGTTTAGTGCAGACTGTTGAGGTAATTCAGTCAGACAGAAGGTGCTGGACCCCTTAAAAGTAAATGGCCTGGTCAGTGCTGATAGCCTTGTGGATAATGCACAGATATATAGAGCTGTTGTGCTTTGGGCGTCCTGAGTTTGAGTTCCGGCTTATGGACCTTTACCATTCTTGTCCCCCATATCTCTCCCACTTTGCTAACTGTCTAGCAAATAAATCTTAATTTTTTTTTTTTTTTTTAAGCCGATCATTTGCGTTATAATGCTAGTGATTTATCATAGTGCAAACATATGTCTATTGAATGCTGATAAGACCTTAGAGCCACAGAATTCAAGCCAAAGGAAACAGGGACTATGGAAAAACTCCCTAAAATTGTTTGTTAAGGTGAAGAAAAAACCTTGGAACAGAATGCAGCACAATCATTCAAGTGTTGATGTTCCAACTTCAATAAATGGGCTGGTTTAAACCTCTAACCCTGAAATGTTCACATGGGATCCAAAATACAGTATTTTCAGTAAGCTATTTTCTTTAAGCGTGAAAATCTTTGGGGTTTTTAAGTTAGTGTAAGCATGAAGTTGCAGCTGAGTTTACTTCAGTATTCTGATGTATTTCCAAGTGAAACAGAATATTCAATGAGAAGAAACAGAATGCAGGGGGATTGATTTTTGCGCACCTCTTCACTATCTCTTGCTCACACAGACCGACGGTTGGACAGAGGGGTAAGGGTGTTCTGTCTAAGAAATCGAATTGTAATTAGGCTTTTTTAATTATTATTTGTTAACACAATATTTCCATGCTTGGCTCAGAACATACAGAGTACTAGCAATTTATTCTGAAATGGTTTAGTTGAGCCATTTCATGAGGTGAGAAATCCTGTTGCCCCCACCATAACTCCCCATTTTATTGGTGAATGTGTAATAATGTGTTCCATTCCAAAATGAATAAGGCAAGGACGCTGACCTTCCCATTCAACCCAATTTCCACCAGGGATATTTAGAAACCTTCCCACGTTGCTCCTACCATAGAGAAAACATTTCAAGTTTCAGTGTTTACTTTGTGAGTGGTAAACTAGTTTCTTCTAACCCAGTTTAGTGGGCAAAGATCACCTAAATCACCTGAAAGGCAAATATCCTGTGACTAATCACTCTGATGCCTCTGGAAATTACTTTTAAATGTAGATCAAAGCATTTTTTTGAAGGCCACAGCATCATATGCAAAATCAATCGAGGATTTATTCTACATGCTTGCCATTTGTTTGCATTCTTTCATTTGTAAAACCTACACTGTGTTAAGAGAGTTACAGATGATGAACACGCATCCTGATATATATATATTTTTTCTTAAGTTTATTAAAGATTTCTCTGGGGCTGATTTCCAAACCCTAGAAATGACGAATGATTGAAGTTACCCGGCCCTTCACACCCCAATCTGTAATTTATTTTCCCACACTGCTCTACTAGAGGGTCTGTACCTGGTCACTGGCACGTCCAGCGGAAATGTAGTTGCTGCTTGCGAAACTAAGACACTCTTCTGTTCACTAACCATCAACACCACTGTTACCACCATCATATGTAACACTGCTACTCAATATAGAACATGTCCTGCCAAAAACCATTTCAAATCATGGTTATTTTAACTTTACTGTGCATGTATTCTCAAAACAGGAAGGAATGAACTTTTGGGATTCAGTTTTGTGAGTGTTGACATAGGTTTGAGGTTTGGTTTGGAGTAATAAGACACCCTCTACTTCATACTGTAGGCCAAAGGGGACATATATAGTTTGGTAAAGAGGCTCTTTAGGGAATGGCAGGGTTTTGGTCAACTTAAAGAATCCTAGATATCTAAAGATTTTTGAGGAATACAGTCTAGGAATAGTAGTGTTTCTACACTTACACCCCCCACACTTAGAAAAAGGTCATACTGTTTTATTTTGCTAGACGTCCTTTTTTTTCTAACAAAGACATTTTATTTCTCAATTTTCTTGTCACCAGAAAAACTGCTTGTACTTACTGTTGCAACACAGGAGACTGATGGCTTCCACCGCTTCATGCAGTCAGCAAACTACTTCAAATTCAATGTGAAGGTAAGGTCACACTCTCTTCCCACTAGGTAGATGCTTCATTTCTTCATGGTTTATGTAGTATGTTGATTGAGATGCTGTTTGAACTGATATGTACTGAACACAGGTGCTGGGGATGGGAGAGGAGTGGAAGGGAGGGGATGTGGGTCGATCCATTGGTGGAGGCCAGAAGGTTCGACTACTAAAGGAAGCCATGGAGTCTCTGGCTGACCAAGAGGACTTGGTGATCTTATTTGTGGACAGGTATTGTGCATGGCTAGGGTCTTTTTTGGGGCGTGGGGGGGTAGATAAGAAATTGGGGAGTTGGATAATATTAACTGGCCATAAAGCTGGTTTGTTTTAATAGTTTAATTGGTTTTTAGAGGTTTAAGAAACTGTTCAGATGGTTAGGCTCTCAGAGTCCAACCATGTGTAAATGATTAAAATTACATCATGAAGCACTTTTTTTTTTTTTTTTTTTTTCAGGATGCTCAGCCAATAATTCATGTCCCACTTTATATTAGGTACTTTACTATGTGATAAAATGCACTTATTGGGTACATAGTTTTTTATTTTGTTTAAATTTTTTTTTTTACATATATTTACTTTTACAATGAATTACATCTGTTATTAATTTGTGTAATTACATGTATAGTTACACTCTGTACCCATCTTTTACACCGTAACCCACCCTTAAACATACCTATACCACAAACCTTTCCCTAACCTTACCCTTGTCCCGCCTCAATATCAGCAAAAGCATTTTGCAATACAACATAACCACAGTAAGTTCACTGTGCATATTTTATGTAAGTACATAGTAGTTACAGCCACATAATATAATATGGGACCCGATTTCATTTGTGAAAATCCCCTTAAATGGCATCAGATTAACTGTACTGTAAAAATAGTGGTCCACGTACACGAGAGAAATATAACCATTACGTTTTTCTCTATATAGGGACTAGTTGTGAATAGACTCTAATTTGCAACAAAATACTTTTTGATAATGACCTGCAATTATATAGTATATATAGTTTAGATATAGTTAAAATGGCTGGCTAAATGCATAGCTTTGTGCAATATAAATCAATTATAACAAATGTGCCGTGGGTTTAAATGCATGACAATTTTTTAACAGCCTCGGTGGGAGAAATCTTACAGTATTCATTGCCAGCTCAATGGGAAACAGCAAGACTCTGTGTGAAGGCAATCCGATTGGGCATTTGTTCAACAATTTTGTAGACCTACCTTTATAACCACCGCTCTTGCTGAAATAGTGGCTTTTCACTCAATTTATGCTAATCAACCATAATAAATGGGCTGTTATTTAACTTGATCATTCAAGGGAAAATATGGCACGTCAATTTATAATGAAAGTGTTTGCGAGAGGGTTTCTTTGTCATGCAGGGCTAGGTGTGTTCTACAGAAATGAGTGATTATTATGACCACAAAGTAGAAAAAAAAGATTAGTGTTTGAAGTTAACTTCACACGTACCTATCACATACAGTGCTGTTTTATCAAGGGGTCATTTATATAAAACACCTCAAATCTAATCAAAACCTCATTGCAGAACTATCTAAACTATGAATGAGCTATTTATACACACCCATATCTGGAATTATACGTGTAGGTCCTAAACCGCTTAGAGTTCAGAAAGTTTAGAATAACAACATTCACGGATGTAAGACAGACATAGTTATCCTTATGTATAGCCTAAACACATAGGTAAGAAGCTAGCAAATCAGAGTTCAGGGTCTCTGAAATATCTTTTTCAGTAATATTTCCTTTAGAGGTGTAGTTCAGACCATTTTGCTACATTAAAGTGGTGTCACATATTCCAGAGATGGATTTTAAGTCATGCTAGAAAAATGGAAATGACTTGTGTGCCAGACGAGAGGAAACCATGGTGCCTCCCTCACAGTTTACTTCCTCTGATGACATTTATAGTTACTAACATTACCAGGCATATTAATAGTGTCTGAAATAGAAGACCTAAATGCCTACGAAATGCCCTGCCCTCACTTCCAGGAGTTCAGTTGTACTAGAAATAGCTTATTTAATAAACTGGATGAGGATTAGCAAACATTGTTTGTATGTCTTGAATGTAAAAAAAAAACTGCTGATTGATTGAACAGCCTATTTATTTATCTTTTCCCTCATTAGTTATGACCTAATCTTTGCTGGTGGACCTGAGGAGATTTTCAGAAAGTTCCAGCAGACCAATCATAAGCTGGTGTTTGCTGCTGAGGGAATCATCTGGCCAGATCCTCTACTGGCAGAGAAGTATCCTTTTGTCCGGAGTGGGAAACGCTTTCTTAACTCTGGAGGTGCGTAAAAATAGGAAATACCAACTGTATAAAATGTTATGTTTTGATGTGAAAGTCACTTCACAGTTACACATCAGACCCAAAGCCATTTTTAAACAAGATTTAAACAGATTTAAATGCATTCATTTCAGTTAAACTGGATTTCCACAGCTCTCATATAGTATCAAAACTTTTTTATGCACTATTTTACACTGATTATACATAAAAACTCCAAAAAGGTTTCTAGCATTGAAGTTTTCTTGAAAGCTAGAAGCATCTATGGTCACTTGAATAAAGTGTTTAAGGTATAAGTTTGTGATGAATGGGTCTACATATTCAATGGGCTAAAACAAATCTGAATTTACATGATTTTTGCATATAACAGGCCATAAACAGTTTGTTTTACATGTAAACACCTTAACTTATTTGGTAGCTTATTCATTGTGCACATATCTGGTTACATTTTTACCTTAAAACTGTACCTGGTTATTGGATTTTTATAATTAGCTTGTTTTTCAATTGTAAATGCATTTTGCGTTTTATTAAATGTACTGTAAATACCTCATGTATAATTCATGTATATGAACAAAACGTTTCTAGCTTCTACACATCATTTTAAAGCAAGTTATTTTAACAGTTAGCATGTATACAATAGGCTACCTGAATATGGTTTAAGGACACTGGTATGTCAGAATGTGTACACTTAATGTGTAAATTGGTTTAGTCTTTAAACATGCTATTTGTTCTTCACATTTACTGCATTTGAGAGGTCATTCTTTGCGAATTTGACTCAGGCAGCATATCACTGGTATAGGTCATGGCCAGCTGCCATATTAGCCATATCATCACAGCGCAGTTTGCACCAGACACTTCTGTGTGTGTTTGTGTTGTCTGGTAGGTCTGGAAGGACAAACAGCGGAATTTCATTATCGCTACAATAAGATAGAGGAAATGTTTTCTGTGTAAACTGGCAAGTGGCGGTCACTCACCCTGTGGAATTTCCTGAGGGCCACCAGGCATAGTGCACTATTCATTCAGGGGTCTTCATGAATAGCGCTTTCATTTGAGTGTGTACGTGTGCATCCATCCATCGTACCCAGTCTCTCTGTTGAAGAACAGTAATGTCAGCCCCTCTTTCACTCAAAAACCCTGTGGTCATCTCTCGTCTAAACTCTGAAGTCCTGGTCCATCTATTTTAATCTGGCCAATTACTGCTTTGACTGCGGTGGTCACTTTGTCTTGTGTAGTGTCCTGTCAGGGCGTTGAGTCTATGTTATTAACAGGGCAAGATTGTTTGTTTTGGACTTCCTGTTCGATAGCCTGTACATCCAAAATTGAAGGTTGGTCTTATCCCTTCGGCTGCTCCGTAGATTGCGGTGGCTACTGTTTTGTTTCAGTTGGACCAGAATTGTCATGTGGATCCGTGTGTTTGTGGAAATAAGAATGACTGCACGGCACGGCCCGTCTCCTTCCGATCATCCCTTGCTTTGCCCAAATTCAGATTTGTTGAAGGTAGCGTTGTTTCGATCAGTGGGAAAAACATTCTGGATCCTAGATTAAAACCACATGCCATAATGCCTTACATCTGGCTTTAGTTTTTGCTTTCGAACCTGGGCATTATGTCAAAGGGATTTACTTTATTGCGCTGTAATAAAACAAGATTCGTGTCACCACATCTGAGGTGACCGCCTTCAGACTAAGACGATCTGCTAATTTAGCGAATGAACTAACATTTAAATCATACTTGCCTGAAAAGATGCCTTGTTTATCTTCGTCTGGCTTTTAGGCGGATGGATAATTCTAGATGTCCAGTAAAATCACTTGAGATGTGATAGTGGTTGTGAACAGATTGGCACTGTCCATAATTCCTACTGCAGCCTCTGGAAACAGTGTTGAAGATGGCTTTTGGATCAGCTTATGAATGTAGGCTATAGAAAAAGGTTATTAGGAGTTAAAAACGTAATAGTCTAGGGTGGTAACCTAACATAGCTCCTAATTACTGCCAAATGATGGTATCTAGGGCGCCAAGCCCTACAATTTCCATCTGTGGTCAGAGCTTCTGGAAAATGATGAGAAATCCGTATGCAGGTTGCTACAGAAACACAGAGAGCAAGCACATAACTGAGGTCCTATACTGATTACAGTCCTCTATCTTGACTAGATGTAGGAAGTCTGTGCCATCTGAGGTTAGACAAGGCCACACAACACTTGTTACTTGTAGGTCAGATACTTCTGCCGGACTTTTTCCTCTGTTTCGAGGGTTTGAGGAACCGCACCAGAATTGTGAGATTTAACATTCTTGGAGGAGACGTAATTGAAATTGGCACTATTGTATTCAAGCATACCACAATGTCAACACTTAACATAGTCTTTTAAACCCTATACTTTCTTTTACAACACACAGCCTGTAAAATAAAAAAAAAATAAAATAAAAACATTGCATGTCTTTCACAGGGCTTATCGGGTATGCTCCATACATTCAGAAGATTGTGAACCAGTGGGACCTTCATGATAATGACGATGATCAGCTGTTCTACACAAAGATCTATGTGGATCCACTTCAGAGGGTCAGTAAAAAAAAAAATGAAATCCTTTCATCATTTATTCACTCTCAATTTGGTCCATACCTATATGAGTTTATTTCTTCTTTTGAGAACAAAATAAGATATTCTGAGAAATGAAGAAGGATTTTGGATTGAAATGGGTTTGGAACAATGAAGATGCATAAATGATGACAAAATATATATTTTGGGGGGAACTATTCCCTTGAGATTCTCTGTGAGAACATACAATGTGCTTGCAACTTGACCACATGCACTTATAAAACGCCTACGAATGTATCATACCACTCAAACACAGCAAACAAACCGGGTAAAAATACACAACTATAAACAGTTTACACAGGGACAAAGGTCACACGGTCACTTTTACACAAACACTGCTGTATTCTGTTCTTTATTTTAGGAAAGACTTAATATGACCTTGGACCACAAGTGTGAGATTTTCCAGAATTTGAATGGAGCCGTGGGTGAGTCAATCCAAGATGGTGTATAAAGCTTGCTAAAAAAAAAAAGAAAATGGAAAAACATTCATTTTTCATATATTGCATCATGCATAGCTGATGAATAAATTGTTGTCAGAGTTTGATTTAGATTGTGCATCATAACAATTTTGGTTTTGGCATCACTAATACTAGGGATTTGAATACATCCATAAATGTAACTCATCTCCTTTTGTGCCACAGACTCGAGTAACGCCTCTAATCATGTGGCATAGTTTAGAAGAGGTCTAGTCTCAGGGCCCAGGCTTACAATTAAACACTCAAAAGAATTAGACAGATGTACTGAAGAATCTAAGACTGCACAAATCTATTTCTGAATTTAGATGAAGTTCTCCTAAAGTTTGGAACGGAGCGTGTGCGAGTGAGAAACACAGTCTACAATAGTCTGCCAGCCATCATCCATGGAAATGTGAACACCAAGGTAAATGTCTTCCTTCTATTCATGTCAGTAAAAAATGGGGACAGTGTATTTTTTTCTATTCAGACACCTTTTTAATACATACTTAGGTCCTGGGCGTCCTCTGAATTTAGGTTTAATGGGGTTTTCAGTTGAACATTGGTTCAACTGTGGCAATCAGTGGACTGATCCAAATAAAAGCATGTTTAATCGTTGTCACAGATACTGTAGGAAAAACAGATGTCTGTCAGTAGTAGAACTTACATATTTGTATGTCTAAATTGTATGTGCATTCAAGTCATACATTCCGAATTTATTCAGTTTAATTTAAACAGAAAAATGATGTCTTCCAACTTCCCTCATGTTGCGCAAAACTGATAGTATTTTCCATTGGAACACAACATGAGTTACTATCAAAATCATGTCCCAGACAGTAATTGTAGTTTTGTAATTAAATACTAGAACTTCAGCCAAAAATCTTGCAGTCGTTGCCCAGCTGTATTTGTTAAGCTGTAGAGTTTGAGATTTTAGCTGGATGTCTGGGAGATAATGTAATCTCACTCAGACCCAGAGCTTTTCCTTCTGCACCTCATTGACAGATCAAACAAACACAGCACTGTGTGGAGTCATCTTCTCCTAATACGCAACCATCTGTGTTGTTTCTAATGAATAATCATCCACCCAGAGCTCACCCTTCTGCTCTATGATTCATTCAAGCTGTCTTGTGTCCATCCCTAAGATCGTTCAGGGTCTTTAACATGACCTGGGGATTACACATGTTCTCGTAAAAACTCAAACAAGGTCCAATAAAAGTAACAAGGCTTGAAGATACACAGTAGTAGTTTATGACCAGAATGCAAAGCCAGTGGATTGGTTTATGGCTTCTCTTCATTTGGAATCAGTGAGCAACTCCTGTTTTCTGTCAGTATTGTTCAACCAATTGACCTCACAACACTTGAGATGATGACCCACATCTCTAAGGGGTTCTCAGTCTTAGCAGCTATAAACTATAAACGTTAAACTATCTACAACTATCTAACATGGATGAACCTGGGATGAATTAGAAACACAGCATCTGGATAACATCTGTATTGTGGTTGAGGCTGGATCAAATTGAAGATCTTTCTATTGCAGTCGAACTTCCTGTAATCGAAAGCAGCATGACAAAAGAGTGTACAGCTGTCCTGGCAACAGCCAGTCAACAAATTAACAAGGAATACAGACTTGTCTTCCAGGAATCAAAACTCAAAGCTGGTTTCCTTCGGCCAAGTACAGGCAAATTATGTTGCAATATACCTTCACAATCTTAATTCATAAACATATGACATATATTATATATATAAGACTTTTTTGGAGAGAAGTGCTAAATTATCTTGTAATTGTGTCTTGCCAGACTCCCTTAGTTTTACAGTTCATGACAGTAGCCTTCTCTTCTGTATGACAAATATACAGTACTTTAAAGGTAAATATAGCATGTTTGTTGGTGTAAATAATATTTGATGTGGTGTCCCATGGGCGTTTCACAGAGGCTGGGTTGCTGTAAAGTGCCCCAACTTTATCACATCAAAGTAAATATTTAAGGTTTACTTTTTCAGCAAAATTTGAGGCAACCTGTTTATGGTTACAAGTAAATTTGTTTCACTGTCCTGATCTAAGATAAAACATAGTTGTTTCCCATAACCCAACACGCTTTTGCAAGAACAACAACATCATTCCCTTCGGAACGTTTATTGCTTGATCTGTCACACTATTTAAATACAAAATGAACATCAATGCAAAATTTTCCTCCCTGCGAGGCTGTCCTGTAAATTCCCAATTGAGATAAAGTAACAGATCAGCTGTGATTATAGTTCTAGTTGCTGTAGGTCATGAAAATTGGACAGCAGGATTCATTTTTTTGGTTTGTTGTCCTGACCAAAATTGGATTTAACTACTCGAAGCTGGGATGGAGTATGGGTGTACATTTCCTATCTTGGATCATAAATCATCATCTCGACCTTGTAGAATAAATATTTTTAAGGTTCTTTTTAATGCTTTAGATTATTATTATTATAATTGAATAGTACTATAAAAATAAATACATACCTAAAATGTATTTTTTTCTCTCTCTCCCACAGATATACTTCAATTACTTGTCCAACTACATCCCCAATGTGTGGAATTATGAGCAAGGCTGTACCATCTGTGACCAAGACATGGTGGATTTGTCTCAGCTTAAAGTGAGTCATCCAACGAAAGCAACAGTAGCTGTTTTTGTTCCTTTTTTTTCCCTCTCAGCATCAGAAAGTTATATCTTAAAATTCACATTTGAAACAATGAAACATTTCCAGCTCTATTAATACATGCCTGTATATGCTGAGCGAACAACTAGCTATTCCTAGTTTAACACATTCCTTAAATTATAAATGCCCATGAGGATCCACTTGAGGAAGAGGAAGTTGTGCACTGCTGTGGTGCAGGAAATGGCTTTTGGTTTTAGGACGGTTTCACTTACTGGTGTGATGGTGTCAACCAGACCACTCTTTAGCGGGCGGCTCAGTGTGGGGTTTTATCCACAGGGTAACTTCAAGTGGTTGTCCCGAAAATTTGTCATAGGGTTCAGCTAAAATTGGCAAAAAGGGCATTGAGTTCTTTCCCATTAGCTTGAGTTACAGATGTGGAAATAACACATTCCTTGGTTGTAGTTTTTGCCAGAGCAAAATTCAGGATGCAAGCTGACCTGATAATACTGACACATTTATCAGCATTTGATCATAGACTGCTAAGGTTGTCTTAGAGGATTTCTAGAATGTTATGAAGTTGCGGTGAAATACAGCAATGGATATTTTCTTTCATATCAAGAATGAATGCAACTGTATCAGTGAATTTTCATTTAATGTCGACATGTTTAGGTTGTTTGCTCGGTGGCATTGCAAGAAGCTTTTTAGGTTGATCTGTGTAGGTGCTCAATAGCCCCAGCCAAAAGATCCCAAATCTCTAGGGTAATCTAGTCTCTGGTTATGTCTTGGACCATCTGTCACAAATCTATAGAATTTTTAGACTGTTTTATGGTCCTCCAGACAGAAATCATAAGTCTAGTCACTTAGAAAACTATAAGAGCATCAGTCCCCATCAGTCTGCATGGTATGAGACGATCTATCCACAGTACAATCAGTGCAGGGCTGCATATATCAAAAGTATTGTGAAATAAGCTGATTGTACAGAAACCACTGGAGACAATGGTTCTACCATCTACTTAGGCTTATGATGCTTTTGGTAAATGCAGCTCAGGATAGTAAGACAATTCCAAAACATTGCGTACTATGAAGAAGAATTAATTGAAACAACCATTAATACACATTAAATAACACTTTTAGGTATTAACTCTTTGCATATTTTGCTATTAACATATCACTAGTATGTTGGCTAGTACTTAAAAAGCAAATATTAATGCATGACCATATTCCAGATCCATTAACCCTACCCCATATCTAAATTTAACATCAATTAGGAGCTTATTTAGGGAAAAAGTGTTACCAAACAATGCAATTGAAAAGTAGAGTAGTATATATATATATTTTTTTTTTTTTTCTTTGTCTGGTCTGAAAAAAAAAAAAAAAAAAAAAAAAAAAAAAAAAAAAATATATATATATATATATATATATATATATATATATATATATATAGATATATATATAGATATATATATAGATATATATAAAGAACTAATGGAAGGAGAACTTTTTCAATGCAGTCATTGCTAGAACCTCAGATGACTGGTCAAGTAAAACAACAAGCTTTTTTTAACACATCAGACACATTTGGTTTGTTTCTAGGAAGCACTGAAAATGGTGATGAGACGAAGCCCAGAGTCTGTTGTTTGTCAGGACGAGGGAGTGGCTGGGTCGTACCACTCTCATCTGCTCAGTGGTTTTGGGTTGGTTCTTGAAGAAGGGAAAAGTTTTTAGAATCTCACACTGCCTATACTGAGGTTGAAAGGGCCCAGTTAAAGGAAACTGTACCGGTCTAGACTCCGCAGAATCCCCTGGGTCTCCTGTTTAGTCCCTGCTCTTCTGTCGGTAACAATTTAAAGACTTCTGGCTCGGGAATTCTAGGACACTCCCATCAGAAACCCAGAGCCAAGGTCGGAACTGGGAAATTACATGGTGCCACTCAGGTTCCGTTTCATCTAGTGAGCTGTGTAGACTGGTCAAGAACCACAAAAGTAGTGGTGACAGATCTATATAACCTTAAACTCAGTGTCATGGGAAAGAAACTTTTACATTTCCAGACCTCCAGCAGCGCTTCTTGCAATGTAAAAATTAGGCTGGATGGTATATTATTTTGCTATATCATTTTAACCATGGCAGATAATATATCCATTATCTTATATTCATATTATTCACATGTGAGAGAGAAACAGTAATGTGAAGATACAGAGCAAAAACACAAGATAAGGAAAACCATGATATTAAGGCATGTTATGGAATTTCACATTTGTATATTAACTATTTGACTAGTTTGGTTTTGCAGTTCATGTGTAGTTCATCCATTCAGAATTAAGAGCTTTATACTATTTGTTTTACTCTTGAGTTTTTGCTGTTTCATTTTAGTGTAACATAATGTTTCACTGTTTTTGCTGGGCAGAAAATGTTATTAGATTAAGTATCTTTCATTTGTCAAATCTATTCACTGCATTATATATATAAAAATAAAAAAAATCACTACAACAGGGTTATTAAGTATGTATGTATTAGTGTACTAGCCATCCATCCGGGTGGTTTCCTTGCCTTCGGCCCAAGACACTGGGATAGGATCCGGTATCTCCACGACCTTACAGAGTTACTAAAATACACAGTAAATAATATTCTCAGCAAAGTATTTATATATTGCAAAACACAACTACTTTGCAATACAAAGACTCTTACTGTGATATGTTTTGGTGGTGTATTACCCACCCTTAGTGAAAACATTGTGAATAACTCAAACACATGAAAAATGTGTAATGTTTAACTAGGCTTTTCTCTCTGTCTAAACAGGAATTTCCACAAGTGACTGTTGGTATATACATTGAGCAGCCGACTCCGTTCCTGACAGAGTTTCTGGAGAGGCTCCTGAGTCTAGATTATCCCAAAGATAAACTGAATGTCTTTATTCATAACAGTGTGAGTGTCTAGCTGACAAAGCAATTAGAACCATTTGATATTTTGGATTTGATTGTCGGTCTTTGACCTTGCTTGTTCCACATCTTGTTCTTCAGGAGGTTTACCATGAGAAGCACATACAGAAGTTTTGGGAAGCGAACAAGGATGTATTCCGCAGTTTTAAAGTTGTTGGCCCCGAGGAGAACTTAACTCAAGGAGAAGCAAGGAACATGGGAATGTAAGCTTCCCTTTAATTTCCGAGTAACTCTCGAAAATATGCAAATAATGAAGCAAATTACAATGCAAATGTGAGTAATTCAAGCTCTAATTTGCTCCTGATCACAGATAGACCAAACCCTTGCCACATGTCTGCAGACTTTTCAGCTCCTTACAAATAAAAACACTTAGACAACATCCGACTCACCACAAAGCAGTAAATCTGCCTCTCTGATAGATACGTACCAAGAAAATACAGAAGAAGTGAACCCTTCTATTTGCTCTTAGTTTAGCACTCCCCAAAAGACAGCTGCAGTCTCCAATATTCCCATCCCAGCTCCAAAACTAATCTGCTTGCACATTCCTGCTTTCATACAGTTACCATAAAAACTATCACAACCTCAAACCAAGTGACATCTGTAAACAAATGCTACTAGATATGCTCATTTGACTTTTCTGAGCTACTTTTTACAACTACCTTTAACTAGCTGGTTCTAATAGTAATTGTTGCTGCTTGTTTAACTCTTTCACCGCCATTGATGCGTTGTCTCGTCATTTAGAAGACAACGCTTCCACTACAGTTTTTCGTGTTTTCACTGTTATACACTCGAGGGTGCTATTACACACCTGAATGATTACAAAACCCTCCTGAACGAAAACACACTTGAACAGGACAGAAAAACTAGTGGTCTCTTATGTAAACAGATGCATATGATATATAATGCGATCATCAAAAATAGACAGCGTATATAAATGGAAACTATAATATTACAGCGTAAAATGATGATCCAGGAAGTGGTTTATGGTTGCGCAAGCTTTGAAAGTGTTGACGGAAGTGATTTACTGGATTTATGCTTTGATAATTGTACTGAATATTATACAGATGTAGTTTTTGATAAAAAAATAAATAAAAATTCTCACCTTTTTGCTCAAAATTATAAATTTTTATGAAACATAGCTATATTCAAGTGTTGATAAAAAAGAAAACCTTAAGCTAGAATAAAACAGTTGAGTTTAGTGTCATTATTATTATAGTTAGTAGTAAGTTAGTGACTCCACATATTAAACTTCAGTACGTGATTGTTGAATTGGTGATGAGTTTGGCACAGACAAGTTTAAATAACTGACGTCCATAAACTTTTAGTGGATGTATGTTGTCATATACCATCACATATTGTAGGGCTGCCCTACAGGATATGCAGTAAACACATAGTTTCTCTTAGCTCATCCTGGTGCTGTTTTCTTGCTGCATGTCTGTGTTTGGCATCAGTGGCTGTTGACATGGTGATTTCACTCAAGTTGTTTGTCTTAATTACTAGGTCCTAAAAATGCTGGTTCGTTTCCTGCAAATATTCAAATATTTAACAAAGATTCAAAGAATGATACTCAGAGGAACATCATATTGCTCATATATTGTTATTTAATTGGTCTACCTTGTTTGTCTGAGTCTGTTATTATTCAGATCTCTGACATTTGAATGCAGTTTGTTACATTCCAGAAAAAAAAGAGAGTTCAGCAGAATTCTCTCAGTTCAGTCTTACTGCTGTTCACCAGAAACAACATTGCCCTGAATTTTGCTATAATTAATATTGACAATCTTACTATTTTCTAACAGGGATTTGTGCCGGAAGGATCTTTCTTGCGATTATTACTTCAGCATTGATGCAGATGTGATGCTCACCAACCGACAGACCCTAAAACTTCTCATTGAGCAAAACAGGTAGTTTCCTTTTAATCAATGCCGAGCATTTCAATGCTTTGGAATCTTCCACAGTAACCGTTTTGTCTGAGGGAACAGACTTGAATCCCTCCTGTGCTAAAGCCACTCTAAAGCTAAACTCCCTCAAGGTTTAAAAATAAGCACGGGTGGCTTCCTGTTTTCCCATGGTGCATAGAAACGGTCTGCTCTATATCGCATGTACTTTTATAATGCCACTGGACTTTAAATAAGAAACAAGGCTGAACTCAGTCACATTTAACGTGACAACCTTAAGCGCTCTTTCGCATGAGTATGGAGGAAGCCCTTTTTCAGATATTTTAAGAAGGCTTGGGAACTCTTTCTGCCGGCCTCTGGCTTGTGGAGTTAAATCGTATCAGGGAACTGTAGAAATGTGGAATTTTACTTTCTTGCTTTCACATTGTTGACCAACACTATAATTTCCACTAATGTGTTTTGAATGACATGTTTACCTCAGTAAAGTGATATTCTGTATGCTTGTTGAGTTTAAGGTCACAACAGAGGTGAAGAGCTTGACTGTGTTACTTCAGGGTCACTCTCAAGATTATAGGAACAATACCATATAAAACTGCGCTTATGTGTCTGAATAAAAGGATGCCCTCTCCACAACCTGACAAGAATATATGCTTATTTGGATCATGGTAACCACTTATTTACCATAAACTTTAATCCATCCATCCCACCTATTTTCCACAAAACTTATCCTCTGTAGGGTCACAGGGATGCTGGAGCCTTTCCCAGCATCCCAGGCTACAGTCAGGGGACATTCTGAATGGATGGCCAGTGCATTATAGGGCTAACACACAGACACACCTACATGCAATTTATTTTGTCCAAATTACATACATACATACATATATATATATATATTAAAGGTGTTTTTTTTTTTTTTTTTTTTTTTTGAGGGAAAAGAAAGCATCCATAGGAAACACAGGAGAACATGCAAACATCCTGGAAACTTACTTCAGTACAAACTACAGCAAATCTAAACATGTTTTGTGTTTTGTGGTCATCAAATAGCATCATCACATTTTATTTTCTATAATTGTAGTGTCTTCTTGTGGTGGCAAAAAAATAAATAAATAAATAAAACTGCATTATTTCTTGCATACTAGGCTTGTCATAGTACATTTGTGGACTGTTGCTGATTTCTGTGCCGATTTTTTCCTTTTTCCACATTAGAAAAATAATTGGCCCTCTTGTCACCCGTCATGGAAAATTGTGGTCCAACTTTTGGGGAGCCTTGAGCCTAGATGGTTATTATGCGAGGTCTGAGGACTACATTGACATCGTGCAAGGAAAGCGTGTGTGAGTGTCTTGGAGGATCTGATCCAGAAATGACTGATATTTCACTGTATATAATCTTACTGGAACATTACGGAATTGCATTTATTCTTCTCTAAATCAAAAAGAGTACTATTTTCAAACTCAGATGACTTTGTAGCATGTCCATTATTAAAAAAGTGATCTATTCTATCCAAAGTCATTTTACTTTTTAGCATGCCCATTGCTCACCAGGCCGTGTCTTTACCAAAGTTGATTTTAAAATAGTATTGAAAATATGTGATAGATGACTATTTTCTTTTGTCTTTCTTTGTGTAAATAGTGGTGTTTGGAACATCCCCTTCATGGCCCACATCTACCTCATAAGAGGCCAGACTCTGCGGAATGAGCTCAAAGAGAGGAATGTCTTTGTCTTGGAGAGATTGGACCCCGACATGGCCTTGTGCAGGAATGCCAGAGACTTGGTATGACCGCTGGAACACAAAGCTGCATAATTATAGCAGTTATAGTATTTAATCTAGATCAGCAACATTCTTAGCATTTATTGTATAATAGTGTAGAGTTGTAATTATTTAGATTTGCAGTGTAATTTTATATAATTTGTTGCTGTATAATACATGTAAATTCATGATAACTATTGTTTTTGAATTTAATATTGTTTAGTATTATTTTAAGCTCCATCAATTGAGTCATGCTGTATTACAATGGAAGATTCCAAGACATCTGTTACAATATATAATTAATGTTTCAAAAGTATAGTCACCAAACGTCACGGATTTTGTTGATAAAGCTGTAATTGGAATAAGGGAGGAAGAATAGGTATGGAAGCCCTTTTCCACCTGTACTGTATATATGTTATGTTATATATGTTTTATAAAAATGCAATACAATCAAGAATCTGTGATTTGTTCATTTTCTCAAAAAAAAAAAATTCAAAATTTTCACTCACCACCTTAAATGTATTTTGTTAATATGAACAAAGTTTGATTTTGATGGCTGCAACACACTCCAAAAAAGTTAAAAGAAATCTTTGTATTTTTGTAAATTAAATAAAAGTTACAGAGAATGAACAAACCATATATTCTTTATTTTATTGCATTTGTACAAAACCAATCCAAACTTCTCTGGAACTGGGGTTGTAGGAAAAAAAAACCCAGGAATTGCTTTTTTATGTTTTTACTCTGCGGCCGAAACGGGCTTTCATAATACAGACTCATACAGATTCAGTAGATCATCAAGCAGTTCACCTCTAAGTCAGCAATTGTTCTATATTAGTTTGCATTTGACAATTCAGCCTGATTTCTTAATGCTTTGAAACATCTGATGCACCTCTGTGACCAAGATGTAACTGGCAAGTATTCTATGTATTTCAGTGCGTTATCGTGAAAGCATGGCACATCTGTCCATTTATGGCAGCCTCTGTGATGCATTCAGTGTGTTCTCTGCCCATCATCCTCTCCCTCTCTCCAGTTTTCACATTCATAGTGTGACCTTGAACCAATGGGAATGTTTGGCTGTGTGCTTTTTGCTCCTCCTTAAAAAACCTACACCACTAATAACTAACTATGATGTTTTTCTAACTGTCTACAGCTAACTGCTTAGGACACCTAAAGACAGCACATAGCAATTGTATGAGCAGAAAAGAGTGCACAGGCATCTCTGCTGTTCTGATGCAGTTTAATATTGTACATGTGCTGTGTCCCTGTCTTCCCTAATATTCTAATTTCTTAATCTCTCTCTCTCTCTCTGTATATTACTCTGTTTATGTCTCATTATATAATTTACATGGTGCTTTTCCTTCATTTTAGACAGTACAGAGAGAAAGAGAATCTCCTTCTCCGGAATCATTCCATATGCTCAGACCCCCACAGGTTCCTCTTATTTTGATTATTGTATCATGCATAATTTAAGATTGAAATGTTTTAAAGCAAGGCATCACTTTTCCAAATGGTTAGAAAGTTATATCCCGACCAAACTAAATTAACAATTGTAGTAAATAAGGCAGATTTTGAAGAAAAACGTCTACTTACATTTGATATTTGCTTCCTTGGGGTTCATACTGTATGTGTAATCTCAAAATCACAAGCATTGTTGTCAGATTACAAAACATATTGTCCCCGAGGACTGGATGAAACAATTTTGAGATGAATTACTATGCATGTGGAAAAACCATAAACCCCCATTTCATGCTCAATGCGGTTGTTTCATGGTTTTTCTATTCCATAAATTTATGTGGATGTGCTGGAAGGCATTCAAACATTTGATTTAAAACTACGGCCACTTTTGAAAATGCATCTTGCACTAACAGATGTGTTCTCCTAACAAGCGGAACCCTTTGGAAAAGTGATGCTAATGAGTTTGATAAGCTACATCTTCTTTTTTTCTGATGGGGTTAACCTAGACAAAGCACCAGATATTATATATACATTGAGCCATGCATTTTTACACAGTATTCTATCCAGTGGTGGAAAGGCCAATGAAGGGTCTAATAGATTTCCTTCATTATAGTTTTTCCTGCAGTAACGTCTATATCCAAGAGCAACCCCCTTCCAAGCACACTAGTACCAGTAACATGAAACTTACCCTCACTACCTTGACTTATCTCAGTCTAGGTATTTATGTAGCACTTACATTTGAATGTTTGCATTGGAATGAACAATTAGACCAATATGTTTGAGACTGGTGCAAGACATGTTTTGGTAAAGCCTAGACTGAGAGTAAGTCTGGATCTTCCCGCACTTAGGTACAAGAACCCTTGTCCCTGCTTCTAGTATAGTAAAGAAGAATGTTGATTCCTGAAGTTGCACTTTTCCAAGCACTTCCCTATGTCACCATTCCGATCCTTCTCACAGCCCTTCCCAACATCGGTCCTCAATGCTGATAATTTGGGATTTGTTTTCATCATTGACTTTAAATTATTTGCATGGTGTGTTTTGTTTATTCCTCATTTTACATTGTTTTATTTTCATTCGACTTTTTGCATTAGAGACATCATTTGTAGTATCTAACTACCTTTTCTTTGTCCGCCACAGGGAGTTTTCATGTATGTCACAAATCGTCATGAGTTTGGAAGGATTATTTCGACTGCCAACTATAACACATCTCGTTATAACAATGACCTTTGGCAAATATTTGAAAACCCACTGGTAAGTGACTAGATGATTTGTGATCAAATGTTTCCTGTGTACAAAGTGTCTGGTACACTACATAAACAACAGGTTCCACAACTGTCACAACATTTGTCAAATCAATATTGATGTGGAGTGCTGACAGGGTAAATATACAATAAATCTGTGTTGACCTCCATATAGGTTTAAGTCCACCTGTTGAATGAATGCACTGTTTGCAATGCAGGTCAGTCAATGGGCAAAAGTACTAATCCTCATTCTTATTCACAGGACTGGAGAGAGAAGTACATCCATCCCAACTACACCAGAATTTTCACTGACAACCTTTTGGAGCAGGTGAACAAACATTCCCATTTATTTAATTAGCAGATGCCTTTTGGGTAGAGTAAGAATAATCATTCCACCATGGAGATTTAATTAAAGTTAATATTTCGTAAAGGTTTATTTACTTACCATACAGGAGTGTTTCCTATCATTACCAATATAGTTCAATTGAACTAATGATTATAGTTAGCTAACAATGGTTTTGGGAAACGCACCTCAGACTTGTGGGATAAGCATAGATTTGCAAAAGTGGAAGCAGGTAGGAGGGAGCAAATGCAGAACCATTGGTTGTTCTGTAATCCTGGTCTGATTGAAGACCAAGTGAACAAACATATTTTTGAAAGAAAACAAAAAGAAAAAATAGCAGAAGTTTGATTAGCATTGCAGTATTCCATATTATAGAGATGACTGGACAAAGTGCTGTACAGAGTACTCAGATAGGATCCAGACAGAACCTGATCTTTTGGATAAAGTACAGTGCAAATCTGCATGACTGTGAAGCCTTTACAATGGTATGCGAAGCTGAAATGGTCATCAATCATTCAAGTTGAAAGTTGAAACCTTCAGCTTCTTGCCTGATCTGGATGCTATGTTCATTGATGGGCCTTGCTGAACGATGTTACTGAATTATGGGCTTCCTAGAAAAAAAAGACCTTTGTCTTTGCTATGGTTGAGTTGAGAGCTGATGTTCTTTTAACCAGGCCAAGATGTTACATTTACATTTACATTTACATTTAGTTATTTTGCAGACGCTTTTGTCCAAAGCAACTTAAAACTGGAGAATACATAAAGTGGTTCTTCTTAAAGAGGCAAACAGACACAATAAGTTTTATAATTCCAAGTTCAGCATTTGTTCAAATGAGAAAAAGCTAGAAAGGGAACAAATACATTTTTATTTTTATTATTTATTTTTTATTTATTTATGATGAAGTCAAGTAGTGTCAAAACATATGAGTTTTCAGTTGTTGCTTGAAAATTGTTAGGGATTTGGCATTCCAGATGTGAAGATCATTCCACCAGTCAGGAATGGTGAAAGAGAATGTTCTGGAAAGTAAATTTGAGCCTCTCTGTGATGGTACCATGAGGCGTCGCTCACTAGCAGATCTCAGACTTCTGGAGGGGATGTAGATTCATAATATTGAGTGGAAGTATTTGGGAGCTGAGCCTGAGGCTGTTCTTTATGCAAGCATCAATGTCTTTAAGTTGATGCGATCCGCAACCAGTAGCCAGTGCAAGGAGATAAAGAGAAGTGTAACAAGGGCTCTTTTGGGCTTGTTGAAGACCAGTCGTGCCGCTTCATTCTGAATCATTTGTAGAGGTTTGATTGTGCTTGATGGAAGTCCAGCCAGAAAAGAATCACAGTACTATGTGTTGTTGGCAAGAAGTGGAAGGAAAATCCATAGGTCCATGATGGGTTCAAGAAATGTTGTGTATATATAAAAAAAGAGGCAAAACACTGATCTACAATACTGCAGATTTAAGGTCCAAAATTAGCTTATCACGGTGTGTTTGGATTTAGTAGATTTTTTTTTCAGGCCCGGGTTTTAGAGCAGGGCTGGAACTGAAGTCTGCAGGACGGCAGCTCTCCAGAAGCAAGGTTGAAGATACCATTCTCTAAAGTCTAGTTTGGCTTTTTTGAGACTGTTTATCCACAGATCCTTTAATCAACCGGGAAGGTAGCTCTACAGGAGCAGGAGTTGAAGGAGTGGTAGATCCATGCCATAAAGAATCTTCAAGGGAGGCAGGACTCAAACCAACGGTTTCCAGTGTTTCGAAGGTTGATTGGATGATCTGTTGATTCAGTCTCAATAGACACAAACTAGTGCAACAGAACTAGAACAGATGATCTGGAGGCATCCCCATTAATTATGCTTATAATGTTAATAAAGTTTAATTGATTTGGTTTTATATTACAGTATAGAGCATTCTTCATTATCTACCTGATCCCTACATTGGCTGCTTTTGCTACTGTACCTTTTAGACTTTTGTATGCAAATTACTTCTGTTATGATTTTCAGATGAATACTGTGTGAGGAAGTTAATGAAACTATTGTTTTGCATGAAGCCACCTTTGAAAAGAAAAGCATTTGTTCTTTGCAAGACACTACCATTGATGTTTGTACGAGTTTTGATTATTTAGTGTAAAAGCATGTTATGCTTGAATAGCCAAATTTGTGCTGGGTCTTAAGCACAAAAAATGACCTGATGATACTAAGCACCTGTTTATGTTTCTACAGCCATGCCCTGATGTTTTCTGGTTCCCTGTGCTCTCGGAGAAAGCCTGTGATGAGCTGGTGGATGAGATGGAAAACCATGGTTCATGGTCTGGTGGAAAACACAAGGTCAGATAAACCTGCCAGCCTTAAAACAGTCTGCACACTTTGTACAGGGATCAGCCATGAATGAAAAATATTTAAAAATGTGTAAATAAAAAAGAGAAACAGATTTTTAAGTAACAATTTCTTTTAAGGCAGCGGTCCCCAACCCCCTGGCCGCGGACAGGTAACGGTCATTTGGTACCGGCCACACAAGAAAGAATAAACTTACATTAAAGCTGCAGTTGGTAACTTCTGGCGGAAGAACATTGTAGCAGGAGCTACTTCTCTCTGTTTACATCTATGGCGAGTCAAGCAGGTACTCTGCTACTCTGCAGCGTTGCCGACCCCAACCAGATTAAATAGTCCGAATATAAACAATAATTATAGGTGTACCGTGGTAATTCAGGATAAGACAAAAACACGGTTTGGAAAATGGATTCATGATGTACTCGCTCATTATATATATTTTTACATATTCAACACAAAACAACACTGTGGCACAAATAATGGCAGCCTTAAAAGTATGTTTGAGACAACAACTCTGCCGGTGTTCTGGGCCCTGAGATCGCCACAACAGCACTGAAAACCATGTTGCCATTTTCTACATCCTATCTGGGTTTTCTTCAGGGACAGCAACCAAAACAAAATTACGGAGTAGACTGAATACACTTTGGGTGTCATTGTCTCCCGTTACCCCTAGATGGGACCGACTCGTTGCAGAGAAACAAGCTCAAGGCTCCCATTGATTTAGCGTTATGATGAGCTAAAATTTTCATGGACTTTATATTCGTTTTTGTGGTGTATCTTATTTTTAATGCATGTTTTAACATCACCATTGCGACCAGAGTCAGTGAGCGTTACTGTGAGTTCACACCAGTGCCGTCGAGAGCATCAAAAATCGCTCCGGCCGCCCTGCAGAAAGATTTTGAGCACTCTGACACTGATCTTGTATTTAAAGTGGCCGCAAAGCAAACAAGCTTGTTAAACTTGTGCAGACTAACCACAATGAGGGTAACGTTATAAGTTAACGTCATTAAATATTGTTGTGGATGAAGTATTAAGATCATTTACCTAATAATGTATAAAACACTGTTAAAATACTCTGACGCAAGTAAAACTCCCGCATTGAAAATGTCACTTAAGTAAATATAATCAAGTATAAACAAGTATAATCAAGGAAATTTGTTTAAAAGTAAACTGGGACTAGTGTACTATTATTTATTATATCATTAGATTATTATTCCTTTTCGTTACTGCACATCAGGAACTCACCAGGAGCATGAACAATCTCAGACACCTTGGCCCACGTATCATTTTTTATTTTTTTATGTCCTTAACAGGGACGCAATCAGGGACACATCATAGATTATTGCAAACCCTCCACAGCAATAATCAACCTGTCCTCTATTTCGCTTGATGTGGTCTGAGCAGCATTCTCTGGAATCCTCTCAAGCGGTGGATTTCTACGTTACGATTGGTTGCCTGTCATATCATTTTATTTTGTGTATTTATCCGTCACACCTTAAAGCCCCGTCTGTGAAAATATTGTCTGACATTAAACCGGTCCTTGGCGCTAAAAAGGTCGGGGACCGCTGTTTTAAGGTGTCTTTTTTACATGTAATTACTATTATAATAACAATTAATTATGCATAAGCCAAACCCTAATCCTAAACCTAACCATAGTAAGTACATGTGGATAATTAATATTACTCAATAGTTAAATGTATAATTACACTGTAACATGGACAGTTAAAATAAAGTGACTGATTTTTATTCTTAGTAGAATGTGTAAATATTTAGTCAATTATATATGATGTTTATTTATTTATATTCCAGTGGACATGACTTTTTAGATGACTTTACACAGTAGCACAAATGCTGATAACATTCAAGGTTTTTTTTATTTTTTTATCATTGACTGATTGCCCAGTCATTGTGTTTTCTCTCTGCAGGACAAGCGTATCACTGGAGGCTACGAGAGTGTCCCGACAGATGACATTCATATGAAACAGATCGATTTTGATAAGGAATGGCTGCACTTTATCAGAGAATTCATCTCCCCTGTCAATCTCAAGGTCTTCTCTGGCTATTACACCAAGGTGAGCCAGTCTGCATGGGTCTGGACAGAGTCATAATGAGCTGTTATATCAGAATGTCTGATCATGTGTTGAGGAATTTCTCTCTTCAACCTCGACCTCACATTTGAGTGAGGCATTTAATCCTTTAATGCTTGCTAGGATGAAACGCAGCAAGCCTGTAAAGAACATGGTTATATGTCACCCCCAATTTAGAATATCTTAAGATTTAGGGTCAATATAATAAGAGCCCTCTGTGTGTGGGCAAATTGAAAACCTAATATTGTTAAACACATTGTTTGTTTTTTTTTCTTTGTGGGGTGAAGTATGACCCAGAAATTATCTTGATTGGCCTCTGGAAGTTCATCAAGTCTGGTTAATTTGACTCATGGCTTCACACGCTCAATTGCAATCTCTGAATCACTGAGCTGCGAAGTAGGGCATATTATTATTATCATTATTATTATTTTGTATAATTTGCCCAGTTTAAACTAATTTTGTATTTTGTCAGCCACCGGGATCTTTTTAGTACATTAGACATATGCATGATTTCTGAAGGTTTATTAAAGCAGCCAACCAAAACACAGCTTGCTAGATGAGCTTTATTTGGTTTTTGGTTGACGTGACTCATGGAATGAGTCAAGTCATCTTTTTCTCTGTAATTTTCTACTTTCTCTCTTGCTCCGGTCTTTTAGGAGGGCTCTGTCCACTGTTAACTGGATAAGCGCTGTTAGTCCTCTGGTTGATTTGACTCATGGAATGTGAACTCTGGTTGGCACCATGTGTTTGAGTTATTTGTGGGTCATCCATTAAAGGGATAGTAGACGCAAAAATTTTATATATGACATTATTCATACATACAATGTTATGTTTTCAGCAGAAATCAGAAGTAGAATTTAGAATAACGTTCACTAAGGTTTTTTTTTCTCAATACAATGGAAGTAAAAAGTAACCAAGTCTGTTAAAAGTACAGTATCATATACTCCATATGGTCCATACTGCACCATTTCAAATCTTCCAAAGCCACAGAATTATTTTATGTGAGGAACAAAACAGACATTTTATCTATAATCTTTTACTGTTTGGAAAAGACCTACTTGAACATAGTGCACCAATTGTTTGTCCCACAGAAGAAAAAGTAAAAAAAAAAAAACGTAACAAATCTGTCAGATACTTTTGAGAGTTGGATTTTGATTGCATCTCCCTTTTGTTTTTCTTTCAGGGTTATGCGATTATGAACTTTGTGGTGAAGTACACTCCAGACAGACAAGCCTATCTAAGACCACATCACGATTCCTCAACATTCACCATTAATATTGCCCTCAACAACAAGGGCTTAGATTTCCAGGCAAGTTGATACACTGGCCTTACATTTCCTAAAATAGGTTTTGAATGCATTGTAGAATCACAGCTCATTTTCTTCTATTTCAGGGTGGAGGTTGTCGATTTCACAGATATAACTGTTCCATAGAGTCTCCTAGAAAAGGTTGGAGCTTCATGCATCCAGGTAGACTCACCCACCTTCATGAAGGACTACCTACCACCAACGGTACACGCTACATAGCAGTCTCCTTCGTTGATCCTTAGACTCATATATAGTTCTAGAAGTTCTACACTAGGACTTTACTAGCCTCGATATGTTTGTGTAGTTTCAACTGTTGGTCTGTTTTTACTGATTATGGATTATGTGTTGTGTGTCTGTTTGTATTTGCTGTCTTTTGAAACATTTACTACTGTCGAGAGAAAATGCTGTTCAACAGAAGTTTAGTCAAATCTATGGATGCATTCACACAAAACACACACGCAGGCAGAATTTCATGCATATAGACATTGTTTCATTAATCAAAATTATATGAGAGATTAGACCATTTTATTTCTATTTGGGCAAAAAAGAAAGCAGGTGAAGTCAGTAACTCTTCATTTAAATAGCTTTGTTTCAGGGTGTTTAGCGTTAGCACTCATTCACAATGACTGCCTTCAAGTCCTGCTAGGAAAAAAAAAAAAAAAAAAGAAAAAGAAAAAAAGTTATTATTACTAGTTTGGAAATTGTAATTTTAATATGATATGCATTTAAATTATTCTCATTGGAATAAAATGGACACCATATGTTTTCTTATATTTTAACATTCCAACAAATACACAAATATTTTAGTGCTATTGCAACAAAATTAAAAGCAAAATATTCCGATTATTAGTGTAATTGCACTTTATTGTTGCATTTTAATCATTCTTATGTTACTGCAGAGAATGATGCAAACATTGTGCAACCCTGTTACCCTTACAAACATTACAAAGTGTAGCTTTCTGGACAACATTTGGGCTATTCTTTCTCAACAGCATATGAAATGTCTAAAAGCTTAAGTTTCTGTTGGGATTCTCTAAATGGCAAACCCCTGACCCAATGTGCACTCAGATGCTATAAGCTCAGAAACACAAAAAGAAAATAGGTAAAAAGGAAAATGAGCTCAAAGTACTGTAAAATACTAGATTTTTACAAATTGGAGAGCTGTTAGTGTTAATGATATAACTTCAGTGGTTCCTCCATGTCGCAGATGACCATGTTTTTAGAAGACATGAATCCTAATTACTAGGGTTGCATGATATGAAATAAAAATATGCTGTCAACAAAGTAAGTATAATTTTGTATGTTTGCACAACAAAAAACGTCAGGATTTAAAATTAATCCTTTGTGATTTTTTCTTTTTCTTTTTTTTTTGTGTGGACAAAGTTTTCTGAAGGTGTCTTTACTGTAGACTGCCTTATTTTCTGAACTGAAAATGTCTCGGAGATGTCAAATGCTTTACAATCTCTTGTTCCATACAAATGTTTCTGCCAGGTCAGTCTCTTAACTTATTTTGAAATTGTGCAAATAATAAAAGATGTTTTTAAAGAGAAATGGCTGTCTATATTCAGTTAACAATAAATGCATTTTGCTGATTTATTATTATTATTGTTTTAATAAAACAAAAATATTATCAAGCCAGCTCAAGAACAGTCCAATAATTTAACTGCTAAGTTTTTTAAAAATTAAAACATTTATTTTTACACTTAAAGGGATAGTTCACCCAAAAATGAAAATTTGATGTTTTATCTGCTTAGCCCCATGGCATCCAAGATGTAGGTGACTTTGCTTCTTTAGTAGAACACAAACATAATTTTTTAACACAAATTGTTGCAGTCTGTCAGTCTTATCATGGATGCAAATGGGAATTATGGCTAAAACATAAACACAACTAAATTAAAGCCCTGCAGCTTGTGAAAATACATTGATGTGTAAAGACACAAAACAATTGGTCTGTGCAAGAAACTGAACAGAACTCTCCTGAGCACGTTCTCAGCAGCAGGAGCTTGAGGCGTCTTCTTCTTCTTGCTTTATGGCAGATCACAGACTTATAATTGCATTGTGACCACCTATCTCTCAAATGGATCATTGAGACTCCCATTGGGAGCGTCAATGGTCCATTTGAGAGACAGGTGGCGGTAATGAACTTATAAGTCTGTGATCTGCCATATCGGTCTTGCGCAGACTGTTCATTTTCTGTTTTTACACATCAATGTGTAAGCCACAGGGTTTAATTTGGTTTTGATAGTGTTTTTATTTTTTTATTGTATGTTTTGGCTGTGATACCTATTTACCTCCATTATAAAACTGACAGACTACAAAGTCACCTACATCTTGGATGTCCTGGGGGTAAGCAGATAAACATAAGATTTTCATTTTTAGGTGAACTATATACCTTTAAGCAAATATGACATGCTTTAAAACATTCACAATCTGATTGTCATACTAATGTAATATAGTACAGGTGTGAGCACTAACATGATTCGTGACACTTGTTCTTTCAAACCATGCAAGTCTCCTTAAAATCAGTCAGCACAGATTAAAACTTGTGTTGAGAGAGAGAACATGTAAACAAGAAGCAGACTGCAGATTTACTGTACGCAATCTATGAAACATGGTCAGTGACACATACTTGAACCAATATTTAAGTGAGATTGATGAGATGTTGGAATTTTACCGTAACAATTAAAGGAATGTACTGTAGTTCCTGCAATGCAGCTGAATCATCTTAACTGGAATCAGAGCTGAGTTTAAACCTCAAAATAAGTCGTAACAGTAAAGGTGAGCAAAGCGACTAAACAATCTTTATTATCAACAAATAAAAGTCACGATTACAGTTATACTTGTATCAGTAGCTTCTATCTTGGATCTGCTACAAATGTCACTGAAAATGAATGACTGACAATGATTTGTAGTTACAAAGAATCCCAGTGTGAAAGCACCTTCAGAGACCACACAAACTACATAAAGTTTGAAAGTTGCCATAGCAAAGGAAGGTGGTGGATATGTCCTCTGATCCTTTCTTTCGTCTCTTGGTTGGGGTTTGCTGGGAAGAACTCCCTGACTTGTTCAATGTTTCCGTCTGGGTTTGTGGATTTGAGAAGCTGCTGAGAAATGCAGCGAAAGAGGGAGGCATGTAGGTCAAAGACACGAGTGCAACAGCAGGGTACAGAAAGATCTCTTTGTGGCTGTTCTCCCCCCTGTACTTGGCTCTGAAAGATGACATTGATGCAGACCAGCGTCACAGGAAACTCGCAAGGCTAATAAACTTACAGGTTTGCTGAGGATAACTTATCAAACGGAGCTGAGAGGGAAAGCTGTAGTGAAGACGATCAGTATGAAAGGTGAAAGCAGACAAAGTGTAAGGTCAGATCAGGCCACATGGTTAGATTGATTATTTTTTGACACTGCACATTTTAAGAGAGCGTCTATCCAGGGATTTTTAGTCCATATAACTTGCGAAAACTCTGCATATCCATTCCATTTGACAGAATTAGTATGGGAACTGGCTAGTTAGTTTAAAAACACAAGGTCCTTATACACTTCTTTATGCTCTATGCGCATGCCAATTGCATATTCAGTCTAAAGCAGTGGTTCCCAACCCTG